>NC_090941.1:582828216-583137420 GCF_040938575.1 Ambystoma mexicanum | reverse complement strand
CATCCACACCACCACTGCCTGACAATTGGAGATCCCATGGACAGCTTTTCTTTCTCCTTCCCTCTTCCTGGTTGTAAATGCATGTTTGTCCCCCTGTGTATCTGGCTTTTGCTTACTGGGCCTTTCCCTTTTTCTTCTTCTTTATCTGGATACAGAATTTCCATGAATTGATTTGGGGATCCAAGCCATGCTTGCGACGTTTGGTTGTTTACAGAAATTGGTTGAACTATTGGTTTAATTTTGAAAGAAAAGATGTACAAAGAATACAGCATTTAACCAAGTATGGCTTACTCAGAATAATTGTGCTAACAGTTGCCTTATGTAGAGTGGGTTTGCTACAACCAATGTTTATGTTTTTGTATTTTTGAGAGGAGCACAACACCCGCCCAAGTGTTGATTATTCTTTTTTGCTGCAGTGGGGAAAGCTCGGCCCTTGGAATACATCTGGCCAATTGAGCTGAAACTCAAGTTGGCATTTTGTTGTGTTAAAATACGTTGTTTCTTCTTTTTAGGTTATGGACTAATTTGGATGTTGTATTTTAGACACTGTTTTCAGGTGCTGGGCCTACACACAAGTTTGGCCTAAGGTGTATGTTCTTTGATGGATCATTGATGGTGTTTTCTGTTTTCCTTTTTTTCTTTGCTCACAATTTATGATGAGCCTTTTGATTGAGTGCACAGGTTGGCTGGTGCTTTTTGGTGGTGGAGATTCTTTTTGCTTCTCCAGCTAGCTTTTCTCTTCTGGGCTGGGTATTGTTTGTTTACATTTTGGATCACACATGGGGCAACATATTACTTTAGAGAAATGTGCAGTTTGTTTTCATGTTTTATTTTTTAACATGTTTCATTTAAATATTAGGTATTTCATATTTAATTTTGTTCATTAAAGAACAATAAAAACAATATATATTTTCAAAACAACCTTCTCTTTGAATATTAGAAATTCTGTATATACTATCGGACCCATACAGATCTTTTTGTGACTTGAATGGCAACTATGCAGGAATCGCTGCACACTGGGGTGATGAAAAACAAAGATGGCACTGGAGGGGATGTAGGATATGGCTAAATTGCGAACATTTAAACCAGGAAAACACAGCTTCCATGCAATGAAAAAAAGATGTGATCCTTGGCAAAGGACCTTTCCTTAGTCTGCCTTATTTGTGTTTTAAATGCTAAAAGTGGTTTCTCCTCAAAGGGAATTTTTTAAGCGTGGACTATACAAAAAGCCCAGCTCAAGCATGGTTAGTAGACCGACATTATTATTAGATATAGAGCAATGCTGCAATTTGTCAACATCACATGACACGCTGAATTTTTACTTAGCACACTCGTGGTAACATCCCTTGTGAGTCATAGAACCTTCTCAGACAACTCAAGCACATGATAGACTGCACTGTCTATTTCTGGTGGCTGGGCTTCCACAGACAAGAAAAATAGCTGCCATATATGCTGCATCCTGTTTTAAGCTTAAACAAGGAAATGAATACCAATTGTTGTGACCCAAAGGACAACAAATATATTATTGAGCTTGCTTGCCCTGACCATATATGTGTGCACCAAACTGTAAGAGGAGAAGTAGAATATGGAACCAGGATATCTGCTGTTGAATATTGCCTTCATTATTTCCCCAAAAGTGTGTGATCTTGATCACATCACGTTACTCTCATATCTTCCTCCACCATTCTGGCAAAAAATGTGAATACATAAAAGTCTGAGCATAAACAAAAGAGCTCTCTGAAAACTATAAACATGTTGGCCATTTTGTTCTAGGGATGGTTGAGATGGAAGTGTTGATATGTGGTTAAATTTATTTACCTATAGGCTCGCATATAGGAAGCAATATTTGTGATAGAAAACTGGTTGTATTGAAGGTGCATTGCTTAATATTCCAAACTCTGAAAAGTATTCCAAACTCTGAACAGCAGTAGGGTTTGGGGCTGTATCATGAAGTTTAACAAAATTACAAATTAGGATGTGCCCTTCACCACTATTCCCCAAACCTTGTCTGTTCTTCTACAGTGCTTGCTGTGCGATGTTGTCCAATTACACTCTCGCCAACTTAAAAAGATGCTGCTGTTTCAAAAATACATTCTAGAGCTCAAACCCTTGTAAAAGATGCAATTTTCCTTTTTGAGATAATGGGGAGCCAATTCCGATTCATATGTATTAAGTCAAATTGATTTTTAAGGGCACTGAGAGAAAAGGAGGCATTAACAAATGAGACATGTATTCTAGGACTCACAGTTAGTCCAAGAACAAAAGGTGGCCCCGTAGTAATGACACTATGTTCAGAATGATGCATGAGACTCCACAAAAGGCCAAAGACCGGACCTCGAGACATGTGTCCTACAGCATCAAAAAACAAGCAAATCCACAGAACTAAGTTTAGAGCTCAGGTTGGATTGAAAGAGAAAACCCCCAGGAAAAGCACAGGTACCCTTCTTGATTTCTTTTATATTGAATGCATTTTGATGGAAGGACTACTGCTCTGCAGGAACACAGAGAGCAGTGACTGAACCGCTGAGTCAGCCTCACACTACTACTAAACCAGCAGGCTAACTGTTCAAGAGGGGTGTGAGCTGATAACAGTAGAAACCCAAACAAATTAACTACAACAAATGCAAAATAAGAGAATGTCCAATCAAATATCTATAAAAATGTAGACTTTTAACTAAACAATAAAATGCAAAAACAATCAGTTAGAAAAAGAAAAAACACAGAATGCAGACTTTTGAAAAGGCACTTTGGGTAGATGAGCAGGAGTGATCAGGCAATCAGATTGGGCAACAATGTTAATGTTCAAAGTTAAGTTATTGAAGAAAAACAAAGACAAGTCACTAGGTCCTTTAAAATGGACCAGGGGGACAGGTTTAAAAACCTTTTTGTCTTGTTCTTGTAGCTTAACAGAATCAAGCTTCAAGGCACTTTTTGAAGGAGTGAATTGTTGTTGGGTTGTGGAACTGGGCAACTGGTTCCAGCTCACAGTGTGATTCACAAGCAGCAATGGCATGTGGCAAAAGAAAGTTTGGGACAGGCAGACAATGCCAGCGTCTGTGTAGCTCACATGCAGCTCAATGTGGTAACAAGGGGCCAGAGTGGTTCCTTGACTTCAGGATTGCTGGTGGGGTGGGAGTGGGGCCAATCCAGGGTCTCCTGTGGGACTCCTTGTCCTGGTTCTACACTTCCATTACAGTAAGCTGGCTTGCAGGGGTTCTTTCACCTTCAGTGAACAGGAGCCTGGCTCCAGTGCCGCCAGCACAAAGGCAGGCATTGATCCACAAACGTTCACCCCTCTGTTACCTGGGGGATGGGTAGGGGACATAGATTGGCTCAGGCTGCCTTTGATGCCTTCTGTCTTCATCTCGCTGGTGGAGGACTCTGGAATGCACTGCACTGGACACTGCCAACAGGGGACCAGTGAGTTCTTCTTGTGCACCAAGAGATGAGACGAATAAAAGAATGAAGGTGTGTCACTCTCATTTTAAAAGCAAAATGTGACCGGGGATTGTTCCGAAGCAGACGTGCTGGAAGGGATCAATTCAGGTGGTTGTAACAAGTGCTCCTTGCCTTATGACATTGCACCCAGAGTAACTTTGCTGGCAGGAAATGAAGGGGACAGAAAAAGAGGCCTAAAAGAAACCAAGATGATGGGACCCTTTCTGCCAGTGGGTTAAGACACTCCTCTTCTATGGCTACTCCTACTCTGCTCCTTTCGCATGCCTGTCAACTTCAAAGGGACTCCAATGATCAGCACCTTGGCATCAGAGTGGCTTTATAATGTCAGTGAGGCCTCTGAAGCACTGATGGTCTCAGGAGACCTCCTGGAGAACGTTCCTGTGCCCTTGGGGATGGTGTTACTTCCCTGCACAAGGATCAAAAGAGGCAGCACCCTGGCCACTGTCTTACATAGTTACAGTGGAGACAGTCAGGCCAGAAACCAATATGCATCAGTACTGTCATAGGTGAGCCCAGCTCACAGAGCGAACACTAGTGCGAGATCAAATTGCTGTGGCTGTATATTTGGGTGCAGACGTTTAAAAAGTCACTTCTGCCTTCAAGAAATGTGTGTTCCAGCAGCATTCAGGCATGCACATGTGACATTTGAATCTGCCCTATGCCAATGCAGAGCTAGGTCTCAGGGTACATGTATGCTATGCATGCCAATGCAGAGCTAGGTCTCAGGGTACATGTATGCTATGCATGTATGCTATCTCAGCAAAGGCACATGTTTGCACCATCATTTTGGAATGGACCATTTTATGAATGGGGACCCGATGAGTAGACCCTCCCCCCCTTTCGTTGACATAATTACCTGCATCATTTTGGAAGTCAAAATCAAAGAAGCTAGGGCTTGCACACCCTAGCAAATGTCATCCTATCACATATGGGGCCATGCCAACAACCCTGTATATCTACCGTGTACAACACTGGCAAATTGAGAAAGTGTGTGGATACACACAAAGCATCAGGGGATGATGGTAAGTATCAGGCACAAAGTTGCTGTCCAGGCATACCTACAAGACCTGTATAGACGAGCCCTGCACAGCAGGGGCATGTGGTCTAGTCGCTACAGTAGTGAGTGTATAACCAGAAGACCAGAGTTCTAATGTCTACTTAGGTTTGGGACCACATATGATCCTGGGAAAAGCAGTCCATTCTCGTGCCTCGGTTGTCTTATCTAACAGACTAAAGAGCACCTAGAAAGCAGCAGCTGAACTGTGATATTGGGTATTATATAAATATCACAACATTACATTTTCAATAGACATTATTACATAGGCTGCATAAATCACAATGTTGTACTTACCAACTAAGTGTTCCTCACTCTGTTTGACATGCTTCTTATGCCCGGGCTCCATCAGCTCAGATTAAAGCAGTGACTAGAAGGTTAAGAAATGCACATTCATTTTTTTTTAAATCAGATGGCGAGTGGCATTGTGAGGATGAACATCAGAAATCAAGTTTATTAACTCTTCCTAGAATTCCACATTTTCCATGTGGAAACAGTGAGTCCTAATCACAGTGTTGCAAGCAATATAAAGAGCTGGAAGTTGACTATTTTGAGCAGCGATAAAGGACAGTTATTGAGGCAACACGATTAGAAATGTGTCTTCAAACAAGTGCAGGAAAGCAATATATCAGCATACTAAAGACAGAGACACGTCGTCAATCTTCTCCGCTGCTGAAAGGGGCTTTCAGCTAAAGCACTATGGTATACAGCAGGGGTGTGCAACCTTTGGCTCTCCAGATGTGAACTACAACTCCCAACAACCCTAGCCAGTGTGGTCAATGGTGAAGGATCATGGCAGTTGCAGTGCAACACATCTGGAGCTCTAAAGGTTGCAGACCTCAAGTATACAAGAATATAACCTTCTCAGGGGTATTCAAAGGAAGGCTAAGAACAGGGAACATAGGCGAGACAAGAGAATACTAGCGCAAGCACCAGAAAGTCCAAGACACTCTACACCCTCATGCCACAGTCCTGTCCTAGTTTGAGTCCTATCACACTAACAGACATCATCACACCCACTGGCATGCATTATGTGAAAGATCCATCTCTCCCTGGCCATTGTCATCATCTACATGGAGACAGTGGGAGGATCCCTTACTGACCTCAATATCGAATCCTTCGGTATGCAGAGTCACAACTCTACCTGAAGGTAACCTGCATTGGCATCCTGCACTGAAATACTACCTCTCCCACAAGCAAAGGGGAATGTAGAGTACTTAAATGAAACAAAAGTCAATGAGGACACAGACAAAATAGGGAAAGTAATGAAGTTCTGGAAGACGCTCCCAAAGTGGATGATAGGGAGAGTGGCCTTGCTGAAAATGACGGTACAGCCCCGCCTACTATACTACTTCACTAACATCCCATAAAATATTCCCGGGTCCTTCTTCAAACGACTCCACACAATGGCAAGGGAATTCCTGTGGGGCGGGGCGAGGAATAGAACAGCGCTGACCACTTTACGGAGGGATTACGAATTGGGGAGGGAGGTGAATCATGCTGCCTGACTTAACGTTATTACCTGGCGGGACAACTCCAATTTGTGGTGCGGTGGCTGGGAGATGACACATCCATAGACACAGCTTTTTCAGCTGGCAATACAACAATATTACCTGAGGGAGCTCTTACGGATAGACAAACCTTTAATCAAGCCGCTCCCCAACATGGTCAAATTGGGCCTGATCCTATGGAGGAGGGCATGGAAAACTCAAGGGACACGAGACCCCTGCTCCAGCCAAATTCCCCTCGTGGGATTAGTCGACACCCGCACTTTCAAAATATAAGGAGGGGTTGAAGTCCCTGGGTCATCCAGCATGGGCGCTTTCCAATTCTCCTGGGTAGGGCCCTCCGTTCCATTTGTGCAGCAATGTCGACTGGAGTGCAACACTGTCTCCATGTTGAGATGTTTTGCTGCCGTCATCCAGCCCAGGGCTCCTGATCCTACGAGAGCTATACCGGGGCTTCTAAGGCATGACTGATTCAGCCCACCACAGCACCATGGTCACTGGATCCAGGGCCGGCACCATCGCACAGGATCAAGTCCTCCCTTCAAGGCCATGCCCTGACCAACATACTCCCCGCCAGTGCAAACACTCCAGTCACCTCAAAAGAGGTCTAGCAACATATCGTGCACAGTGGGAAGATAAGGGAGTGGCCCAGATTGGGGACTTATGGAGAGATGGACAATGGGTGGATTTCCAGACCCTCATGGAAGAGCAAGACATACATAGAGGTACATTTTTATTGTAGAACAGCATGGTCCAGAGGATCAAGAAGAGGTGGAAGACCTTACCCGAGGGGGATGATAACGAGGGGGAGCTGGACGCGTGGTATGATGTGAAGGAGGACATACAGTATCCAGACTCTATGAACAGCTCCTGGGCAGCAACAACAGGAGAGAGCTGCAAGCGAGAGCAAGATGGGAGGAGGAACTCCAAAAAACCTTCAAGGATGAGGAATAGTGCAGAACCATCCGGTATGCAAAGAAAGTCGCCAGGGACGCGAGATTTAAGCAAATGCAGCTCTATCTCATACACAGGGCATACCTAATGCCCAAGAGAATGTCTATCACCGGAACCAAGCAAACGCGTAGCTGCCCATGCTGTGCGGCGGAGAAGGCGGATATGCTACACATGAGCTGGTCCTGCCCGGTGATAACTAACTTCTGGGACACTGTTAAAGATAGAGCGGCAGCAGGAGGGATCCAAAAGCTGGGGTGGTATCCGGAGTCTTATCTACTGGGGCCGTTCCCAAGGGGCGGCAAACAGAGGACACATACAGCAAAAATGAAAGACTTAATGTGTATACTGGCGAAGCAGCACATAGCAATGGCATGGAACACAAGTAAGGGCCGCCACTAGAAGTGTGGTGGGCAGATCTGAAGAAATGGACGGTAGCTGAAACGTCAGTGTGGACCTGAGCGTTGGGGTGAAGACGAAAGTGGGGCCAAGATACTTGCATAGAACTCCCTCATACAAGAGCTGTTTGAAAGCACTGAAGGGCACAGCAAGAAAGACCCCAGTGGGCTGGAGGAAGACTCACTAGCCGGCAGCGAAGTGGAAGAGGGACCCACAGCGAGGAGGGACGCCAGCGGAAGTGGGGCAAGTTGGACGAGGCCTGGCCCAGGGGATATGGACAAAAAGAGGACAGAGATTGGGGGAGGCCACACCAATGCACCAAGAAGATGGGTGACGCAGTGCGGAATCCAACATGTAGTGCCAGTTGTAGTGTGATGTTTTTTGGTGTTGTTGATTGTTATGTGTTGTAAAAAACAATAAAGAGTTTAAAAAAGAAAACTATGTGATGGGTGGAGCCGGAGCAGCACAGATGAGCAGCTAAACCCAAGGGCTCCTGCGGTGGACCAGGGATCCCAGGTTGATCGGCAGGACTGGGAGAATAAAGTCACAGGGGATTGAGAGGTAATGCCAAAGCTGGGTGCTAAATAACGTCCACCTCTTGCCCAGATTATTCAAGGATTGGAAGAGGAATCGCTGACTGCTAGGTGGTTGGAGGAAAACCAACATGGCAGCCATGAGTCGAACTGACGGCCTTACCATCTGAGAATGGGACGGAGCGATGACTGGCTGCTGAATGCCCAGATCCTGAGGTCTCTCCGGAAGGCGAAAAACATATGGAATGCCGGTCCTCTGCTCCCGTGAGACACGGCTAGAACCTGCAGGTTGAGAGCCACTGCGTGGATGCTCTGAGATGGACCTCTGTTGAGGTGACTGGAGTGTTTGCACTGGCGGGGAGTATGTTGGTCAGGGCGTGGGCTTGAAGGGAGGACTTGATCCTGTGCGATGGTGCTGGCCCTGGATCCAGTGACCATGGTGCTGTGGTGGGCTGAATCAGTCATGCCTTAGAAGCCCCGGTATAGCTCTCGTAGGATCAGGAGCCCTGGGCTGGATGACGGCAGCAAAACATCTCAACATGGAGACAGTGTTGCACTCCAGTCGACATTGCTGCACAAATGGAACGGAGGGCCCTACCCAGGAGAATTGGAAAGCGCCCATGCTGGATGACCCAGGGACTTCAACCCCTCCTTATATTTTGAAAGTGCACTGGGGAGATGCACAGTGAACACTCTGAGAACCCAAAGGGTGTCTCACCTACTAGTCCCCAGGAATCTCTCTCTTAGGTGGCCAGGGCATGGCTTTCACCTTTGGATCCAGACCCTGTGGGTGGACCAGTGTGGGAGGATCCCCTGGGTAAGGGGTCTTCGGGGAGTGGGGGTGAAGTGACCGATGGTGAGATGCGGTATTCCCCCCTTTCCTGTACACATGACCCATCCTATTTTATAGGACTCTCCAATGTCCCAAATCTCCCGGGCCCTTTTTCTACACAAACACTAGGCCGAGGAAGAAGGTGGCTGAGAGTAAAGAGGCTAACCCTTGCATATCTCATTGGACATGTCTTGCATATCTCATTGGACATGTCCTGCTAATCGGGTCATGCAAAGTTAGGCACTTGACTTTAAGTGCTTACATATGATACCAATTAGCTCTCCTCACATGGATAAAAGGCGGAACATAGAGACACTCACAGAGCAAGGTGGAACACGAGCAAGAGCAGAACAGCTGCTGCGAAGGCAAACCTACTGGAGCAGAGCAACGGACTGAGGGACAAGAGTAAAGAGTAGAGAATCCCAGGTGTTCCCTGCTGGAAGTCGTAGCCTCCAAAAGGCTGTGAAAGAAACTTGTAGAAGGCCAAATCCCAGACAAGAAGACTGCATTGTGTTACAAGGACACCAGCGACCATCCCGGGTGAACGGCAGAGTTGGGTAGGCGAGGCCAAACCTCTGGTATTAACCTTGACTCGTGAATTAAAAACTGCAAAGACAAAAAAGAAATGCACACAGCTGGTGAGTTGGTAAGCGACATGAAAGACCGGTGTGTGTTACGGAAAGATTGAAGTTGCAACAGTATATCGCACAATTGAAGTCTTCAAGCGTGTGGATGAGAAGCGGAAAAAGGCAGACCTGTGGTGAACTTTGAATTACTGATAGCTGTGAAACCAGCGATACTGAGTAGCAGAGTAGTCCGGCGAGAGGAAGTAGCCCACTCAAAAGTCTCATGAAAGGTGAAATGTTTTTGTTATGAAGCGATAAAGTGAATGAACTATAAAAAGAGAAGTGATCAAAATGAACACTGTGAAAAATGGGGGGAGGGAGGGTAAAAAGATGAACGTTGAACTTTTGTGCTTATTTCTTTTATTTATATTTATTTGTATTGCGCTGGTCTCCCTCAGGCATCAGGGCGTCACATGAAGACACATCAGACAACAAATAGACTAACATGGAGACGGGACAATAACGAACTACCCAGACCAAGAGACACTGGGGCAAATAACATAAAAGTGTGAGCTGAAGGGAAAGTCGAAGTGGCCCTGCGAAGGTCAATGGTAAAAGCCACGTTCATTTGAAAGTCTTTGACATCAGGAAAAGGACCGAGCCCGACTGAGCGAGATCTACATAAACTTTTTGCTTTGAAAGATCCGAGCCCGACTGAGGGAGACCGGCGTGAACTTTTTGTTGAACTGTGTTTTGAAAGCTGGAAAGAGAGACTTTGATATGGAAGGCCAGGTGGGCCTCGTTCCATGTTTTTGAACTGCATTTGTTTTGAGAACCTGAGCCAGAGTGTGTCATCCTGTCTACGGGGACCACCTTACTCTGTGCTGTCTAACGTGGGGAGGAGAGCTGACTCAGCCACATTTATTATTTATATTCTAACACTGATTTTCCGGTATTGTACGAAATTACAGAGGGAAAAAAAGTCCAAAGCCCAAAAGTCCGATCCCTATTTGTTCGCAAATATATATGTGGGGGGAGGGGTAAAGTTAATAAAAATGTATAGGGGTAAGGTGTGGAGGTTGTGGGAGGTCTCCCCCCACATATATATATGTGCAAACAAATGGGAAATTAAAAAAGATACTGACTTTTGGGACTCTGGCTTTTGGATTTGGTCATTTCAAGTGGATCCGATTTTCCTTTGCATACATATTCTCCTTTACACCCACTTTTTTTGTACGAAAGGGCAGGCATTAGGTTGCGTTGGTGTAGGCCATTTTGATTTGACAGACTCAATTGAGACTGTTTTAGTTATTATTTGATGGTAGAAGTTTTTCCAAAACCCAAAAATTGAATAAAGGTTTTACAAATTGTACCTTTTGTATCAGTGTCATACTTGTGCTACCATGCCTCCCTTACAACTTACAGGCCCAAAATTGCACTCTAAACAATCGAAAATTGATTTATTCACGCAGAAACCATTGACATGCAGAAGGTCTCTTCAAACGATCAGGCCAGTCGTTGGTCTTGGAAGCGATAGCAGCACTGCGCTCCTCCCTAGAAAACATGTTTGGGGAGGTTAAAGTCAATGTGAACCTACTGCGACAAGATCTCAGGAACCTATCAGACCATGTGGGCACTACTGAAAACAGATTAACAGAGGCAGCAAAGGAGTTCACCACGTTGCAACAGCAGTTTCCACCCCACAAACATGTACAAAATCCTTGGAACAGGGAGTGAAGGAAGCAGAAGTCAGCACAAAACAAAAGAGGTGCTGGCTGGAAGGTTTGGAATTAATCCTAACCTCTGGCATTGCTCTGGGCAACCCTCCAGACCATTGTTCTTTGCCTGCCAAGCCATTACAAAAGGTAATGCTTGGTCACATCCCATTCTGCTAAGAGAAAGAGTAAGAGACAGCTGTTTTCGGCTTGGCCTGTTCTTTTTGTGGAATCTACCCTCTTTAAAGGAATTGAGCAGATGAAAGCTTGAGGGAGTCTTGAAAGATGGATGGGTAAGCAAACGTTGTTGATTAGAGGCGTTGGAGATTGGTTGTAACCATTGATTTCTTGTTTCCAAGTTATTGAAATAAGTTTGCAACTCTTGATTCGTTTTCAAAAGGGGAGGTTTAATGTGGTTACATTAATAAAACCAGTTGGCCTAGCATGATGTGCTAGGTGCATGTGAGAAGGGATGACTTACGCAGAAGTAATATTAGAATAATTGGACTCCCACAGAATATGGAGGGTCAGAACCCTACTGATTATATTGAGACCCTTCTGCTACAGGAGATAGGCCCAGGTAAACTATCCCAGGGATATGCAGTAGAGAGGGCCTGCCGGGCTTTTGACACAAATGCCGCCTCCGGCAACCCCTCTGAGGCCACTCATCACCAAGATCCTGAATTACAAAGACAGGGAAATGATTCTCCAGTACTTGTGATAAGGCGGGAGAGCACAGAGGAGTGAAACAGTGAGGGACGTTTGAAGCTGTCAAGAGCAAACTCTGTCTCCGGCAACTGAAATAGATGTTGTTGTTCCCAGCCAAAATGAAAACCATACATACACTTCGATGATCCACAAGAGGTCCTGAACTGGCTTGAGACCACAGAGATGCGAACGGGGCCACTTGACAGAGGAGAGTCGACATTGAGCCAAACAGTCATATCTGACGATTAGATGCAGTAAAAAACCGCATGGAGAGCTCCTAGAAATCCCAGAACTAACACTTGAACTGAACCCATGCGTCTGGAGGAGTTTATAACTTGGGTGTATTGCCAATAAATGTGAGTTTGTAACTAGTGAAGCATGATGGGAATTGAATTGCAAGGGATCAATTGTTTGGAAAGCTCTACTATATGAACATGGTATCATGCAAGAAGGGAGAGCAGCCCGCCGTTCTGATATGACTAAGTCCCTGCAAATTGATCTTTTTGCATATGGACTGGTGAACCTGGAACTGGTCCCAAACCCACCCCCATCCTTTCTGGTAACGATGGTTCCCATTACTTTTGGTATGCCTACACCTCACACATTACACTGCCAAGAAGCAACTGTCCATCGTTACGCTCCAAGAAACACACCTAGACTTCCAAATAAACTAGTGGGGTGCTCATTTGGATAGCGTGGGGGGGGTGAGGGGATCCCCTTTGCCGTGCAATCAATCCAGAAAGAGAGGGAGCGTAGGGTGGTGATAGTGACGGGATGACCGGAATCGGGGCGAATGTGTCTAATAAATGCTTATTGACCCTAATGTCAACACAGCACTCTTTATTACACAAATGTTATCTAAATATGCTAGGGAAGTAATATGCCCATAGGGAGGGGGATTTTAACTGTGTCCTGCACCCTCAATTAAATAGGTCCACCCTGACGAATCACAACTTTTCTCTGGCTACGTCGGCATTACGATTTTCATTGTCTAATCTCGCGCTATAGATGTATAGCATAGAGCGTACCCTCACACCCAAGCATATTCCTTTTATTCACTTCCACATGGCATTTATTCTCACCTTGACGACATATTTACGGGTTGGTAACATGTGCACCTGTTTGAGGGGCACATATACTTAGACGGAATACTATCCGACCACACACCTCGGGTAATGGCTTTGAAACGATTCCGGTCCATACACCCCCCCCATACCCACATTGACGCTGGACCCTATGGAACTGACCAATGTAGCATACATCTCCACACTGACAAAGAGCATTGACAACTTTCTCTCAGACAATCGTACAACAGCCCCAAACCCGAACATCCTTTGGGAAAAATGTAAAATATTTATGATGGGTTTTCGGCCACGGTGGGAGTTTGCAGGACGTTGCACAGTGGATTTATACAGATGGAACAGAGGATAACAGATACGGAAAGCTCTCCAGATAAACACAGTACCGCAGAAACGGAACTCAGTGATCTTAGGTTGCGACGTCTTGAAACTAGTCAGTCTCAGAAACTGGCCTTACCTGAGAAGTGTCCTGAGAGTTTGCATGGAAGCCGAGAAGCCACCTAGCCAAGACCGGAGAACCCTATATGCCAACAAGACAGTTTGCTTTTGTGTTGAAAAGGAAAACTATCATTGGTGCATACCAGGTTTGGTGAAGAGAACCCTGAACTGTAAAGAATTGTTAAAACGCAGTCTAAAGAACAAAGCCTCAAAATACTTCTTTTTGTTTCACCCTTTGATATTGAACTTGGAGAAAGGAACCCTGAGATGTGTTGCCCTGGAACTATATGGAACTTGAGGAAGGGCATCCTGACCTTTATTACTTCAAGTCCACACAAAGGTACATTAAATATTATATTAAACATTGATATTCGGGTGGGGGGGCTGAAGAATAAGCCCAAGCTGAAAATAGATCAGAACTTTATTTTTGGAACACTGTTTAGTTTATGGTTGAAATCTCTGCACATTGTTTTGTTTAAGTTGTGAGGGCCAGCATAGCTTTTGGACACAGACAGACTTTTCAGTTGAACTTTCTGACACAGGTCTTTAGGTAGGGAAGTCCAACCTTAGCCTAGGGCAAGTTAGGCCCTATTCCATACTGGATCAGACTTAGGGCAACAAGGCCCCGCAGGACCTCCCCCACAACAAGTTTTTTGAGGGAGGGGACAACGCGGACGCAACAGACCACAAGGCCCCCCGCGGATGAATACCAGAAATTGGCCAGCACCAGGACAAACTTGGTAATTCCTATCTATAATTTGTCTTCTCATGATCTTTCACCTGCGGAAATTAGTGTTTTATCAAAAGGACTGTCATTCGTTCCAACAACACAAGCCAGGGCTTTTGAGACAGAAGTTGAATTACAGAAGTTCTATAGATTGATACGCCTAAAATACTTCTTTAGAAATGAAACTTCGACCCCTAAAGAACCCACTATCACAGGACTGAAATCATCCTCCAAATTTGTCCCTACCAACGCGATGGTCAGTCCGGCAATAATAGCTTTTGAACAAAAGATTTCGTGGGAAATTCAACAAGTGATTAAAAACCATAATCATTCAAAGAATAACCTATCCAAGGCGGAGAGAGAAGCACTAAAAGCATTAAAAACCAACGAGAACCTGATAATCAAACCAGCGGATAAAGGAGGGGGGATAGTACTGTGGACTAAAGAACTCTATGAGATTGAAATAATGAAACATCTGAATGACACCTCCTCATATAGAGAACTTCCATCTGACCCTACCCCTCGGCTGCAAGAAGAAATTAACAGCCTTATGAAATATGCCTTGGAAGAAAATTGGATTGACCTAGAGGAACATACATTTTTGGTGAACGAACATCCCACCATCCCGGTCTTCTATCTACTTCCGAAAATTCACAAACATGAGACACAACCTCCAGGTAGACCAATTGTAGCAGCCATTAACTCCATCCTAGAACCTTTATCAATGTATTCCGATTGGTTTTTGCGACCTTTTGTTTCCAAAATGAAATCTTATGTAAAAGACACCACGAGCATGATTAAAATGCTAGAAAATGTTCATCTAGACCCAACTGATATCCTGGTAACTCTAGATGTAGTGAGCTTATACACTAGTATCCCACAAGATGACTGTCTCAAGGTGATGGCTGAATATCTAGAGAGACGCATAGATACCCTACTCCAAGTACCGACGGCATTCATTGTAGAATGTATCAGGTTAGCTCTCACAGAGAACTTTTTTCTATACAAAGACCGGTTTTTTAACCAACTTAAAGGCACAAGTATGGGAGCTACTTTTGCCCCTGACCTGGCGAATCTGTATATGGACAATTTAGAACAACAATCCATCTACAGCTCCCGCAACCCTTTTCTAAACTATATCAAACACTGGCTACGATACATTGATGATATCTGTCTAATATGGAGTGGTACCTCAGAGCAACTTTCTTTGTTTCATCAGTGGCTGAATCTTCAGAATGTTCACATCCAGTTTACAATCCATACTGATCCAAACAAAATACCGTTTCTAGATTTAGAAATTCAGAAAACTACAGGAGGTTCTATTGCAACAGTCCTGTATAGAAAACCAACTGATAGAAACACTTTGTTAAACTATACAAGCTTTCATCCCCTGAGCTTGAAAGAGGGTTTACCCTATGGTCAGTTTCTGCGCATTCGCAGAAACTGCACTGATGTACAACAATACAAAATACATGCTAAAAGTCTTAAGTTAAGACTAAAAGAGAGAGGTTACCCTCAAAAAACGATACAAAGAGCATATAAACGCGTTTTACACACCAATCGCATGAATACGCTAGAACCCACACCAAAACACCAAGAGGACAAGATAACCTGCGTTAGTACTTTTAGTCCGATTAGTAACATCTACAGAAAGATCATACGCAAACATTGGAAGATGATCTATACCGAAGATTTCACCCCCTCGGTTCCAAGGTTTGCCTTTAAAAGACAACCAAACATCAAAGACAACTTGGTACATTCGTATCAACCTGTCAGATCCAAAAAATTCACACAAACATCTTTGTGGGGTTTCCCGCCTCTAATTGGCCACCATCGATGTGGCCATTGCTCAGTGTGTGCTCAAACCACCACTTTTAAACAAATTACTTTGTGTCACCACACCATTCAGTTGAAAGAGTTCACCAACTGCCTTACACCATGGGTGGTCTACGCCATTATATGTCCATGCGAGCTGGTATATATAGGCAAAACCAAACGACCAGTTCGTCAACGGATTAATGAGCATAAATCCTGCATCCGTAATGCAGTCGAAAATAAACCACTAGTGGCCCATTTTTCTAAAAAACAACACAAATGCACAGACTTTCGCTGGTGTGTCATCCAAGTCATACAAACTTCTCGCCGCAATGGGAACAAAGATAAAATTCTGACCCAAGCGGAACAAAAATGGATCTATAATTTAAAAAAAGTCCAGAATGGATTAAATATAGCCGTCGAATGGAGTGCTTTTCTTTAAACAGCTCAGTTATCTTTATACTCCCTATTGCAACGTGAGACTTCACGAATGATGTCTACAACTCTTTTTCATCATGACACTCTAACCTGTGCCGGAAGTTTTGCTTCGATTCATATGATGTGGTAAGACATCTGAATATATACTTTAACTCGAGACATTGCACACTGCACATTAAACCGTGTTATTTCTATCTCTGACGGTTTTAACAATAAAGTACTCTGTTTTTGATGTTAATCTTACATGTCACGTTCATGCCGTCAGGCTGTTATAATTGAGACTACAATGTAACCGTTTTACCATTAAAGTGATATTGGTAAGTGTAGCCATTTTAAATGCCGACTTTCTATTCACTTAAGTCTCTGTTAGCACCTGAGTCACGCTCTGGATCTGCGGGAATTTGCAGCTCACATATGACTCGCGTTAGCCGAGTTCCACGTTCCCTTGAGCCTCACGTGATCCTTAAATATGTCTAGCCCCTCCCCTTTCCCATTTTGATTCATTCAGAAGCTAGCAGACGCTGCTCGAGCAACAACGCCGCATCGCTAGAACGATTCAACAAGGTGAGGTGCAGCGCTCTCTTCGAGAGCAATCAGCATAACTTCACGCATTAATATCGACCCCGAGCGACTAAGACCGCCCGGCCCATGTCACCGCTTTACCTTCAGCATTTCTCCACGCGCGAGTCGCGTATCTTATTACTAAGATCACACAGTATATGTGTCTTCACCACCATCGGCCGTCTGATATACAGGGCCGAGTTTCCCCAGGTGCAACCGCACTTATCACGACGGTCAGAGCGCACTATCATGCCAGCTCGCGTGAAATAGGCTTCAGTAAGGCCATTCTCTTAATTCCCCGTGTTTTTTCGTTTGTAATAGACACCACGAGGTCGAGTGTTGAAGAAAGCCACTCGATTCGGGAACCTGTCCATGACACGAGCGGGAGCTGTAGAATTCTAAAGCTCCACCCACTGCCCAAGGGACACCTGTGAGTTTGCTTTGTTATGCCATTTTAAAACGTAATGTTGAGTAGTTAGTTAGTGCAACAATATACACACAAGGTAGTAATTTCCTTTGTTCTTCTATTCCCCTTTCGCTAGGGTTATATATCAGGGGAATACTGAAGATACCCTTCAATTCCTTCTCCGTGGTCTACTACTATTTTTTCGGCCACTGGTAGGTGCCCTTTCTCTGGCTTAGATGTCTAGCCATCACCTTGAGACCATCAAGAAGAGACCAGACCGTTAAATATTGTAATTTCTGTCTTATTTATGTTTTTTAGATTTGGCTTGTCATATGGAAATAGGGTGAAGACGTTAAGCTTGTATTAAATCATCACTGTCCTGAAGATGGCCCAGCACTAACTATTTAGACCACCGTGGACAACGATGGGACTATTGAAAGGGGCCGAAACATGTGTCGACCTATAGAAAATTCGATTGTGTTTTTTCGCATTGTTTTTCATATTAACAATAACCAATATGTTTGAAGAAATTGTAAATTTCCGCACCCGACTGTCACAGAATGATTGCACTGATATGAATGGTATGAGTGAGATATGATAAAGCCTATTAGTATATTTTTTTAACAAAACCTATTAAAGAGATTTATCGATACAATTATTACGGTTCTGTTTATAAACTGTCTCTCCCTCAAGGTAATTGCTGGTGATTTATACACCATCCTTTCAGCACCTGCTCTTGGTGTGTCGTTAGACTTAAGAGAGAGGGGTAGTCAGTCTGTAACCTTGTTTCTATTCCCTATTCCATACTGACATGTTCTTTAATAAAGCACTTGGTTATACATTGAATCTGTTGTCTGTGTCTCCTTCCATGGTAGCACCTTCACAGCACCAACTTGAGTATATACCCGCAAAGACATTCATTTACTTAAATGTTTGGAAATGCATCAGGATGTCACCATAGGCCTCTTCAGAGTGCAAGAATCCAGCTGATTGGTTACCCAACCGGTTTATGTCCAGTGGAGGCAACTCACATATCAGCAACCCACGGGGTCCAGATTGGTGGCACTTTGTGAACTGTTTGTGGGACCTCGTCCCAGTTTACAGGCGACTACGCAAGTAGATGACTTTTTTGTGGGCCAGATGCCATTTCACAAGGGGGCGGTAGGTCCATTAGCGGCTGCCTTGTTTGCAAAGGCCGTCTTTAATGGGTTGGTTTCCTGTGCTTTTCAAAAGGCAGGTAGCCTGAAAGCAAGTTCCTGATGCCTGGGATCAAGACATTCCAAAGTCCCCACCATTGTTTTTATGGTCAATTTCGCATTTTGAAGTCAGGTTGCCATTGCTTGAGCTGTGAGTTCAGGGATTTAGCAGGGAATCGGGTTTTGCAAATATTGTGGACATTTCCCAGCAAAGATGGTGTTTGTCACAAGAGAGTGCTTTGAATTAGATGCTTTGCTCCACTGGCAGACAGCGGAACCCCTTCAAGGCCGGTGTGGTGTGATCAGAGTTCCTTGCGTTCAGAAAAAAAATGTACAGCGTAAACTATGCTTCCACAGTCCAAACAGCAGAGGAGCAGCAGCCTGGTGAATCCAATCCAATAGTTTGTGTGGCGCAGAGAGAGGGGATCCTGGTAACTGTGATCAATTGAAAG
The DNA here is from genome assembly GCF_040938575.1 of Ambystoma mexicanum. Taxonomy (NCBI): domain Eukaryota; kingdom Metazoa; phylum Chordata; class Amphibia; order Caudata; family Ambystomatidae; genus Ambystoma; species Ambystoma mexicanum. The sequence continues at coordinate 583,118,583 of NC_090941.1, read as the reverse complement.
TTGGTGCTCGCCTAAAGATAGATGCAGTACTGGGTGAGAAATCACCAGGTTTCCAACTTTCTGCTTGGTGAAAACAGAGGACATAGTTCATTCGACCAAGTGAACAGCAGGCATTAATTGGGATAGCGTAAGGTGTGTGCGGAGCTCTCCAGTCAAGTGATCCTCACTTGGATGATCTTAGTGCTGGTCTGATATTTGGTCTTTTTCCTGATATGCACTTCCAAAATGTTTATCCATTCCTTTCAAATGAAATGTTCCACTTGGATCAGAAATTCCATGCTAGAGGACCATCATGGGAACATTAAACGCTTGTGAACTGTGAGCATGCCGACTGGAACTCAGTAGCAAATCCAAAAGCACACAGCGTATAATGTGGTAACATAGGTAAGAACCTGCAGTGCATGTAACAAAACATCCAGAAGAGAGTGGCGGGTCTTCGTAGACTGGACAGGAGGGAACATATCAAGCCAGGTCAGAGGATAACTCTGGGGCACAAGAATGCACCGAGCAGCACAGGCTTGATACTCGGAACCAGTTCTGTGCTTAGAGGGTGGAGTCCGGCATTAATCACAATATAAGAAGCCAACTTGATCAGTCTACTGGATACCGGTCAGGAAAATCATCCATTTCAAAGCTCTATGCATTGCCCTTAGAACCCTTTACGAACAAGGAGCAGAATTCATCCAAAAGAGATCATCCTGTGCCAACCAACGGGAGCACTGAGATTCATCCATGACAACAGCACGCTAGAAAGGGATATGGGGTAGCGGCCATCTCAAATCTCACGGCAAATCTCTGGAAATCCCTGCCAAAGGGAATCCACATGATGAAGAATCAATTAACATTAAGGAACACTTTGAGAAGACCTGGCCTTTAAACATACCCACCAAGCATGGCACAACCCCAGCAGTCTGCCCAAATGGCTTCTGAGGACGCTCTAAACTGCAAATCTCCCACATTAACATTGTCATGAACTCCTACAGTTGCATTCACTACACGCAACTAAGTCATCCGCACATGGCAGGCTAAAGATCCATCCCATCAAACTCCAAACAACAGGATGCTGCAACTCTTCAGCTATCTTACATACCACAACAACTAATCAATGTATCCTAGCACCACTGGAACACAAGCCACCCCTATGGAAACAAACACCAATGTGTCCAGGACAAATAACACTGAGAAAGAGACCCAGGCGCCTCTGCGTACATGTGAATTAAGAACTAGACACAGACCTGCACGCACAGCTCAGAGGACTTCCAGCTCTGGCGCAACGAGTACTGGGCACTAGTCCACCCCCCTCCCCCACTGTATTTTTGGCTATATTGTCTTTACCTGGCTCACCTAGTGAGCCGTGGCAGGACAGATCAGGACACACAGACAATAAACGCTGCCGGGGCTGCACAGTTAACAAAGGCCCGGCAATTACTAATGTAAAGCCCGTCATTCATAGCACCTTTATTCGTATGCATAGATTTTAGGCACTTGAAATCCTAATGGGGTGTTGAGTATTTGCATGTCAGGGGAGTGAATGTAAGGGCCAGGAGACAGCTCATTCTCACAGCAGTTCTTAAGTGTGTGGTTTTAGACGTGATGGAGAGAGGATACTGCGTGTAACTCGGAAGCCGCACTAGAATAGTCTCATTAGAATGTGTAATGAAGTTAGATGCCCCACGTAAGTACGTTTGCCCCTTCTCCAGCATCTCTAAAGTCCGCCCCTCTCCCAACATTTGAAAGGATTCCCTCACACCCTCAACTCTCCCCCTTGCCTGAAATGTTTGCCTAGGCACAGCCCTGACTTCCGGTCTGCAGGAATCAACACAACAGCAAAGCCTAACCCCTCCCACTCTCTTTCAGATCCGCCAGAGCAACAGGAGACCATGCAAATGGCGGAGGTGTGCAGTGTGATTCCCAGCAGCGTAGCAACAGCATGAAGGCATTCAAACTGTGCCAAATGAAGAATTAGGGACTTTACAGATTCAAAGGGTTGATTACTGCAATGTCCTCCTCATGGGCAACTCGTTTTATAGTCATTTTTTCGAATACAAAAATGTCGAAAGTCATTTTTTCAAAAAAATGTCGAAAAAAAAGTCGCATTTTTTTTAATTATGGTTTTTATTCGAAATGGGGGGGTTCCTCCCAACCCCCTTTTTAAAAATGTTTTGGGGTTTTACCCATTTTTTTTATTCCCGGACCCCAAAATAAATATATAATTAAAAAAAGAAATCTACTTTTTTTTCTACATTATTTTTTCGACATTATTGACATTCGACATTTATTTTTCGAAAAAATGACCGATCACTGGGCACCTCAACCACGAACATGTCTAAACTGCAACTTCTCAAAAACAAAGCCCTCCATCCAGCCCTTGGCCTTAAACGCTCTGACCACATCACAGCCACTAGACGTGAATCCCACTGGCTCCCCATCAAAGCAAGGGTGGAATTCAAAACAGTGTTCATCACTCACTGATGCATCCACCAAGAGGCCCCCCTCTTATGTCAACAGTTGCATCTCTATCAAGGTCCCAGTGCGTTCACTCAGGTCTAGCGTGGGCACCCTGCTCACCACCCCACACTTTAAGAGCAAAAGCGCAGGTGGTGTCAGCTTCTGCGTCACCGCCCCTGTGCTCTGGAACTCTCCCTGCACACATCAGAAATGAGCACTCCTTCAACAAATTCAAGAAACTGATCAAGACCTGGCTATTTGGCAAGTATGAATAACTTTGGCGTTGTTTCTGCCTATGCTCTTTCTGTATGCAATAGATCTCTTCCTGCCTATGTACTAAACGAAGTGATACCCTTGGGTCTGGCCGTTACAAAAATGCCAAAAATAAATAAATAAAGGGTTCACTGTAGGAAAATATCGAAACGAATGACTGTGTGCAGCGTGCACACCAAACAGTGCATTTATTTCAAATCGAGGGACTCCAATCAACGTCTCATTCTTTGTCCAATCTGGTTCTATTTTTTTTTTGTAAAACCAAATTCTGCATTTCCTTTGTGACCCTCCAAAATGTTCACCATGCTAGCGTGGACAAGAAGGATTCCATGTGTTAATATGTACACAAAAATATCACCATACAAAAATATTGCCATATTTTTGCGGCGATATTAAGCCATGGAACCTGCGGGGGACACCCCTGCAACCACCCAACCACCATAATGGAGCGGGGGGGGGGGACACCCCTGCAGCCCCCGGTCCTAATTGCCCCATAAATTATCCCCACTAATAATATCGCCTTTGGCCTTACCCCACGACCCTATATATGGCGATATTATTGGTGGGGATAATATTACCCGATACCACAAGAAGCCCCAGGCTAAATAGGACTTGTTCCTCACACAATAGCCCTGTCTATGCGTGCAGAGAGGAACACCACTCTGCCTAACCCCATCCCTTCAGATTGTCACATTCGAAATGAGTGCACCTCCCTCTCATTCCCCGCATTTATAGGCAAAATTACTTCTCTGACAGGAAATGGTATTTCTGTATGTCTGAACTCAAGCTATTTTGTAATAGGAGTTCACTAGCTGCTTTCTGCGGGGTACAAGTACAGTGGGGTGAGTTGAATCATAATGGCTAAGTGCAAGAATGAAGTTCGGGCAGCCTCGTGTTCACCAGGAAGTGCTGTGAAGGCCACTGTGTACTATCAATACCGACTGCACCTCAGGAATCCGATACTACCAGACTAGCAGGAAAGGAGTGTCTATTGATGGCGGGAAGGCCCCATACCTTCGCAAGTTCCCAGAAGCTGTCGAATATGCCAACTATCTGTAGTTCGGCCCTTCGACGTGTACACAACTTAAGTGGTACACAAGTTATACAACACCGAATGTGTTGCATTAATGGTCATTGATAAACCAAAATAGTAACAGGTAGAAGACGCCTTTTGGGAATGTGGCCTGCCATAACATTTTCCGTTTATTTTTCCATATTTTGTCAGGCGTCTGATACAGGGAAACCATGATGGTTTGTCGGTTAGAATAGATACCCCTCCTCCACTCGCCTTCATCTTCCCAACAAGTTGAATTCCTCACTTTCAGAGACGGGAATAGGCGACATTTTGAATGAAAAGAACCCAATTGTAACAAACAACAAGTGAAAATAGATTCTGAAATAATCCTTCCAATGCTGCATGCACCATCACAACTAACATTTCATCACCACAATCGGGCATCAACCACTTAACACCACAGAACGCATAAAAGCTGCTCGTCATAATATGTGCCTGAGACACCAATTACAGTCCCCTCTGTCACACTTTAGATCAATATCCTCAGCTCACACACCCCCGATGACCTCCAATGACACAATTACACACCATGCAGCCAAACACCCCACATTCGCACACCCTATTCTCTGCAATGATAAACATGCCATAAACCCTGTCCATATTTTAGCTCATCCTGCATAGCCCCAATGACACATGTAGATTCACATCCACAATTCACCCCACCCACAGAACCAGGCCCCACTTACTTCCAAGCCCACATCTGCACGCTATATCTTCCCAAAGGGCAAGATACCACATGCACCTGAGACACCCCTATCCCAAATTCATATATATAGGCCCAGTTTCTGCCACCCAAAGAAGCACAGGCATCACACAGCCCATAGACACACACCATAACTCTGCACAGCTCAACCTTCCTCATATCAAATCTCCACACCCAATATGCATACTTTTCACACCACCACCATATCCAAAAGATCTTAGCCTGCGTGTTGTCATACCTTGCACTATCCACATTCCACAATGCCATAATTCCCACTACTCTCTTGTTTTCCAACCTTTTTAACCTCCTAACCCTTCCATCCAATCCAACTCAACATTGTGTCCGTCCCCCTTCCGTCATCTGCAGTGCCATTCATTTCCAATCCAATTGTCACCTCCCACCAAACCATCCCTCTCACTCCACCTTCATGTCCCACACCTCACACTTGACCGCTACTTTACCTCTTCCATAACTCAAACATCACAATCCACTAATACCCTCCAAGAGATTACCACTACCTTCCCCTTCCACACCCCTCAACTAGTGCCCCACCTACCACTAACATTCATCCACCCACTAGCCTTAAATTTTCCTCCATCAGTCACTCACAATCTCCTGCCCTATACTTCGCTCATAACCTCCACTCCTTGACCCTCTTACCCTCGCCTCACAATTACCTTCACCATGGCGTTATGCATTTTTATGGAAAAAATTACTTTGCAAAATGTAGCTAATCTCCCTCGATTAAGATCCAGTTTGTTTTACATTTCAAATTCCCCAAACAAGAACAGTATGTACGAGGGGTTCGTTTAGTTGTGATTGGGTGGGAAGGGGCCCTCTAAGGGGGATATGGAGCAACTTCCCCATAAATAAAATGTTAACAAATCAGACAAGCTTACACCAACATGGAGGAGTCTGAAACCAATCACTCAGAGTCATAAAACTCTCATAAAGAATGCAAACGTACACGAAGACCCCGAGTCTGACCCACCTGTGCAATTGAAACCCGTCAGAGAAAAGCCCCAAACGAACAAACTTACACCACCATGGCCACCTAGAAGTAGGGGCTAGGCACCAACCCTGACCACCCCTGTGCCAATAACCCGATGCCACACTCCAAAGGAGGGCCATGGGCGAGGTGAACTCACTCACGGAGACCATTCACAAGCGCCACGAAACTAAAAGGGGGAACCTTGATGAGGTCACCCCAACTCGAAAGAGCCACGTTTCACCAACAGAGACCAGCAACCGACCCAAGAAGCCTTGTAAATGGTGAACACCACCCTATTTAAAAACGACCTAAAAATGTTGTATTTTACCTTTTGATTGGACATTTAACTCTGCAATGTCTGGCAAAGAGGTAGGGTTGGTTTGGTTTTGTTTCAAAAATAAGTTTTAGTTTTAGGGGTCTGGCAATGAGGATGTTTAACTGGAGTAAGGAAAAGGGATAGGACTGAGGGGAACCAGTGGGACTCCCCCACCCCTTTATAGTTGCAGTATGTATGTGCCTGTGAATGTTTTTAGTCTGTTCATAGTTTTAATGGTAGATTCATAAAAAGGTAAGGTTACATTGCATGGAACTATACATAGTAAAATGAAAACACGTTTTCGTCTGTATCCTTTGACCGTATCCATACAAGATCGCCAAATTTGGCAAGCAACTGACCTGGCTGCGTCCAAACAACACTTCAGAACTTCGTGAAATTTCAGGAATTGTTCATGTAGAAAAAATATATATATAATTTGCAGATGTCTATCTTGAAATGGTCTGCTTTCCTTCCTGAGGTTTTGGTACACATCTTGCCTTTCACTGGCAATGATCCCAAACGTTTTTCTAAATCGCGATCAGGCAAACTCGAGTTATTCCTTTTAAGAAAAGTAACTGTATCCATTTATTGGTACACGTGGAACACCACTGCACGCAAATGGATCAATGGTAATTTGCGCCATCAACCACTTATGCCAGTATGCACATGCAAACAAGCAGGACCCATGGACAACAAGACCTCACGCGGAACAAGCATAAGCACTTGCCAAACACCCGGAACCCAACAGACAACACCATGAATGTATGACACACACTCCACGCAGAAAAAAATGAGGCATGCCCGCCAAAGACAGCACATCCCTGTACCATACGTGCAGAATGTTCACGTGCAGAGACGAAGTTCGAAACAGACGTTTGTGGACAATGGGTAGTATAGCTCAGTGGCAACACGCTCGTCTTGAAAGCAAGACGACGCAGAGCAACGCAGGTTCGAATCCCGCGTTATAAATAACCAATTATAAGCGAGGGGGAAAAGGTTTTAACTTTGATATCAGTGTGCAAATGGCAAGAATATGTTAAACATCTAACTCCAAAGGTAACACAATGTAAAGCTTACAAAGTTTGGAAATGCAATGGTAAGGTACCCACAGCCAGTCCAACTGAACTAATTGTCCAATACAAAGTGCAACACACGAAAAGCGTAACCTTATATTCTACACTACAGCGCTATTTCACAATAATCAATGTATATTTGTGCCAGACTCCAAAACTGCTGCAGGCTTTTGCTCCCAAAAGCGTGCTTTGGCAAATTTGTCAAGATGCACAGCTTTCATTTAAAATATGCCCAATATTGGCCCAACACAGATAAGGGGTATCGGCGTCCACCCAGTCCAATCCACGGACCCACAGATCACTTTTTGCACACCCCAGTGGCTAATAGCGTCTGGGCCCACGGTGCCCCATCCAGAAGATTCAGAACCTAGCTATGCCGACCTAGATGGCAATAACTAACATGGCTCCTCACTTGCAGAAAGCCAATCTGGAGGTGGCCAGAGGGGATTTATTTTTGTTGAGGGGGCTGCCATTTTCACCCTCATACTTTTTACAGGGTCTGGCCAGATTCTGCTCTACAAAAGGGCCTGAAAAGTGCTTATTGTAGCCCTCTTGGGGTGACCCAGAATCTAGAGAGGGCAAGGAGGGTGCATAGGGGTATAATATGCCACAAGCCAGGGGTGGACTGGAAACCACAAGAGGACCTGGAAATAATGTTCAAATGTGGCCCCATATTACACACTTGCAGTAAGCCCAACCCTTTTCCTATGAGAACATTTGGAAATAAAATAGGTTACCACCCAGAAGAGGCCCAGGTTGCAGAGGCCTACTGGGGAATCTCCAGAGTTCCCTATAGCCCACCCCTGCTGCAAGCATTTTATTTAAAAACACTGCTCAGCCAATGGCCCTGCACTGGTCCATGGTTCCTGTGGGCACTGCTGCACACCAGCTCCAGTGGGCTCATTGGGTAACTTGAGAATGTCTCCCCTTGTCAGAGAGGAATGTTTGGGCAGTGCCAAAATCTATGCCCTGGCCAAAAAGCAACCAAGCACAGACATAGACAATGCCTCTAAAATACTGACATGAAACCGGACATCATTACAAAAACCACTGAAATTCAGTGGAAAAAAAACCCGTTGGTTCCGATTAAAGGAACCACGTGGTTAAGGTTCCCTTAACAAAATAGAAATTCATTGAAAACATTTTATTAAAACGATGTTATGATTGCAGCAACACGACAAAAACCGCCAGTTATTGTAAAACCACCATAACCCTGCCACTGCTATGCCCTGCTCATGCCAGCACATATGCCAACATTATAAAAATACAGAAAGAGGTGTTTTAAAGGGCAAATCCCAGAGGCCTGCCGCTTGATTATCAAATTAAGGGTTTCTTTCTAGTTTTGGCTATTAAGCGGCGCTATAGTGAAAATATTGCACTGGAGCACAGTCAGAAGGGAGATGAGCTGTGAAGAGGCTACACAGCTTATTGGTGTCGTTTGGATTTGAAAACACCCACTGATGGCCGTGCTAATCTCTATGTCATTCCACCACTTCCTGGCCTTAGCCGCCCAAAACAGAACCTCCAGGGATCTCTTTGAGCTAGATACAACCCACAGAAACATCAAACTTTTTTAATGCAGCACGCAGCCTGTTGGTGTTATTTCTAAGCAGTCTTCTGAGAGTTAATAGTTTATATGCACCAGTAAATGAACTCATGGGGTAAAATAAATGTCTTAATGAAGTGTGCTTTTTTTGTATCCATTTAATGAAAATTACAAGGGAGACCCATGCATTTTAAAAATGCTTACACTACCCTTTACCATTATTTACAGAGCAGAAGACTGTATAAGGCCAGATGATGTTGGGGAGGTAGAAACATGAACCAGGGACAAGGACAGTAGAGCAAGATATAGGAGCAGGATAGTGGAGGAAGTGCTAGGTTTTAGGATGAAGGAGCGAAGGATAAGTGCTGTGGGGTTGTCGTATAGAGAAGAACAAGGAGATGTGTTGGGGTAGAATGCTATGCAAGTGGTTCTTCAGAAAGTAGGAGAGCTAGGAGGATGGATTTGTATAGAGATAGAGTCAGAGTAGTGTGGCGAGGTAGAGGAGGAGCATTCCAGAGTAAGGGAGCAAGGCGCAGAAAAGAGTGAAAATTAGAGGTGGCAAGGAGTTGAGCCGAGGACGATCGTAGGGAGCGCCGCAGGATGTAGTGTGCGAGATAGGACAATAAGTCGGGTGGGACACGTCTGTGTATAGCTTTGAAGATGAGAATGAGTTCATACATTGCCCTCTGTCCCATAGCTAACCATAGATAACCTGCCTAACTGACGACAGGCTGTGGGAGAGTGCACGGACAGCAAAATGGAGGACTTTGTTGAGAGGTGAAAACTCATAGATGAAAAGGCCACAGAGTAGACTGCCACAGTAGTCAGATCGAGAGAGTACTAAAGCGGAGATTGGGTGCTTAGCAGTGTTGAAGGGAAGATGCTGTCTTATTTTTCTGATGTTGAGATGATTAAGTCAGGCAGCAGTGGCAGATATGGAGATGAAGCGGATGAAGTTGTGAAATAGGTCGAAGAGAACACCAAGGTTGAGAGCAGAAGCAGAGATGGGTAGGTAGTCAGGAGTTTAGAATCGAAGAGGTGGATCATTGGATGGTAAGTAGAGAACTTCAGTATTAGTAGAGTTGAGCATGAGCAAGTGACAAACCATCCAGTATTTGATGGCGCAGGGACAGACATTTTTGACCGTAGCTCATTCGATACGGTGGGAAAGGAGAAGCAGACCTGAGTGTCATCAGTAAAGAATCTAGAGGAGAAGCCATAGGAGAAGATCAAGGTACCAAGAGCAGAGGTATAGAGAGTGAACAAAAGTAGACCAACGACCCTTGGGGAACACCAATAGTAAGGGGGATGAGTGAGGAAGTAAGGCCGGTCCAGGACACCTGGAAGTGTCTGTCACTGAGATATGAATCAAACCAAGTTAGGGCCTTGTCCCTAATGCCCAGGAGAGATAGTGTTAAGAGAACGTCAGAATGGTTGACGGTATCAAAAAAAGCAGAGCGGTCAAGAAGAGTAAGAATAGATGAAGGGTAAGCATGACGAGCTGGAGAGATGTAGTTGCTGATTTGAGGAAAGCTGACTCAGTAGAGTGCAGAGGTCAGATGCCAGATTAAAGAGGATCCCAGAGGATAATTGTGTCAAGAAACTCAGTCGTTTGAAAACTACACACTACGATTTTCGATTTGTCAGTTAGAACAGAGACCTTTATTCCCTGCATGCACTCAATTCCTGTTAAAAACAAGCATTGGCAAACCCAACAGTTTTGGATTGTGTATTGGTATTGGATCAACATTTTCAAACTCCGGATGATAAGTGTTCCAAATAATGGCATTGGCTCTGAATTCTGAGTGTTGTTTTCGTTCATTACATAGAACTCTATCCAGGTTGTTATGCAAGGGGGGGCTCTAAGAATAGCACTGGGTACATTACAATTGCCAGCAGGTAAAGGGGGCATAGGGGTGCTGGATTTCAGATCATATGACTGGGTGGCACATGGTCGATTGGTTTGTTCAGCCGCATAGGGTTCGTAATACTGGGTGGATCATGAAAGAATCAGCGCTGGATCAAGTCCTGGTACTGCTCGGGGAACGAGAGAGGGAGCTTCGGTGTGGTGAAAGGCTACCAATGTGTGGGTTAGAGATTTCCCTTCATGCCTGTTGTGCCTCTGGGCTGTAGCAGATTGCGGCGAGTGGGAGGAAGGGAGGTATGATGGGCCGACTGGGATGGGGAGGTGTCGTTGATGACTTGTATGTGGAGAAGAGGCCAATTACCTACTCGGAGTACAGGGTGGCACAACCAGACATTTGCCTAAACTTTCTGTAATAAGCAAGTTTGGTGGCTGGGGTAAGGGACGCCTAGGATGGCTTTCCAGAGAAACCACGAGTTCATTACTACACTGTTACTACTAGCCAAAGGGGGGGTGGGGAGAAGGTTTGGAATTACATGCGGTGACCAGAGCAGAATGTGTCACCAGGGCAGAGGAGTTGAGACTCAAATGGGAGACAGGCATAGGGGAACAGATCTCGGATGGGGAGTGAAATAGAGTTCTCGGGCATGCAAAGAAGTTTAAAGGAATGTTAGATTACAATGGATCCAGTGCAAAATAGTGCAGCAAGCTTATATTACTCCCTTCAGGGTGGTTACGATGGTTGCCAAAGTGGACTCAACATGATGTAGCTGTGAAAGGGAAACAGGGACCTTCTTATATATGTGGTGGGGTTGTTTTAGGGTTAGACTGTTCTGGGAGCTGGTTTGTTCAGAACTATTCATTCAGGTTGGTTGCGGTGAGGGTTCACATCTCGGTTAAACACGGTCTGTTTGGGCTATTGCCCAGAGGGAAGAGCAGACGAGGAAGAGCGGTGACCAAAGTCCTGGTTCTGGGACTATTGCTTGCTGAGCAGATGATTGCCATGGCATGGAGGGCATGTTGGGGACCCTCAATAGGGGATTGGCGCAGGGCGATGCGTAAGTGGGTAAGGGCTGAAATGGACCTGGGTGATCCGGGGCCTCCAGCGGATGGAGATGAATTGCAGTACACAGTATGGCACGAGGCCTGGGACAAGTTGGAAGAACGCACAGATTTGAGATCACTGTAGAAAGGAAGGATGGGTGAATTAGAGTTATAGATTACTGGGCTTGGTGTGAGGTGGGTAGTTCAGAAGGACATGGCTAAAGTTAACTTGTGCGGATAAGATGGCGTAATATTGCTTATGTTATGGCTGGAAATGGTATTATTGACTGGAAGGATACCACAGATAATGCTTGTATATTTGATATATATTTGAATGGGACTCCATGTTAAGTTCGTTAAGAAAAAGGACAAATAAAGTGTTACAAATAAACATAGGCATTTGCAAGGGACCAATATCATATGCCCAGGTAATCGTACAATTCCATCTATAGCCATCTTGTGGCCAGGTTGTGCCATAATGGCAGTGCCTAGAAAAAGGCTATCCTACGCTTACAAAAGCCAAAACTGTTGGTTTTGTCTGCTCCATGCCAGTGCTGATCAAGAGGTTAGACTAGAAGTGGATTAAGCAGGCAGCCAAGGAGACCCTACTGACAGGGCCTCTTGATCACACCCTACCCATACTCTCTCACTTAAAAACAGCCATGGCTGCAAAAGACCTCCCAGTGAGGCCTCAATTATCTTTTTTGCGCTATTCTTTTGTTGTTCAAACATTTTCAATAAATACAAAATATATCTATATATAGACATACAAAAATAGGTTTGGTAATCTATTGGAATATAAATCTAAACATGCTTAACTCAATCATAGACCTAAGCAGGAGTAACACACGAACACAATCAGAACAACCACCGTTCAGATTACAGAGATGAAACCGATTATGCATAATCATTTACATTAATTCATCATTAAGTACATGTCAAGGCAAAAACAAAGAGACATGAACTCAAAGTTAAATGTCAGGAGGTGCCCTATGTGAGTCTAAGTAGGTGCAAACAGTATTCCAGAAATTGGAGGAAACTGATTAAGCTTTTTAGCTTTAAGTATGTCAATGCCTAGGCTCTTTTGACAAAGATTGCCCCTCCCGCCAAGTATGAACAGAAATAGAATGAGCAGATTTCCAGTTAGACGTTATAGTTTTAACTGCAGTGGACACTAACAAATCCAACAATTTCTTGTAGCATGGGTTTACTGAGGCAGAAGTATCTACTGATTTAAGAACGATGCGTGAAAATGAAACACTTCCTTGGATTGGGAGAATATCAACAATCATTTTGCAAACATCTTTCCAGAAATTACAAATGACTGCAAATAACATGTGTTTTAGTGTTCCTGAACTGGAGTTGCAATGCCAACAAGATGCATGGGAAATCAGTTTCCTTGTGTACAGTACACGTCGTCCATAAGTCATCATTTAAAATAAATTAGTCAGAGAGAGAGGGATGCGAGACCAATTGACTTAATATTTGCATTGCAGGTGTTACTCCAGAGAACTCTACCTACGTTTAAACAATCAACCCCGAAAATTGCGTAACATATAATCTCTAAATATACTATAAATTAGTGGCCACATGACCTACTATTTTGAGTAAATGCAAAACACTAAAATAGAAGCTTGACGAAGATTAGATCTTCGGATACATCTAGGAGCACAGTAGTGAGCAAAATATATCTGTCCAACCAGTGATCCAGATAACAATTGGAAGTGGGAGCATTGTACTCCCTATTTTTCAAAGGTGGGAGGAAAAATTATTTTTTAGGTCAGAATGTACACCCAGTTCCCAAAGGGAGCGTTTTACAAGCAAGTAAAAATGTTTTTGCACCTAGTTACACATGCATATTAAAAGATACATGTTTACATCTTCCTATCAGCAGTCATAATAGTCGTCTCTTCCTGGGCTACTATGTTTATTACTGGTACCAACAGATCCATGGAGCTGTGTAGATGAACGCAGGAGCACATGGCTCTAACATGTCGGTTTCCTATTTTTTGTTGGGAGTTTTTTTACTCCCTATTTAAATTTTCGGGGACTATTTGCCTATTTTATGTAGTAAAAGTGGAGGATACACCCTTGTAGGGCTGGGTCCAACTCATGTGGGGAAAGTTTGAAAAGAGACCATCATTGTGCGAAGTAAAAAGCCTCAAGTGAACCCCCGATATCACCTACAGTAACAATGCCTTTTCAGATCCAAGAGTCCCAGAGGAGAGCACTATGGGATAATCTGATATGACGATCTAAAGTTGAATCAAGTACCCATATTCCCTCTAATGTGGTTTTGATAAGAGGATTAATGCATGTACTATCTGGTTTAAACCCTTCTGCCAAATCAGTAAATTTTCTACCAGCAAGAAGCTCTTTTTCAAATAATAACCAATTGGGAGCAGCAATATCTGGAATGGTATTAAACCAGAGGAAGCATTGTTTGATTATGAAAGAACGATGATAAAGGAGAAAATCTGGGAATCGCACTTGTCTATTATTACAAGATAGCTTAAGCTTGTGCAGGGCTATTCTAGCCGTTTTTTTTTTTACACCAAAGAAATGTTGTAATAAGTGAATCCAATGTTCTGCAGAATTTGTTAGGCAGTTTGAAGTGAAGTAGACCTAAGACATAAAAGATGCGGGGGGGGGGGCTTTGTTCAATTTAATAGTTTGTAACCTTCCCCGACATGTTAAAAAGAGAGGAGATCATGTATGTTGTGACTTAGATTTTCAATGTTATAATTTAATAGTTTCTTGTAATATATTAGTAATTAAATAGCAAGAATTTGATTTAATAAGTATTCAGAAACATTAGAATACTCTTGGATAATATCCAAGATATCAGGAATAGAAGAGGAGGGATTCATTTGTAATGCCTTTTAACAACTCTCATCTGACCATTTATAAATGGAACAGTGATGGGAACAAGGAACCGGAAGTACCTTCTGTCTGTGGCACTTTTATTCGTTCACTTTTATAGATTGAATAAGCTATTTAGGTATTGTTGGGCGAGTAGAGACTATGGTGGTACATACAAAGCTGCAATCTGTGTAAAACAATCACTTTGTCATGCATTTAGTTTCACGCTTTATCAATGGGAGTTTTTTGTAGCTTTATATTACACCATATGCGGGAACTTGTACTCTTCCATTCCGGATGAGGAAAATAAAACTACAACTCCCACCGTCTGCCCCACATACAACTCTGCGAAACATCCCCAATTGTCACTAAAAAAATGTCACAGTAGCCGAAGTGACTGCCATCCTAAAGGGCTTGAAACCCTCGAGATGTAAAGAAGACATCTGCCCAGCCGCCATGATTAAGGAATGCTCAGAGACCCTGGCCCCCCTCATCGCCTCCTTCACCAATGCCTCTTTCACCACTAGTCTGGTCCGGATCTGCCTCAAAGAAGCCTGGATACTTCCACTGCTTAAAAAACCAGCCTTTGACCCGGTGACCCCCAACAACTAACGACCCATCACTACACCCATCCTGCTCAATCGCCTCCGTGATAACCTGGGTATCACCGATCAGGCCCTGGCCTGGCTGACCTCGTTCCTCTCTGGTCAACCCTCCTAGGTCCAACTTGGGTCCTTCCTTTCCTCTATCTCATTCTCTACCTGTGGTGTTCCCCAGGGGTCTAACCTCTCTCCCTGGCTGATCAACCTATACCTGGCACCTCTCGCCCACTGCATTGCCACCCTCTGCTCCAACTTTCAGTGCTATGCGGATGACTCTCCCGTCTGCCACCTCTTCTCCTTCTCACATCTCTGGCTGTCTGTCTGCTATCCAGGAGTGGTGCGCTGCCAATGATCTCTGCCTTAATGGCAGTAAGAGTAAGATTCTCCTTACCTGCACACCTGCACCCTCCTTTTCGGTCACTCTCTGGCTGACCTCTCTTGGCCCTCTTCCTGCTCCCACCTGTGAGGCTAAGAACCTCAGGGTCATCTTCAGCTCCACACTCGTTTTCTCCTCACATCTCTGACCTCTCTAAGAAGTCATACTAGTACCAACTGCACCTCCTCAGAGGTATCCTTCCTATCCTCTCCTTCCACCAGAAGCTCACAGTCTCTAGAGCTCTGGTTCTCACTAGGCTGGACTACTGCAACCACCTCTTTCTAAATCTGCCTGCTTCTACTCTCCGCCCTCTGCAACTCATCCAGAACAGGACTGCAAGACTTGTCCTTGGCCTCAAGCCCAGGGACCGTCTCTCTCCGGCACTGAAATCTCTCCATTGGCTCCCAGTGGTTGCAAGGATAAAGTTCAAGTCCCTCGCCATTGTCCACAAGGTCCTCTGGGGCCTGGGTACTCAATACCTCCAACTCTCTCTTCATAAATACCTTCCTACTCTAGCTCTGCTCCTCCACCTCCAACTCCCCAGGGTCAGTTTCTTCTCCAAGCAACGAGTTGGTGGTAGATCTCTTTCTTCAGCTGGGGCCTCCCTCTGGAACAGCCTCCCTCCCTCTCTGAAACTTAGAAGAACCATCTCCGGTTCCGGAAGTACCTCAAGACCTTCCTCTTTGCTTCTACCTTCCCTCTTCCTCTCCCCTGCTGATTTCCTGTCTGATACTGTACTGGTCAACTGGATACCCTCTGATTTCGGGCCCAGGTCCCTGCCCTCCCAGTTGCACACCCGCACTGCCCCCATGCAACCCTTGCACTTGTGTCTGTATCTATAACCCTACAGTCCCTCCTACCTGCACTTTTGGACACAGGCTGTCTGCACTTACCCTTGCACCTGCCACTTGCTGGCCACACTTGTTATTGTTGTGATCCCATGTACAGCACTGCCCCCTCCCCTTTCTCCTGTCACTTTTCCCCTCCCCCTCCCCTGCACTTGCGCAATCTCAATGTCGCTTGGCCTAGTAAGATTGTTGTCTCTGTCCTCCCTCTGTTCCTTCCTTGCCTCGTCATGCCTTGATACACTTGTGTATAGGTGTGTTACAAATGCCATATCATACAGACCTCTTCCTTTTGAAAATGTTTGACAGGGCAGTCTATATGCAAATCCAGCACTACCTCGAAACCAACCACATTCTGGGAAGGCACTAATCTGGATTCCGGCCAGGCCATGGAACGGAATCAGCATTGCTTGATTTGAAGAATCAGCTAGATGACATTAAGGATGAGGGAAAACCAGCCCATCTCCACCTAGAGCTCTCTTCTGCCTTTGATCTGGTTGACCATAAGATCCTCTCATCACATCTCTTCGGCAGCCAATTCAAACACTGCACAATATTCCAAAAAAGCCTTACTCCAGTGTTGTTCCATATATAACAATAGTCACCGATCAAATTCACCATTTAAAGAAGGGTTTTTTGTTGACAAATGTGTGGGTAGCCTTGTCCAAAATTCTTTAGATGGAGGGCGATTTCCCTGAAACCTCTCCACCCCATCCTCTCGCCCATTTCGGTTTTTTTGGAACGTAAGACTTTTTGTTGTTGAACATAGCTTTGATAAACTGCCGAGCATTGTGAAATAAAGAGAACTGTTAAGTTGCAGAAACCAGAGGCAGGAGAAATGTACGGAGAACCAGGGAAATATTCTAGTATCCAGCATTAGAGTGCAGGGCAATCCATCTAATTTTATTTTGTTCTAATTGGTAGGGCCAGTTAAGTGGATAGGTTTGGACGCAGGACTATTTTTCTATGGACGGGCACCTTAGGTTTAGTTTGATAGGAAGGGAGCACCCCTTTAGCAATGGGGTTAGTGAGGCGTTTTACTTTTAAGCTTTTTAATAAAGTTACTTGAAAAGGTATTGCCTCCGGTCCGAGTCCTCCTTCTGGTTTGCCACAGGGAACAATCTGCATTTTACAACAAGATGTCGGTCCCCCACCCTTCTCCATCACATGCTACTGGGAGTGGTGACCGGGTTCAGGGAGGCATTGTTAGAGCAGGTTGAAGCAGAGATGAGGAGGGACTGGGTGACTCATTGTTCAGCACTTGCAGGGGAAAAGAGGCTTCATCCTCGCTTCTGCTCAGCCAAGACAAGGTGGATGAGTGCACTCCATGGAAGTGGTGGCGGCAAAGGGGGGCAAGGTGGAAGAGAAAGGGGAGAGCAGGTGGAAGAGAAAGGGGAGGGCAGGTGGAAGAGAAAGGGGAGGGTAGGTGGAAGAGAAAGGGGAGAGCAGGTGGAAGAGAACGGGGAGGGCAGGTGGAAGAGAAAGGGGAGGGTAGGTGGAAGAGAAAGGGGGGGCAGGTGGAAGAGAAAGGGGAGAGCAGGTGGAAGAGAAAGGGGAGAGCAGGTGGAAGAGAAAGGGGAGGGCAGGTGGAAGAGAAACGGGAGGGCAGGTGGAAGAGAAAGGGGAGGGCAGGTGGAAGAGAAAGGGGAGGGCAGGGGGAAGAGAAAGGGGAGAGCAGGTGGAAGAGAAAGGGGAGGGTAGGTGGAAGAAAAAGGGGAGGGCAGGTGGAAGAAAAGGGGAGGGCAGGTGGAGGAGAAAGGGGAGAGCAGGTGGGACGGGAAGATCAGTAGATAGATGTTTCCACACTAGTTTTCATGCTTCTCGGTAACTCCCTTTTGCTCTGAGTCCATACCATTTTTTCCTAGTTTAACTAATTAACATATGCTGAAAAGTATATACTGTTTACTCTTAAGGAATTATTAAGATTCACCAGTCAGACTACTGTGCAGAAGTATTTGCGTGTACACTTCATATTTTTAAATTGTGGCAAAGACCGTTTTCCCTATGGGGAGGAATAGAGTGTATGGACGGTGAGCTGATGGAAGGGGCGCGATGTTGGCGGCTTCATGGAAGATTAAGAATGCAGCGCATGGAAGGCACGGTGGTGGGGTAAACGGTAGAGGGAGCGAATGGAAGAGGAGAGAGGCATTTTTGAGAAGGGAAAGGGGAGAGCGTGTGATTTTGGAATAGGTGAGCGGATGGAAAAAGAGTAGATTCCTCACTTGAAATAATTCAGTGATGTTGGGCAGACTTATGTCAGCAAATTCTTCTGAAGTGGCCAAGATGTTTCCAGTCCGACCACTGCATACACAACGCTAACATTAAAAATAAAAAAATAAACTTGAAATATGTGTCCCTAAAGTTCATCACTGTCTCGCTTGCGACACCCATTGACTCCTCCCACCTTGAGTTCCACCTCCACGACTCGCCCACTCTGGGCCCGCTGGCAATCTTGCCCATCGGGCCCCTTTGACTTAAACTTGCCACTGGGTTTGACAGAATGTTACGGTAAAGGGGCTGGGGCAGACTCCGTTGTCAATGGATTGTGGGACTAGTAGCCCGTTGCAGAGGTCACTGGGGTGCCTGCTCCAATTTAAAAACTTGGATCACATCAACCTCTTATTGTAACTTAACAAGGCGGACTACTCAGTGATGCTTCTAATTTGTTGACATGAAAACATGTACAAAACCTATTGCACGTTGTATTCACTTCTTGCATAACAACAAGAAGCATGCTTGCATTAACCAGTGACTTTAGTGGCAGTATACAGAGATGTCAGGTTATCTCCTGTGGTCTATGAGATAATCAACCAGCCTGGCTTAAGGCTCACATCATATTAAATTAGAGTACTTGGGCTCCTGCATCTATAGTGTGGCCTTACAATTGGCAATTAAATTAATCCATGTATGAGTATTTCTTAAAATCGAGCTTTGGGATCCAACTGGTGGCAATCCGCATTTTCAGGCCTACTATTATTATTTATTTTATGTGATACAGTTTAGTTAATAAACTTCACACATATCGGATTAGAATTATACATGAAATATAAAATAGTACTAAGATCAGATAATATAACAGTTAATAAAATAGTCAAATAGCGAATAGCAAAAGACAATCACTTTCACTTTTAGCAAAATGACAATTAAGAGTTAAACAACCAAACCTAACATATCTAAAATCCAAAACATGCCACCTTAGCTACAGAGAAACAGAAAGAAACATAGATTAGAACATTACGCAGACCATCATAGAGTTCTCTGGTCTCAACAGCCTGCAGCATTCCCAGGCTTAGGCAGAGTCTAAGGATTAATGTAGACACAGTGTTCAGATCTTAATGACCAATATTTTCTCAATTCTAAGCCAGGTGTTGTAAAAAGCAGTCAAGACTCGCATGCTCTCCGAATGAATGCAATGATGCCAAAATGTTAGATCAGAAATAGTTGCAAGGTCATGGATATACATCCCAATATGGCAATGGATTACATCTATCAAGCTTCCACATTGTGTCAATACATGTCGAGCTTACTCTAGTGTATTGACTTCTTTACACAGCTGACAAATACATTGCTCCATTGGCATCTGCCCTCTTCTGCCGGTGAGCACTAATGTCTGGAGCTGGACCAACATTAATAGTAATATGAAACATCGCAGTCTTTTGGAGGGGCAAAGATTGAGGTAGCCTTGCGGTTTCATAAATGAATATAGCCTAAATTGCACAAATGTATAGCTTTTCAGGGTATTGAGGTGGGCAAAGTTTTCCAGCCAATCCCACATTTCAATACGCTTGTCAAGGGCATTCTGGACCTGCTTAGAGTACCCTCCTTCCCTCCAAGACCAACCTATATCCGCAAGGTATTTAGTCATGTTGGCAGCAGGTGACAGGGAGTCTCGCTTCTTGCATAATTCCTGATTGTTGTCAGCAATGGATTGTTTGTACCACTACGCATTTTCAGGAATAGCCCAGCCCTTTTTTTCAAGACAATGGCTTTCAATGAGGGTATTCCCAATTCCAAACGTATGATGGCCATTGAAATTCCCGGTGCGAGACCAAGTACCCGCTGCCAAAATGTCCCCTCTATGACCTGCAGCCAGCTGAGATCTAAATCAAATAACGCCTCTAGACCATAGGTCATCATGGGGATGAACACCTGCCGATAGAGTTGGCCTGTACCCCATACTGTAAAGCCTCCTTGTTTTAGTGAGAAGCTAGCAATTAAAGCTGTTACCTGCGCTGCACGCGCAGTCCGGAATAATTTACATTTTCAGGCCTACAGGTGATGTAGGTTTTACCGACTCCTTAAGGATGAGGACATGCATGAGTGGTACTTTAAACAAAGCGCCAAGCCGGGCTAACATCAGTCTCCTTAAAAACGTTAACTTTTATTGTATTCAGTGCAGAAAATGGGCCACCGTCGGAACACGACGTAGCTGTGGCTCCAGCAAAACATGTCTAGCCTCGCTGTCCCCAGACCCATGGGGTTTGCCCCCGACACTCAGACGACCTGCGCTTCAACCAGCAGACAGCTATCAGAAGACTGTACAGCACTGCCGAGTCTTCTGAACGTAGTCTGCTAGATGATGCGCTTCTGATCGCAGCCAGATCTGTCCTGCCGAGTTATCACATGCAGGAGCAACCGTTTCAACAGTCAGTTTCAGTAGACTAGGCATAGGCAACGGAATACAGAAACTGCCAAAGTGTCACATAATTGTTGCAGGTGTCCAGCCTGGTATGCATGTTCTGCAATCTAGAGATATTATTTTCTTAGGGTCAATAGCGTGACCAGTTAAAACTGCAGAGCCCAACTTCCATCATTCGCTCAAAAGGGTGTCTTAGTGAATCACAATAAGACACGTTTCAAACTTAAAATTCTGCCCATACTTATGCTTCCGTAAATAATGCTCCTTACTTTTATGCAAATCGCCAGGATTGGGTTCTATGACGAGATATTACGTGACCTGGAATGGAACCAGGCCCTCAGCCACGCCCCTCTCCCCCGCCCGCCACAGCCCCGCCCTCCAAGCATGTGAGGGCTCCTCCACTAACTACATTTTTCTCATTTCCATTACTGATGGTGCATTTGTAATAAATGCCAAGACACGTGACATGCCCTCCTTGGCGACAGGACAGGTTGAGAGATGTGTACTGTAGCTGCTGGCTTCACGCCGGGCATTCCCGCACTGCGACTTCTAAACACTCATCAAGATTCCAGATATAAAAACACATATAAGGTCCCTCGAGAGAAAAGAAACAAACCAGACCGGGATGTCATTCATAAATTGTACACATCCATAAATATCACACACTTTGACAGTGTCTTATTATTGCAGATAAAACCGCCAGACTGAGGAATGGCTGTTACATTTCCCCCCAGGATTTGCCCCTACCCTAACCTTCTTGGAGTGAGCAGAGAATGGTGGCAAGAGGGGCGATACTGTACATCTAACGGGCAAGCCTAGCCTCGTATTACCATTAAAAGGCAGCAGGTCTGAAATGCTAGCCGCTACAGCAGAAGCTACACTTTCTATAGTTTATTAACAATCCACACTTGTGTGTACCACAGGTGGGTGGCAGCGGTATGACGCTGAAGGGTGGCCTTCGTATATCGTGTAACCACGAAAGAAGGACAGAACCACCCAACACGGCTCGCCTACTGTGCCCTGGAGCGGTGTGCAGGGTGTGCAAGCAGCGTATCCGCTGCAGCGGTGTATTCCGGCCACATCCGCACCGTGAACTCGTTAGCACATCCCGGCCCCTTCCAAGTTGGGCAGCAGCGGGCGCGGGCACACAATCTCTCTACCTACCGGGCGTCGGGCGGCTCAGATTCTTGCTTCCTGTCTTGAAGTGAGCGGCTGTAGTGGCGAGTGGTAGCCGCCCTGCGGTAGGGCTGAGTCTGAAGGCGTGGCCACGCCCTCTCGCACTTGTCGCTGCACAAGTCCAGCGGGCGCTGGGTTAAGGCAGTTCATTTCTATAGAAACGATATAGCTAGGGATCGCACACTGGAATTCCTAAGCAGGGTCTTGTGCTCAGCAAAGCGAAACGGGAAGGTGCAAATCACGTGAAACCAAAGAAAGGAAAACGTTGCGAAGAATAGTCTCCCGTGCAATGAATGCCGTTTGACAGTGGAGGATTGGATGTAAACAGAGTTGGCGTCCGCCATGGCTCGATTTTTCGCTCCCTCCAATCCTTCCTTGAAAACCACTTTTTTTCAATCATAAATTGTAAACACAAATCCCCAACTTTTATATTCACAGGCTCCAAGACCGGCACCAGCTTGTGAAACCTTATATATCGGGGCCTGAGATCTCAAAATATATGTCCACAGGCATAATGTTACACTCAACTGGTCTCTGCGAGGCGTTGGGGCACGGTTGCAGCCCTCCCAGGAGTGAGGTCATTCGGGTCTGACTTCGCCCTCTGCGCTTATGTGGTGACTGGTGGTAATAGGCAGTGCTTAAAGTGGGCTGGGGCCGGGCCCCGGCAGTCTCCAAAAAGTGGGACTGAGCCGGGACCCTGCCAGGGCCCCCGTCCTACCGCAACATTGGCAGGATGCATTATCCAGTCGCAGCCGCAGATGTGCCTGCAATGAAGTCAGGCAAGCTGACAGAAGTAGCAGCCAGCCACAGCGACGCTGTGACAGGCTGCCACTTCTGTCAGTCATAGTAACTGCATCTGGTGACCCCTCGCGCGAGAGGTCACCAGAGGCAGTTACTTTTCCCCAGGTCGCCGAGGCGTCTTTAACCCTCGACGAACCTGGGGATTCCTCGACATATTTCGAGGTTTATAAAAGATGGCTTTGAAAGTACACATTTCAAGCCATCTTTTATAAAGCTTTGCCGACGGACAATTTTGCCCTAGTCAAAGCTTTATAAAAGATGGCTTGAATTGTGTACTTTCAAAGCCATCTTTTATAAACCTGAAATGTTTAAAAAAGATGGCCTGAAAACTAGGCAAACCGTAAGGTATGCACACAGATATATAAATGTTATATATTTGTGTGCGTACCTTACTATGGTTTGTGTACTTTGCAAGCCATCTTTTATAAACGTAGAAATATGTTACATATTTCTATGTTTAGAAAAGATGGCTTGCATAGTACACAAACCATAGTAAGGTACGCACACAAATATATAACATTTATATATATTTGTGTGTATACCCTATGATTTGCGTACTTTTTAGGCCACGCCCCTCCCACAAGCCATGCCCCTAAATGAGGGCCCCCCCTCGATTTCTTACCCCACTTAAAGCCCTGGTAATAGGTGATGCTGCTCGGGACTGCTCCTGCGTGGAGAATAGGGGGCGTGAGTATGCCAGCTTGTGCGCCTGATCCCCTTCCAGACCCCTTCTCCCAAACCGTGGTACCCGTGGGATGCGCTGTCCCTGGAAAGCTCACCTGTTAATTAGTTTTGTCGAGCACTCCGTCCTGCCTCTTCTGGCAGGGGCGCTTGTATGATCTGGACCGAGTTCCTTCACTGGTCCCTTGCATGGAGTAGTCCAGTCCTACTGCGACTAAGCCACTATACTTCAGGTAAGTGTTCCTGCTTGCCTTTGTCTTTCCTCATCTGTTTTTGTTGAATTGTAAAGTGTGTTGTCTTGTATTGCTGTCCGTTCCACTTTTGATGTTTGCTCTTTTGCTTTCTTCCCTTGCAGGTGATGTTGCCGGCAGCCGGAGGGAATGAGGAATGAAGCTGCAGCAATACGGTAGCTGATAAGTTGTTAACTAGGGGGCGCGCAGGGTTCAAATGCGGCACGGCCCCAGGACGGATGTTCTAACCCTGTCTTTCTTCTTCACAGGGTCCCAGTTCGTGGATGCAGAGTGCGTTGCTGCGGCGTTGGGATTAACATCACTGGATGTCAGGAGAGGAGTCTGCAGATGAAGCGATGAAAATCTGGTTTCCTGGAGGTGAGTATGCAGGAGAACATCTGGTTTCAAAGGTAAGTAAACTGGTCCAAGCAGCGGTGAGCGTCACGTTGCACCCGAGTGCACAGTAATGCAAAGCACTGGCTTTTACGGATGGAGCAGCTTATATCGCTGAGCTTCTGAAGCCACGCCCACTAGGTTCAGCCTGCCTACCACACCCGATGAGTCAGCACATGAGGATGTTCTCTGGAATAAAGGCTTTCAGCTCCTGGAAAGTTCTTATAAAATAAAAGCACTCCTACACTGAAATAGTGTCCCAGCTCACTTCTCGATATGAGCCTGGCGTCAAAGGCACCAGGACTTAGTCCAGCCAGGGCCCCTGTATTTATGGGTCCGAAAGGAACATAAGCGAGCCAAGTGACCCATTACCCCCATCACTAGATGGTGTGGTTTTTGTGTTCTAGGGCCTGTGGCCACGACACACAAACTGCTCCATATATTTACTGTTGAGCCCTTTTAACACTGTTGTGCTCTTTCTTTTCTGACCTATTGAAAGGATGTGCAGACAGGCCATCATGCTCCATGCTGAAAAGAGTGGGCGCGGCCTGACAATCTGTGCAAGAAAGGCACAATGGAGAAACACAAAGGCCTGTCGAAAAGATGCTGGGATGGAACCTGAATGGCCGTGCACCTGGTGTGGCAACCCCTTGCTCAACTGTATTTCTGACAGAAATGCGACGAGGAAGGTGACAAAATGACTACGGCTCGGCAAGAGAGTGGTGGCTAAACCCCCTACTCTGCCAACACTACTACTATTCCAGCAGTGATCATAAAGGTTAAACAGGTCCAGCCCGAAAGATATAACTCCTTTACCTCTTTGGTAGCACAGACCAAGGGCTTGTTATATCTTTGTGAGGGGTGTGAGTCAATAGAGTAGCAACCCAAGCAGCTTTAGTACAATAGTTCCAAAATAAAATAACGTCCAATCAAGGCTCTATACAAATTGCAACAAATCCAGGGAGTTTGCCCCTTCTCCCAAAGGGGCGCCACCCCGTTTGTGATTAAGGAAGTGAGCCCACTATGCAATTCCCCCACAGGGGATGAGGCAAACAGGATCCCCTCTGGGGACAAGGAATGCCTGAGCCAGAGTTTTATTCAACCTCACTTTACTCCATGGTCCCTATTGTTTGTTGGTTATATGGCAATTCAACGGGGCAATCATGTGCAGGGCCCTTTTAAAGTGGATGGCTTGGTGTCTGACCTGTATTTGTTGCCACCCTTTCGTAAAGACGGGAACCAATGGAATCTTTCCTTCCAGTCCAGGGAGGGACACAAAGACACTTGGACGGTAATAAAGGAAGAAAGAATCAGACGGAGGGCGAGAAACACTGGCTTGCGCAGAGGAGGGAGACTCTTCCTCACAGGAGGAGCAGGGCGGAAGAGCCAAGCAGTCTGCCTGGTGGGTGGAGACCCAAGGCAGCTCCCAGAGCACTGCTACGTCAACGAATGGCAGGGAGCTCAGAGCTGCAGAGGAAGGAAGCAAAGCCACGCCTGAGAGAACGTCCTGCCTGTTCGACGCCAAAATCACAGAAGCAGAAGAGATGCGAGAGACCCGACTGCATAGACCTGAGTCAGGTCACAAACATGGGTCCTTGGCTGGCCAGACAGCTTCCCATAGCAGGCACTGCAGCTAAAAAGCAGGTGCAAGGCCGCCTAAAAAGAGCAGGTGGAGGGTGGTGAGGCCACAATGCAGCCCACGCTCAGTTAGAATTCACATATTCCAAGAGAGGGGTATTGAACTGAGAAGCAAAGCAGAATCGAGCAGACACGTCGCCCACACTGGGCTGAGAATCTGCATTCTCCACAAGAAGGGGAACAAACTGAAAAGCAAAGCAGGGTCGAGCAGACCTGTAGACCATACTGGACAGAGAATTTGCATACCCCACGAGAATGGGGTCAAACTGAGAAGCAACCCTGAGCTGAGCAGGCCTGTAACCCACGCTGTGCTTCTAAACCGAATACCCCACAAGGGGTTGAAAGAAGTGACAACCAGAACAGGCCTAAAGATGCCCATAGCCCACGAGAGGCTGAGAATAGGAATATCCCATAAGGGGGAGAGAAATAATTCTGTTTTTGTGAATACCGACCATCACAGGAGAATCTGTTCCTTCTAACAAGAAGATTATATCCCAGGAGAATGGATATAGTAGGAACGGTTCAAACTGCCTGACAGGCCACTGTTTTGGTCAGAATGGAAAATGGAGACATTGTTTTCTTTATGTGAACTGCTACAACAGGCCAATCCCTGGAAAAGACATTGAGAACTCTTAAGTAGTGGCCCGATAACCACCCGCCACTACTGAAGCTCAGGGGGAGTTAATCCTAATCTGTACCAAGGTTTATGTGGTTCTTTTTCTTTAAATAGTGGTAGGGCAGAGGTTAGGCTAGCGTAGCTTTGGATAGAGTTTCTTTGTAAAACGTCCCGACAAGCACCCATTAATTGTTTTGTAGAATAGGGAATTCATCTTAGAAGTAGGGCTTCGAGGAAGCATTCTTTCTGTTAATATAGGTCTCTTGTTTCCACATGCCGTCTGGTCCGTCAACTATGTCTGACCTACCACAAAATATAGATCATTTAATAGGAACAATCAATGCAACAAGCTAACTAAACCACTACAAACTCATGGTTTTAGATGGAAAACAGAGAATGCAGAACTCTGAGATGGTAACAGGGGTGATCAGGCAAAAGACTTGGTAACAATGTCAACAATTCAAGGATAGCTCTTGTAGAAAGGGTAGATAAGGGGGATTGAAAGTCGCTATGGTCCCAAACAGTGGACCAATAGAATAGGGCCTCTTCCCAGTACCTTTTAGTCTTGCTTTTGGTGATTTCCAATGTCAAGCTGGGCTTCTAGGCGCTTTCATTGTGTTAGAGCCGATTTCGAGGCGTTCAAGTTGATGTAATCCCACTGGCAGTCAGCGTCAAGTTGGTTTGAAAGTGTGGGGCCCCGTTGGTCAAGATGGCATACAAGAAAATGGCTTCTAATGGTTCAGGGCAGCGGGGAGTTGATGATGAGACAATGGCTCTGCTGGGTAGAGTCAGCATTTGAGACAGCAAGTTTGAAGGCTTCCAGCAGTCGAGCTCTGCACTCTATCAGTTGTGCCAACAATTTTGAGCTCTTAATTGAGTTGAGATGTGTTGGTCTGCTTCAGTGGTTCAAAAAGTAGTCTGGGAGGGAGGCTCGGAGTGCAAAAAACAGTTTGAGGTTTCTGTGGAGTGTCAGAAGTAGTGTGGTGGGGGCAAAGGCGTTAAGCACAGTCGATTTGGGTTGAAGATGTCTCCAGGTAATGATTCCAACAAACTACTTCTGGGTTTCTGGAAGTCCACATCCAAGGTCTCCAGGACAAGGCGAGTCATTCAGTTCTGCACTTTCACCACAGGAAGATGGCTAGCATCTGCAGGTGCTCCTTCACCTCAAGTGCAGGGTCCTGGTGTCAGTGCACCAGCCAGCACAGAGGCTGGGGATGGTCAGAGGAAGGAGCTTACTTTTGCATTGGATGCCCACCAACTCTAGAAGAAATTCAAGGGTTTTTATTTGCTTGGTAGTCAAGGGACTCTCCAATGGCCGTGCCTGGCTAGCTAATCTGGAGACATTCCCAACCCCAGGATGGACACTAAAGATCGGTAACCCACCTACTATCTAAAGGCAATCTAACCAAAGTTGATGGCCTATAGGCAAATGCTTTCTCTGGCTAAGTCTCCCTCAGGGAATAATGTAGACGGTCCCTGCTCCAAGATCCTCAAGAATACTTTGGTTGTATTTGAGTGCCTTTAAGACAATCAGACCCACTTAGCCCTACTCTTTCAGGCCAGACTAGTCTTCTCCCTGGGGTCTGCTGTCACTATTCCTCATCTCCTCACTCCTACTCAACCCACACTCTCCTCTCTCTGACACATCCTCTCCTGTCCCGCTGATGTTCCTCGGTACACTGTCTACCTCCACCCTCTGACTTTGCTCCGTACTGCTCTCACTTTTCCATATCACTACTCCCCTCTCCACAGAACAACTACTCCTCTCTCCACATTACAACTATACCCCTTTCCAAGTATAACTACTACTCCCTCTGACCACACCCTTTCCCTCAGTCACCCTGCTTTCAGTCTCTACTTTCCCACTAATAACAGCACTCACGTTTCACACATACTCAAACTGCAGTACCACTCTCCCCCACCAACCAATAACTCACAGTGCACACTCCTCCAATAAGCCTCCTCCACACTCATCCGCTCTGGCCTTCCTCTGCCTTGTCTGCTGGTCTTCCTGCTCCTCCCTTGACCACATCCAAATAATCCACACCTTCCTTCATGCCATCACCTTTTTTGCCCTCCCTCGGCTATCTTAATTTGCTGATTCTTCACAACTGACTGCTCTTTTCTCTGGGAAGGTGTTATAAACATAAAAGCTTACAAAAGGGTGCTTAAGCCCCACTCCATTTCATAGATGGATCTGCCGATCTCCCATAATGGCATCTGTGACTAATCGTGGGAATTTGTCCCTTCTCTGCTGTGAGGCTGGGGAGGTGAGCCCGCTCCGCAATACCCTCCCTAGGGGTAGAGGCAAGTGGGATCTCACCGGGAGAGACTCCCCCTCAGGGGACAAGGAATGCCGTTCCCATGAGGAACTCCCTCAGACTGGTCGTACCATGCCGTACATGGGATATGTCAAACCACAGGGGAATATGAATTATCAAGACTGGGACTAAGAAACACCTGATGGATATCGCTATCTTGGGAGAAAAGGTCATATCCCTTTAAATAAGGACGGCCACATTACTGGGATGAATATGTTAAAGGAAGTGATTCCAAAGAGTGGAGTGAGAGGAGCGGGAGACGACAGAGAGAAGCATAGTTGCAGGCTGTGGAAGGTCCCAAGCTGCACTACACTGGTTGAGAGATGGAAGAGAGAAACACACTTGCAGTTGCCTTTCGGGACTCCAAAGGCATGTTAACCCCAGCACGCAAGCAACCAACAGGGTGGTAGCAGAAATCCAAGCAGAGGTGGTACCAACACTACAGTCAGGATCCTCCAGTGGACCGTCGATCCGAATAACGTCGCTGAGGCAGCCAAACACGGTGTCTAGTCAAAGGATCAAATCCAAAGGGTGGACAGGTCAAAGGATCGAATTTCTTTTTTAAATTATATATATTTTTTTGGGTTTTCGTTTCAGGAAAAAAAGTGGTTTTTAGCAAAAAAAGGGGGGTTGGGCGGGGAACCCCCCCCCCCCCAAAAGTGAAGAAAAAAAAATTCGATCCTTTGACCTCTCGACCCTTTGGGGTCGATCCTTTGACCTCTCGACCCTTTTACTGTCGATCCTTTGACCTACAATCCCAAACACCCTGAAGAACCGGGTGTTTGTGAGTGCAGTTAAGCATGGCAGCGCCAGGAGAAGGAGAGCAAGAGAAGACACTAACGCCGGAGAAGAGATGGCATCCGCGATACACAGTGGAAAGGAGGGACCCCAGGAACGAAACCACCTGACAGTGATCCCCGCCATGAAGGAAGGTGACTGGGTGAATGGGAGGTGTGGGGAGACTCAAGAGACTCAATATGCTGTACAGC
Organism: Ambystoma mexicanum; assembly: GCF_040938575.1. Classification (NCBI taxonomy): domain Eukaryota; kingdom Metazoa; phylum Chordata; class Amphibia; order Caudata; family Ambystomatidae; genus Ambystoma; species Ambystoma mexicanum. The sequence continues at coordinate 583,089,081 of NC_090941.1, read as the reverse complement.
CAACTCATCAGAGTAGAAGGCCTGAAGTAGAGTTAGCTTTGAAACTAAATGGATACAAAGATGATACATCAAAAGAAAATCAGTCTAATACATCGCCAACTCGTCACAATAGAAGGCATGAAATAAATTTAACTTTGAAAGCAAATGAATACAACGATTGCAAAATAAGGGAAAATCATTACAGAACACAGCTAACTCGTAAAAGTGTAAGATATGAAATGGAGCTATCTTTGCAAAGTGGTAGATACAAATATTGTGAACCAGGAGAGAACATTGTTGAGAAACTGGATTATAAGAGAGAAACATTGGGATAAAATATCCTAGGAAAGGGGGGAAACAAAGAGCTATCCTGCACAAGAACAAACTAGAGTTTAAGAGAGAGAAAGACAGAATTCTGAGTCTATAAAAATACACCAACTCCAAACCAGAGTGAATCAGGAAAACTATATTCCCTCTGAATAATACAAACAGGTCTATGACCAAAAGTATAAAACCAGTAAGAGGGACTCCAAAAGAAGCCAAGATGAAGAAGGAAAGTGTATCCAACTCAGGGATCAGGAAAACTATATTCTCTCAGAAGGATGCAAGCAGGTCCATTAAGGAAGACAAGGTGAAAAAGGAAAGTACATCCCACTCAGGGAATTAAAGAAACTAAAACAAGAGGTCATGAGAGACTATTTTTTTTTTTTATCAAAACACGTAGGTAAACGGCCCAAAAGGAAGTGGCAGGACGCCTTCCCACTTGTTTCAAGTATTATTAGCTCTTTAGTCCTTCCACTTATACATGAGCTTACCCTTCAGTTATAAAAGTCTAAGATATAGCAACTGCTATACTAGGGTTTAGAAACCAGTAATCCTGAATTGGTTTGTCAACCCTCCCAAACTCAATTGACCAAAGCTTGCTTCACACTTACCTGCTACCCTGGACTTTCCATCCCTAAAATGGAACAAATCCTAAGCTTTACGGAAGAAGAAACTTCGGACATTATTCAAGGACCCACTTTGTTTAATCTCAACGGTGCCCAACAAAACATCGCCTCGACCGCATCAGGAGACGACCTGCTGAAGCTAAAAAATAAATGTTTTCGAACAGAGGTCCATGGACACTTCCTCAGGGAATACCCAAGGGTGAACATGGTCCCACTAGGACTTATTGTGCATAATGAACCAGCGCTATTCTTGGAAGACCAAGAATATATGCTCGGCTTCAGCCAAATATCTACGAAGTGCTCACAAGATCTTATGGTCTTAACCATCACTACGGCCAAAAGGATACATGCTAGGATCAAATTGGACCTGGAAACAGAAGAAGAAAAATTCCTTAACAACACAGACCTTCAAAACGCACGTGACAAATTGAAAGAAATTAACACCACCTTTGATCAATTTATGGCTCAGACATTAGAAAAGAAGCACAAGAAACTGGCCATGGACATTGAGAATTTCAAAATAGAAAACATCTATCCCTACCTATCAGCAGACTACAAAGACAGAAAAGAAAAAGAAAGAGCAGCTAACCAAACCGGACCCGGGTGAGGTGGTAGAAAATGGGTTTAATTTTTGGATACCTCAAGTTCGGGTTCATCAGATGATCCATCTCAAGCAACAGGCAGATGCCAACAAGGAGGATATCTCCAACCACCACCCCCTCAGGTCCCTTTTTTAGGGAGAGGGGGCCCCAGAGGCCGATACTGGGGCCCGCCGCCACCTTTGCCCATGCCCATGCCCTACTACCCTTTCAACTATCCACAATGGAGCCAACCACCCAGAGGGCGCCGCAACAAACGGAGACCATAGAAGATATACCTATCTTTAACCTTTCAGGGACCATACTATCTAAAGCGGAAATACAGGTCCTAACTAAAGGACTCCATTTGTCCCTTCAACCAGAACAAACTGGTTCCAACTAGATCAAGAAGTTTCAACTTTCTTCAGAACCATAAGACGAAAGGTATTCTTCCAAGACAAGGAACCATTGGAACAAGATGAAGATTCAGGTCAAAGAGTGCCCTCCAACTTCAACCCGAGAGAAAATGAGGTTGCGCCCCATATTATCACTTTTGAGAAATGTGTCAGAAAGGAGATTTCCAAACTACAGGACTCAACCACGACAACAAGACCAAATCTATCTAAGGATGAACACAAAGCCCTCAAGCAACTGACCTCTAACAACCAAATTGTCATCAAAATGGCAGACAAGGGAGGAGGGAGTAGTGCAGAGCCTTGCCCAGTACAAAGACATGGTCTATAATCTTTTGGATATCACTACCAATTACAAAAAACTTAGAATTGACCCTACCAAGGAAATTAAGATCAAGATACAAGAAGCCACAAAACTTGCCTTTCAACAAGGGTGGATCTCAGAAAAAGAGAACATTTTTCTCAGCACCTCAGAGGGAAGAACACCGGCATTCTACAGCTTACCAAAAATCCATAAAAACCAACAAAACCCCCCAGGCAGACCTATTGTATCAGGTTGTGGGTCCATTCCTGAACCACTATGCAAATTTGTAGATTATTTCCTGAAACCTTTGATCCAGGAAACCCCTACTTACCTAAGGGACACCATGGCCACAATCGCTATCTTTGAAGATGTGACATTCAATCCAACGAGGGATCTTATGGTTACAATGGACATCGCGAGTCTCTACACGAGCATCCCCCAAGATGCAGCCTTGGAATGCATTCACCATCATCTTATACATCATATGAGACAAAGCCGAGTCCCAGCTAACTTTATAGTGGAATTGTTAAAACTGGCCCTCACAAACAACTTTTTCTCATTTGATGAGAACTTCTATCTACAGGTCAGTGGGACCGCGATGGGAGCAGCCTTTGCCCCCAGCCTGGCCGTAATTTACATGTCAGAATACGAACAACAACATATTCTAAGCCTACATAATCCATTCAGAGACAAGATTGTGCATTGGTACCGCTACATCGATGACATTATCTTCATATGGCAAGACATCGATACACCAGTTGAGAACTTCCTACACTGGCTGAACCAACGAACAGAAGATATCAAATTCACACTCTGCAAAAGCACCCAGATGATCAACTTCCTTGATTTGGAAATCAGTGTCAAAGAGGAAAAACTGATATGTTCCCTATACAGGAAAGAAACAGAGAGGAACACTTTACTGCACTATAGAAGTAATCACCCCAGGAACCTGAGAAACAACCTACCATTTGGTCAATTTCTACGGCTCAAGCGGAACTGCACAAATTTGGAACAGTATAAAGAGCATGCCACCATTTTGAAACATAAACTCCTGAGCAGAGGATACCCCAAAAAATTAATTCGGAATACCACTAAGCATGCACAATACACTCCTCGTGAGACTTTACTCACCCCCAAAGCATGCAACACATAAAGTGAACAACTAATGACCTGTGTAACCACCTTTGGCCCAAATACGACCAAACTTAAGACCATCATTAAGAAATTTTGGCCATTGGTACAACTGAGCCTCCCGAATGAACCCACCCCAAGAATGGCCCTCAAGAGAGGCAAAAATCTGAAGGACATGCTAACTCATGCTAGGCTCAACAAAAAATCTCAAAGGACCAGACTTTGGAACATGAGGGAAATAGTGGGCCACCACCCATGTGGTACATGCAATGTCTGCAAATTCACAAGAAAACCAACATAATTTCAAACAGAAGGCAAGGAGTGGAAGATCAGACACTTTTCTAACTGCAAAACTACTAATGTGATATATATCATCGAATGCCCTTGTGGGCTCAGATATGTTGGCCAAACTCAGAGGCAGGTTAATAAGAGAATTGGCGAACATCGCTCCAGGATCCAATGCCGAGTTCATTCAGCACCATTAGTCTCTCACTATATGGAATACCAACATAGTGCAGATGACATACTTTGGTGGGTGGCTGACACAATTGTCAATACCACCAATGCATCTAATGCCCTAAGTTATAAAGAATCATGGTGGATCTTCAAACTTAAAACCATAACGAAGGGCCTCAACAAAGCCATACCAACCACCTATGGATGAGCTGGGCCCCCTTAACCCAAACCCAAAGGCCTACATCTCACAGGTTTCTCTGCCTAGCCAGATGTTACTAGATGTGCATATACTCCCTAGGTATAATTTGCCCCTACTTAAGCATTCTGGGGCCTCACATTAGTACACTCCTTCATGCACATCCATATGATGCTACTATGATAAGAATGCATATGCAAATGCGCTGTCATTTTGTCAGGACAAAATACGTGTCGTTTTTCAACACTACACTCTGTATACCAACACTGTATTGTATCTGAGTAAATGTATGCCTTCGAAACCTAGTGGCAGCCTTCAATGATATACTCTAAAAACAACAAGGCTGTTTATCTTGTCGTTATTTGTAAATGTTGGAGTTGGACACAAATCACCCTCCACTAGAATTGTTACTCATACGCCTCTCCGTTTTTTAAGGCGAACTGACACCATCCAAGACAGGCCAAGGCCTCCCACGACTGTCTCCCCAAGTACATTTCCACGCAAGTTCACCGACACACACGGGTGCCATGACAACTCGCGGACACCACACGAAGTGCGCATGTGCAGAGATTCAGACAGATGTCTCCTGCACATGCGCGCTTCACATTTACAGACACAGCTCAGTTCCCCCACTGCAGCGACGCGAGCCGCTACAGTTGCAGTAGCCCAGAGCAAAGAATACACTCGGCGCAAGACATTTACAGGTGAGAGTCCCCTGGCAGGCAGATTACGTGGAGACCGGGAACGGCAAACCCTGTTCCTGCGTTCCTGGCCCCACGACCCGATCCTCAGCACCAACCCACACAAACGGGTTGAGGGTCACGGGCGTACCAAGCCGCATGTGTGTATCCTCCTAACACACCTCGGCACCATTACTAATCTTTCACTGTTCTATCTCCACCTAGGGTAACACAGCAATACTAAGGAACGGCTCAGTGCTGGTTCCAGTACCCTGACACCGGTTGCCTGACTGTGTTCAGCAGCCTGCAACCTATCATCAAGGCACTTCGAACAAAGAACTGCTTCCCCACAGCATCCAGCCCAATAACCGCTGCGGGCAACACATCATTGTGCCCCAGGTACTGCATGGTCACTTCTCGAGACATATGATTAGCAGTGGAATGTGTATTTGTATTCCAACCTCACTGAAACACACATTGTTGTTTTCTGTCTCCATTTCCTTTTTCACTTTTTAGCATTTCCAGTAGATTTAACATCTACCTTCAACTCTCTCCTTGTTAAGCCCTGATGTCGGACAGTTCAATTGAACTCCCCATCCTCATCATCGAGAAGCCAATTTAAACCCCGGACTTCCGTCCAGGTTAGTAGTCAAGTGCCAGCAAGCGATAGGACAACTTCACGGTTGTACCCCCATTTGGCACTAGACTCATCCCTCCTCTGAGATGAACTCTACAGCAAGTTTTGCCCCCCATTTTTACTTAAAACTCCTTTTCATTCTCTCCCTCTCTTCTACACACAGGGGAGACCAGGTCGAGGCCCAAGAAGAAGGCTCATTGCCGAAACGTCACGGGTTTACATAACCTTGAGGGCTTCATTCCCACAATCCCATTTCATTACCTGATCTGATTCCTGACGTTGACCAACGACTAGGTCCCTGTCTCTTTTAGAGCTCATAGACTCCATGCTGTCTTGCATATATGATCCACCCAAGACACAAAAAAACATGATTGATGGTGACTCTGTGCACTATATGTGTTAGATATGTTGTATTTGCTGAATGTCTGCCACAATTATGTTTAACAATCACTCTTTCTTTTTTAATACATTTCTAAAACAAAATGAATGTATTTTGATCTAAAATGTATATTATGAAATAGCAGTATTTCTTGAAAAATTCTAAATGTGTAAAATATGTTTGTGCACCTATTAGCATTAGCAAAATAATAAAAGCATGCTATGATGCACTCTTGAAGGACTTTTCTTGCTCGTCTTTTTAGAATACCTATGACAGTCAGCCAAATAAAAAAGCCACTGCCATATTTAACATGCAAAAGAATTTAGCCCTTACCAAAACACATAGGTAAACGGCCCAAAAGGAAGTGGCAGGACGCCTTCCCACTTGTTTCATGAGAGACTATTTGCCTATTGTACATTAATGACTGGTATTAGCAGTACCCTCAGGAGAAGGAGTAATTCTCTTGAACCAAGTTAGTTTTCTCTTAGTAACAGGGTCAGTTTAGGGTAGGTTTGGACAGCAGACCTGTGTCTTTGGAGATTCACGACTGACAAACAAGCAGTTTTTAATATAGGAAGGGACCACCCATAGAAATAGGTAAAGTTAGGCCTTTTTACTTTTACTTTAATAAATACAAGTATATCATGACCTCTGAGAGTCTGTGTCCTCCTTCTGAATCGCCACATCCCATCAAAGTTAATGTCCCAGTTTGTTTGAAGATATAATTGCGAGAACATGCCATTTTGCTGAGGATGCCTAACTACAGCATCTGCATGGGTGAGTGAAATGTCCTAAGGTAGGCAGGTCCCACTGGTTACTCTGCACCCTGTCTCACACCAGCATGGTGCAGTTGTGACACGCTCTCCCTGCACTAAATGACTCTACTGCTTTTCTCTGCACCAGTACTCTAGCTCGCATGATGGCTGGCTGCTTCGGGATGGTATTTCTGCTGCCCATTGGTTTTTGTGGTGTTGTCTCTCAATGGCAGTCAGGCGGTGCTGCTGCTGTCAACGCTGATGAATTTGTCAGCTCTAGGAACCAAATAGAAAGACACCGGCCGCCTGAATGGGGCTATGCAGGCATGGGATGATAGACAGGTGTACTGTTATCATGCAGCCAGGCACAAGGTGAAGGGGCTGGAACTGGGGCCCTCTAAACCCCCACCACACATCTGTAGGAAATAACTGGTTGTAGAGTTAACCCTGGTGGGCCTCTGTAATGCGTGTGCGGAAATTAGCTAGAAAACATGGTGCCGGTGCGCAGCCATTTTGGACATTCATTTCCATAGCCACAATGGAAGTCTACCTTTCTGTGAGCTCAATTAGCAGGCATGAGTTCTCTCACGGTTACGATGTGTATATTTGGAAGCAGATGAGCTCATTATGGAGGATAGTTGGCGGAATTGTTCAACCAAGGACACGCCAAGAAGGGAGTCGGAGTTGTGCAGGTGCAGTGATATGGAGTGCTGGGAACGAGCGCACAGGAGTCGAGCTGGATTTTTCAATTCTGTGCGCCCCCATGCTTGCTGTTTGTCCTTCGGCTGGGGACAGTTGCCAACCTACGGTGGGTGGGGATTTGTTCCCCATTAGAGAAGGGGTATCCAGGTAGTAGAATCAGAATTGGAACCCTGGGTGATGAAGTCTTGCTGAGAGGGAGGACACTCCGCTCCAGACCCTGTTGGCACGTGTGATCCCTCTGCCTACCTGCCTTGGGACTGGGTATCATTGTGGTGGCCGAGATGAGGCTTTGTTCTTCAACTTCACTAACAGTGATGTAGCATAATCATCCTCACCTATCTTATGTGTATGTATAATCAACTCTATGCATTTACAGAGTGTTGTGTATGTTTATATTTTATGTGAATAAAGGGCACATAAAGAGCCGATTATATTTTAACTGTTGGTCTGAGTGAGGGTTATTGCCTCCCAGAGTCAAAGAACATTTGGTCTTTGTGGTCTGGTAAGTGGTTTCTAGGGTAACTACACATGACCCAAAAGCAAAACAGCCTCCAACACCAGGCTGAGAGGGGGTTATACACCCACCTGACAGGAAGAAATCTCTTGCCCGGTCACACCCCTAAAAGTCTTACAGTGCCAAACTCAACAACAAGATAACTCGTCTCTCATCAATGACCTTACTCAAAACATAAGAGGAATCCGAGATATAAAACTATGGTAGAGAGACTCAGACACATTTAATATAACTAATACCATGTATCTACAATATGAGAATAAGGCACTCTAGGTTTCCTGCACAGGATTGGACTTGTGTACACATATTCTCAAATTTTATCTCTTTAATTCACTTTTTATTATCAAATATATTTTATCTGATTCATTTCATATAGAATATCTTACAAAATGTACATTGCTCATACGAAAAAAATATGCATCACCTTTCTTCACAGAAAAGCATCCAATTTATATACAATTTGTCACCTAACATTGGTCAATACAATATTGATAATACAGCCTTGGTCAGTCATATTAGTCATACTGTCATTAATAAAATTGATTCTTTTGCATGGTATAGCCTTTACGCCTTCCTTTGATCCACGCAATATGGTGTTAATCATGTTCACCCTATTATCCTTAGGGAAACACATTTTGCTATAGTCTCTGATATTAATTCAGTAATTGAACCACTCACAAAGTTTGCAGACTTTTATCTGAGGCCTTTTGTTTCTGAGATGAGATCTTAAGTCTGAGATACGATGGGCATCATCAGACAAGTAGAACATTTAGATTTTGATCCTAATGTTAATTTGTATTAAGCCTCGATATCATTTCTCTATATACTAAAATACCACAAAGAGCAACTCTGGAAGTGATTGAAAAATGTTTATGGGGATGAAAAGATGACAGTCCAGTACTGGACACATTCATTTTGTGGTGCACAGAAATGTCCTTTACTGAAAATTATTTAACATATTTAGGGGACATTTAATAACAAATTGACGGAACTGCCATGGGGGCAACTGTGTCCCCAAATCTGGCCAAACTGTATGTGGAAACGTTTTAAAAGAAGGCCATTTACAATAACCCTTTCCAAAGGAATATAAGTATCTGGAAAAGGTTGGGGCGTGGCTTGATGGCTACGTGAGAGGACGTTCCTTGGAGGAGCTTCCGATGATCCGATCCTGATCCTGGGAAAAAAGTGATGGTTTTTGGCAGACTTTCGAGCCCACGGTGCATCTAAAGGCGTATGAAAGTGGGGGGCATACGGTGCGTGCCCTCCCCAATCGCGAGACTGCATATTCATGGAACCAGACCCCGAAGACGGTGGCGGTCGTGCAAAGGAAGGGGAGCACCCAAGATGGCCGCCTGTGGACAAAGGGCCATAAAAGGTCCGACGAGCTGAGGAAGACAAGGTTGGTCGGAACGTGGGCGAGCCCAACCAGATAGACGGGTCGCGTGCGTCTCGGGCTGAAGGCAAGAACATAAGGGCGAGCCCCCACTGCAGAGGCCATGGGTCGTGGCGAGCTAGCAGAGTGAATCCAGGTTCAGCGAAATCTCACTGTGAAGGGGCCGGCGAGCGAACCCCGCGAGGATACAGCTGGGCGCGTGGGCCCAATCGACGCAACAGGATGTCTTCCAAGGTGGTGCGACCCTGGATCAAACAGCCTACGATGGAGACCTATGCTAGGTCACCCTCAGGCGCGGAAGGGGGCAAGAGTAAAGAAACCCCTGCGGCAGCGATGGACCCACCGGGTACTATCCAGGAGGTGCTGGCAGCAATTGCCGACTTGAAGGTGGCCTGGGAGACCAAGCTGGGCCTGGCCATGAAAGAGTTGCAAGAGGGAGTAAACCTCAAGATAGGAGCGGTCCGAGAAGAAGTGAACCTGTTGCGCCAGGATGTGCGAACGATCGCGGAGCGCACTTGGGAACTGGAGAAGGAGTTGGCCCCGACTGTGGAGGCATGCAATACACACGCCAAGGAACTTCATGCCCTCGTGCAACGAGTGGGCAATTTGGAGGACAGAGCAGAGCAGGCGGAGGGGCGCGCCAGGCGCAATAACATTTGCATAGTGGGGGTACCGGAAGGAATGGAAGGATCGAACCCCACGGATTTCGTTGAAACCATGCTTTTGCAGGAGATTACAGGCGGAGTGCTAACCCAGGGGTTCGCGGTCGAAAGGGCGCACAGGGCCCTGACCAGGAGACCGGCCCCAGGAGCCCCCCCGCGGCCATTGATTGCAAAGATCTTGAACTATCGTGACCGCAAGAAGATTCTCAAATTTTTCCAGAAAGGGGGCACGATAGAAAGGGGGTCAGCGAATATAACAGCATATCCGGATTACACACTGCTTGTACAACGGAGTCGAATGAACTTTGGAACGGTGAAGAGGAGGCTCAGAGAGGCAGGCCACCGCTACATGTTGCTTTACCCCGCTAGGTTAAAGGTGATTCATAAGAACAGATCCCTCTTCTTTGAGACGCCGAGCGACGCGATGGAATGGCTGGATATGCAAGGTCGACCTCAGGAATCGGATGCCCAGACAGAAGCGGATGGAGATAAGTAGCACGCTGCAGAGGCACCTGTGAGGCCATAGCCATGACATTGGGACTAGAATATAGTTTGATATTGTGCTTGTGTGGAGGAAGTCACGGCATCTGCCGGCAGGTCCCGTTGAATTCACTTCTCCTAAATAGATGACTGGGAGCTCCTGGGGAGCAACCTCTGCACCCGATAGTAGTACACTTAGTTAGGTCACTGTTAGATTGGTGACACCCCACGGTGTCCTTGTTCTTGGTTACGAGACGGGTCCAGACGTGGGTAGGCCTGAGATCCAGGGATGGAGCTGGGCTATGGTTGGGGATTGGTGGGGAGGGGGGGAGTTGTGTGCAGTGGTGTGAGGTTGGGGAAGGGGGAGGGGGGCACGGTTCGTTAACAGAAGGGAAAGAGCCAGGAAGCGACACTACATGGGAAACATTATGGGGAGGGATGGGACGGAGATAGACTGACTAGATGGCATCGGGTAATCTCAGAATTGTGACCTGGAATGTACGGGGCCTCAACAGCTACCTTAAACGTAACAAAGTGATGATGTATTTGAAGAGGATGCGCATAGACATAGCCCTGCTGCAAGAGACCCACCTCACTAGGGAAAGGCTGGAGCTGGTCGGGAGGAAATGGAAGGGCACCGTTGTGGGGGCGGCGTACTCAGCATATGCCAGAGGGGTTGTCACTTGATTCTACAGTGGACCCAGAGGGTAGAATGGTGGTGCTAACGGGTCTCTTGGAAAACAGAGAAGTACACATCATAAATTTGTACGCCCCCAATAACGATACAGCGGCTTACTTTAGGACCATCTACGGTAAACTTGGCCCCCTGGCGGGGGGTACGGTAGTGTGGGGGGGGACTTTAACTGTACCGTAGACCCCAGTATGGATAGGTCCAAGGACAGGGCAGGAAAAACGGCACCGGAGGCTAAAGTGCTGAGTACCCTACTGAAAGACCTAGGCCTAGAGGATGCGTGGAGAAGGCTGCATCCCATGGATAGACAGTACTCGCACTACACAGCGCCACATGATTTGTACACAAGGTTAGACTACATGTTTGTAACAGCCGGGATAGTGAGAGAAATAGAAGGAGCAGAATACAAAGCCCGAGTGCTGTCGGACCACTCGCCCTTGGTGGTAGACTGGAGACACCAGCCCCCACGACCACAGATCCCTACATGGAGACTTAGGACCGAGGCTCTGCAGGATGAGGGGTTTCGGGAGGGCCTGAGGGACGCCATTGAAGAATATTTTGATACAAACACAGGAAGCGTAAGCTCTGTGGGCACATTTTGGGAAGCGTTTAAGGTGGTGGTGCGTGGGGTAGCTATTTCCCAAGTTAAGGGGCTACAGGGGGGGGGTCGAAAGGGAGCTCTGGGAGGCGGAAAGGGAGCTAGAGGAGCTCACCCGTTGCGTGAGCACCGCTCATGATAACAGAACCAAAGTAGAGGAGCTACAGTTGTCCTGCAGTGCACTCTGGGATAGACTGTGCAGACTCAGCTACAGGAAATATACGGAGAGGATACACGCAGGGGGCGACAAGCCGGGCAGATTGCTGGCTTGGCTGTACAAGAGTGAGACCCCCCGCTCGGTGATTAGTGAGATTCAGGGCGAAGGAGGTAGCATATGCAACACCCAGAAAGAGATAAATGAGGAATTCCTTAAGTTTTACAGACACTTGTATGAGGACATGGGGGAGGATATGGGCCAAGACATACTAGACACATTGGGGGATATTGTGCTGCCCACCTTAGATGATCTAGAACGTTCTGAGTTGGACGCACCCGTCACCTCGGATGAGCTGGAGGTAGTGATTCGGAACTTGCCCACTTGTAAGGCGCCAGGTTCGGATGGGCTGCCCAGCGAGTTCTAAAAAACATACCAGCAAGAGTTTCTCCAGCCACTGCTTGCCACTTTCAACGAGGCCTATGAGAAGGGAGAACTCCCATTGTCCATCCGTGAGGCTATAATCATCCCACTCCTGAAACCAGGCAAGCCGGCCGTGGAGCACGGGTCTTACAGACCATTGCCCATGCTAAACCAGGACAGCAAAATACTCACGGCGGTGCTGGCTAATAGACTGAAGAGGGTGATTAAGAAACTGATACACCCAGATCAGACGGGATATGTTCCGGGTAGGAACATCACCGATAACCACCGGAGGCTACACCATGTCATAGACCAAACTGAGGAGGACATGGGCGAGCTGGCTATAGTGTCGTTAGACGCGGTCAAGCCCTTCGACTCGGTACGATGGCCCTTGCTGAAAGCGGTCCTGAAGGGGTACAGAGTGGGACCCGGATACCTCAGATGGGTACAGTTGTTTTACAGCACCCCGATGGCGAGGGTCAAGACAGGGTCCACGGTCTCAGATTCTTGGCAACTGGGCAGAGGGACCAGACAGGGATGTCCCTGGTCACCTATGCTATATATACTGGCATTGGAGCCGCTGGCAATATGCCTGCATCAACAATATGGGGAGGTGGGCATAAACACGGCCAGTGGAGAGCATCTGATATCATTATATGCGGATGATATGCTCCTTTATTTGCGCTACCCAGAAGAAAACCTACAGTACGTCCTAGAGGTGATAGAACGGTACGCCATCCTCTCCGGTATATCGGTGAACCCTGGAAAGTCCAGCCTGTTCCCTTTGGGTAGATATAGGAATGTCCCGGTGCAGAGGCTGCCTGTTCTGCCAATACCATGGCAGCCCGTAACATTTAGGTATTTGGGAATAAACATTTATCACAAGATCGAGACAGAACACAAGCACAACACGGAAAAGGCGATAGAGGGGATTAAGAACAGTATGGTATTCTGGTCCAGATTGCCCCTGACCATGATGGGGAGGGCGGCCTTGCTCAAGATGGTGGTCCTGCCTAGACTCCTGCACTTCTTTATAAACGTCCCATTTCTGATACCCAGGAGCCTATTCGCGAAACTTCACAGCGTGTGTAGGGGTTTTGTGTGGGGCAGCTCTAGGAATAGGGTGGCTCTGTGGAAGCTCCAGAACCCGTGTGACGGTGGGGGGAGATAGGCCTGCCTAACTTCGAACTCTATTACCTGGCTGGGCAGCTGCAGTACGTGGCCAGGTGGCTCTCGACTGAAGATTTGGCGGAAGCCAGGCTCCTGCGCGAAGATACATCCCAATACTTTCTGATGGAAGTGGTGTGGCTGGGCAGAGATAAACTGGTGGGCAAGGGGAGGCTACTGAGGTTGGGCTGGGAGATCTGGCACAGGACATGGAAGATTGGGGGGGACTCGGAACCATACTCCCAGCAGGCCCCTTTGGCGGCTCTGTGTGGGAGCGACTCTCAACTACTTGAATCGGTCCGCAGATACTGGGAACAGGTAGGCCTAGCCACCCTCAGGGACATATGGCAGGAAGGGGAGGCGGTGGACTTTCAGAGGCTGCAGGAAGAGACGGGAGTACATGGTGGCCAATATATAACCTACACTAGGCTGGTGAAAAAGACTAGAGAAAGATGGCCGGAGACAGTGCTCGCGGAGGATCCAGGCGCCTCCCTGGAAACCATGTATGATGTATCGGAGGGCGGGCACGAAATATCAAGGATATATGAGCTCCTGCGAGCAAGGGCAGGGAAGGAGTTGCTCCAATTGAGACAAGATTGGGAGGAGGAGGTGGGAGGACCCATGACGGATGGGCAGTGGGAACGGGCCCAGAGGTACCATAAAAAGGTGTCCCGTAACGCGAGATTCCAACAGCTTCAATTGTATGTTACCCACAGGGCTTATTTAACCCCCTGGAAGATTGCAAAGTTTGGGGGGATCAGCTATGTAGCAATGCCCCAGGTGTGGGGAGGTGAACGCGGGACTGCTACACATGTTTTGGGCTTGCCCGGAGGTGCATAGATTTTGGAACGAGGTCAAGACGAGACTGGCTGGCGGGGGGGTGGTGTTGGATGTGGAATCGGCCTGGTCATGCATGCTTGGACTATTCCCTAGACCCCGGCATTTGAAACACATAAGCAAGATGAAGGACCTGGCCTATGTCTTGGCCAAACGTAGGATCGCCATGGGCTGGAAGGCGGCCCACAGACCTAGGGTGGAGTTATGGTGGATAGACCTCTTGAGGTGGGCGGAAGCTGAATCCGTAGTCTGGTTTGAAGCGGTCACCAGGGGGGGTGAAGAAGAAGCAGGGCCCTTGCTAGCCTGGCGGCAATTGGTGGCCTCGTTAGCAAACCCTCACCAGGGTGACAACGAAACAGAGGACCCGATTGATGGCTGTCTAGGTAGTGTGCCACCCAATGATGTTCCCGTAAACAATATGTGAGAACCGGCTCTAGTTTAAAGGGGGAGGGGGGAGTTGGGGAGTTTGAAAATGTGTTGGAATATGATGCTTTCTATGTTTTGAAACAGTTGTAGTGTGTTTGTTTGACCTTAAAAAATAAAATAAAAATATATTAAAAAAAAAAAAAGTATCTGGAAAAGGTTTATCAATGATGTTTTATGTGTATGGAAGGATCAAGAGAACAAGCAGAAGCATTTATCATGTGGATAGAGGAACACAATCGTTTTTTAGCAATTTACCCACTGCATGAGTGCAGGTGAGATTAACTTTCTAGACATTAGCACATTTCATGAAGGTGTCCGATTAAGAACCAGACCATATCATACACCAAATGCATTGTTACCTTATCCAAGTCATCACCCAATTCAATTGTGGGAAAATTTACCCTTTGGGCAATTCCTCAGGTTTAAACGTAACAGCAGCTCAAATCAGGTGTTTGAACAGGAGGCTGCAGTTGAGTTCAAAGTTGATTACCAGGGGTTACCCTAAAAAAACTAAGAAAAGCAGCTAAACAGGTTTTTAATAGCAATAGGGAAGCTTTATTGGAACTCAGAGATAATAATCGCCTAGTATGTGTCAACACCTTCAATAACTTGATTTATAAAATTAAGAATATTATAACGAAGAACTGGAGGGTATTTGACAAACCAGATATTAAACAAGAAAGAACTATTTTTGCATTCAAGAGAAGTAAGAACTTACAAAACATGCTGACGACTAATGATATTAGAACCAGAATATAGAATCAACCCAGTGCCACTGAATTATGGGGTTTAACCCCAGTTAAGGGCCATCATCCATGTGTTAAATGTGGAGTATGTAATTTAACTAAGAGATCCACAGAAATGGACATCGGCTTATCCACCAAATGGATACAAAGGAGTTTCACAAACTGTGACTTCCGACAGGTGGTGTACATGATTATGTGCCCTTGTAGGAAGCAATACATTGGTAAGACTATCAGGAAAGTGAAAATAAGGATCACTGAGCACAGAAGTTGCATAAAGAATAAGATCGAAGAAACACCTATGTTTAAACATTTTATTGCGATGAATCATAAATATGATGATTTTACATGGACAGTGATTCAGCATGTAAAAAGTTCGATCTTTGTGGATCTAAATAAAATATTGCTTAAACGTGAAAAGGAACTTATTTTTAAGAACAAACGTTGGCAGAGAGGCCTTAATGAGGGAGTACAGTGGCATAAGTACACCTGAATACACATCAGGCTTGTAAAGATTATCATCATTAAAAGGAGGGTACTAAATACAGGTTTGATTAACATCAACAGAAGCTCTGATTGGGCTAACAATCTTTCTATGAAGCTGCACACTGGCAATAACAGGGAACATCAGTAGCTTGCACCTATGACGCGTTGCCTATAGGAATAACATTTGGCAAAATGTTTTTTTTTCAAGTGATGACATTTATTGTTTTGGTTTATTGATTTAAAAACACGAGGCCAACTCTAGTTCATAATCATCATCACCATAATCATAATCTTTATTTCGGAAATGTACAAAGCTTTCCATAAAAACAATACAAATACAAAATAAAATTCATAACAATATACATACCAAAAACCACCTGTTTTGAAAACAAGATCCCATCAACATCATAACATAAAAAACAGCCATACAGAAACTACATTTTATAACATGTTCCTGAGCAAATGCTTTCTAATATAAAGTGCTATTTTAAGGTACAATAAAAGAGTCCACCCAACACATGGGCAATCAGGCCATAATAGAAAAATTAGCGCAGGTAGATATTGCACAAAACCCAATTCACATAATAAATGGACGTAACAGAGAGCCTCCCACACTCTCATATGCGGGGCAAAAAAATAAACAATTAGCGAGATCCTCATATGGGGCATCACACAGAGAGCAAGACTGATTACCATTCTCCCCTGACCAAGAAGTCACCACCGCCCTTAACAAAACACAGTCAAACCTTGCCCTTGTTAAATGACTCTGACCACTGGTGACTAAGCCCATAATAAATATTTCTGTATGCCAAGAGACATGATGGTCGACAGCCTTCAATTCTTAGTTTTCACCAGCTTCAAACTCTCTCTCATTAGGCCTGCATGATCACCGAAACAGCTAGTCAACACTCTTATCTCCCCTTGCGATGTTGCGATGTAACATTAGGAGGTGGGTACAAATATATAATATTAATTTCCAGCATTTGTTTCTTGGTGTGATTCACCAATGGAACCCTTCAACCAATATCTTTGGCAATCATGAAAGTAATTAGCTCATGAGTAAGTACTGCTTTTTCATTGCCCCATAACTTAAGCCTGTGAAGAACAGACATCAAGGAAATCACATCCCCGATTAATTTGCAACCTAGTTCCAAATGTACCCTAAAATTCAGAGCAGAGGGTGGCAAACCAAAAATACTTTAAAAATATTGGTTCTCCACTACATGGAGGGAGTTGGTGTTAGAGCATCCCCATAGCTCCATCCCAAATCTGCCAACAGAAACTGCTTTGCCATTGTACAATTGTAGTAACATGTCAATTGGTTTGGCTCTAAACATGTTTGGGGATGCTTGTGGTCTCGGGCAAAAGGGATGTGACCTATCAGTTCCGGTTGGACTGCCCCTTTTGGGGTGGGGCTAAGCCTGATTTGCATATGTCTTTCCCCTTCTGTAATGGCTTGGCAGGCGAAGAACGATGGTCTGGAGGGTTGCCCAGAGCAATGCCAGAGGTTAAGATTTATTCTAAACCTTCCAGCCATCACCTCTTTGTTTTTGCCTTGGCTCTAAACATACCATTTGACCTGGTAACACCTCCAATAGCCTGCTTAAAGCGAGCTGTCTGTTTGCTAACATGCAAATTTGGGCCAAAGTTGGATGAGAACCTGACTCCTAGATAGTCAAAATTATCGACCCTGGGATCAGAGCCCCCCCCCCCCCCAACAATACATTGCCTTGAACTCCCCCATATCCCTCCCTCTACGGCATACCAACACTGCAGACTTTGCTGCCTTAACCAACAAGTCCAAACTGTCCATGAAGCAAGCATAGTCGAGAAGAAGTCTCTGTAAAGCCATCAGGGTATGCCCCCATTAAAATGGTGTCGTCCGCGTACACCAGAACCATTAAGCACCGACCACCCATCTTCGGAACATCAGGTGAGGAGCTCGATAGGTGATTGAGTAAACCATTAATATACAAGCAGAAGAGCAGGGACGCCAGGACACAGCCCAGGCGCACCCCTGACTCGCCTGTATACCTCCCATTGGCCCCACTCCTGACGCAAGCCTGTGTAGAGTCATGCAATAGTGCCAAAAAGTTCACCAAGGCTGGGGGACAATTCATGGATCTGAGCACAGTCCACAATTTAGCTCGATTGACCTTGTCAAAGGCTGTGCTCAGATCCATGAATACCAAATAAATTGGCTCCTGCCTTATGTAAATCGAATGAGAAACTATCATATAGAGATTAAGAGACTGCTCGGCCGTGCCCAGCCCCAGCTGGAAACCCAACTGCACCAACAAGAGCACCCCACTATTCACAACCCACTCCTTTAGCCTTGCCAAGATTGCACAGCCAAACATTTTGAAAAGAGAATCCAGCAATGAAATGGGCCTGTATGAAGCCGGTACATCCCACGGCCCCTTTTCATATATTGGACAAATGATTGCAAAGGACCATGAGGTGGGAACAGCCCTCTGAACGAATAGCATTAAATCCCTGGGTCTAAACCGGAGCCCACAATTCCGGGGCCATTCCAAACAAATCTGCCGGCACATTATCGGGCCCAGGTGCCTGATTACAGTGCTGCCAGCCAATGGCTTTAGTTATTTCCACCACTGAGAAAACCATCCCTAAAGTAGGGCCCCCTTCCTCTAAATTCCCCCTATTCCCGGCAATACCAAGAGTGCCATTTACTTCCCCTGCCTGAACACTGTATAAGGATGAGAAATCATCCACCCAGGTCAGAGACATTGGAGACCGGAGTCTTCTGATTATATTTATAGAATGGGCCATAATTCGTAATTTCCCTGAATAATTTGACATCATTATCCTGGGATGCTCTGACCCATGTATCCCATGCCCCAGCTTCAATGGATCTTTTTCTTCTAGCCAGGGCCTTCTTAAAAAGTGACCTTTCCCAGATGATATAGTGTTTGGTACCATGGGGATTTTTCAATACTAAGAGTACGTAAGCCTTAGCTCTAGTGCATTCATGGTCAAACCACCCCGTCCTTGGTGCTGCTCTTCTTTTACCCACTACCCGGGTAAACACCAATAACAGATTCTGCAATAAAGACCAAAACACCTTTAAATAGGATGCTGCTCCTCAAATCCCGACAGTATGGCCTCCAATTCATTTAAGCTTGATTGAACAGCCTTCCTGATTAGTTCCTCCCTCTTGTCATTATTCCACATCACTCTACCTCCCGATACAGACACACATACCTCCAGCAAATTAACCTGCCCTGGTGAAACATCTCTCTGGCCCAGGTCAATATCAAGCCTAATGGGAAAGTGGTTGCTGCAGATGTCTGTCACCACTTTAAACCCCCTCATTTCCCGCCAGAAATGCACTGGGATACAAAAATAATCAATAGTAGAACTGCTTAATGAAGAGGAGAAAGTTATCCTACCTGGAATGTCACCATACCGGTGACCAGTTACAGTGAACAACCCCCAATATCATGGAGGTAACACCACAGCATCTGCCCCTCTGTGCACAATCTGGAGTCCATCATAATCAGGGCCGGAATCCCAGCCACCACATCCTCCATGTTGTTAGGGAGAATTCTCTGTTTAGGCTGAATTTCCTAACCTAGTGAGTCCCCCCCCAGCAGCTTTGCTGGATTTTTGGGGTTTATTTGTTTCTCCTGCCAAGAGTGAGACTCTTTTACCCTCACTCTTGGGCATGATTCAAGTGTGTTTCTTTGAATCTAGATGTGTTTAATGGGCTATGGGGTATTTTACTCCATAGGGCTTCCTGTGTTTTTGTGATGTGTGTTACACAGCACCCTCCGTGCAGTAACACAGGGGTGTGTCATAGTGACCCCCCAGTATAGACTCCATACCCTGGGACTGACTACTGTCTCCCAGGGCATGTAAAGTCACTATTGACTTTACTAGTCTTAAATTCTGAACAGAACCAGTACAAACCATCATATTGTGGACGTACTGGCTGGGGCAATTCAATTGCCCCGGGGTCTGTTAGTCGAGGGGGCACGTCTCCATCCCCCCTGATCGAGTTTTGGCTGGTGGCAGTGGATACTACTTTTTATATTCAACCGCAAATATTTTCCTATGGGATTTCCCATTGTTTTAGGCTACTATCTTTATTTAATTATTTACGGTAGCCTCGAACATGCCGCCGGTTTATTTAATTAATATTAATTCTCCGGTTGGTATTTTTTGCCAAAACTTGATTCTAAAATGGCGTTTGTGTTCTCTTCTGTGACTCCAACCCAAGTCGAGCCCTTTGTTCGACTTTTTGGCGGGCTTTTCCACAGAAGCCCTCCAAAGTGGTGCCACTCTGTCTGGGGTACCTAGGAAGGGTGGAGGGGAATTTAGGCACCCTGGACTGAGTTGCCTAGGCAACTCAAGTCGCACTCCATCCTGATTGGCCCAAGTGGTGAGCCGGCCGGCTCACCACTTAGCATGTTTGAATGACAGCTAGGCTGAGTGAATGGGGGTTTGCTGCATAAAAGCAAGGCTTTGGGGACTGGAACTTCAGAAGTCGCCACAGGACCTAAGAATCCGACGAGGGAGAAGCTGGGCCGACCTGCCACGACACCACCACCGGTGGAGCCCTGCTGGACTGCCTCACCACTTTTCCCAACGACAGAGGATATCTCCCGCCGGAGAGTCTTCTTCCTTTGACTGGTGGGGATAACCAGTTTCACCGTCTTTTCGCTTTCCCGACGTATCTCGTGGCCGTCGTGCCCGTGCCAAGCACCCCGGCAACCAGGATACCACGTTTTACCACGACCGCGAAACAAAGGTACCACCTTTAACCGGAAAACTCTGCGGCTGGTTTCTTACCTGGTAGTGCAACGACCTTCATCTTTCCTCCAAGTCGAGATCTTCTCTTCCCCCGGACGACGACGCAACTTGCACCCACACTACCAGGAACAACTGCCACCGCTGGAGGATCCTTCCCACTTAAGGTACCGTGTCCCGCCTGGCTTCCCTTGCTACCGATTGTACGGGGTAGATTTAGTCCCCGGCTTTCGAACCTGGGTTAGTCTGGGACACCCTGGCTAAACTTTCTTAAAGCCTCTCTAAACCCTTTTTGAACCCCCTGCAAGACTTTCAAAGCCTAGTGTAACTGTGTGATCTTGGGTGCATTTGTGCTCTGCTCTCTCTAAGAGTGGGCCCCGCCTTTGGACTTTGGCTCACCAGTGACTTTTGCTCTTCTGCCTTGCTTGTAGTGTTCCTGAACCTTAGAGTGGTGTACCTTTCCATATTCTGTCTTTTTCCCTCCCTTTCTCACAAACATATTGGAGTGCAATCTAGTTAAGCGCTCACCTCTGTATGAAAATAAGTGGTGTTTTACTGTGAGTTATCCGATAAGGGAAAAAGGGTGTATATATTACAATAGTAACTGTGTTTAGAATATTTTACAATAAGAGTGCTGGAGTGTTTCAAACTGTGTGTTTTTAAATAAATAATTATATACTTTGATACCAAAGCTCTGGTCAGTGTTTGCTTGTATTATTGTACCTGAGTGCCTATTGTGTATACACTGCATACTGCCTAACTCTTCTTGAGGGAAGTCTGACTGCTCAGCCACAGCTACCAGGTAAATCTGGGTGGTACAGACTGCTACCAAGTGGGTTTACTGCCAACACCTGTAGTCTTAAATCTTTTGCAGTGGTCCCTAAGGGAACTGCACAGGTGTCTGCCTAACACATGTCATCATACAACTTGGTACCCGGCCCTCCTCCCAACTTTGCATTAAAATCTCCCCCTAGTACCAAACACAGATATAGTCCTCACACACTTAGGCAAAAGTTTTTAGTGGGACCTCCTGGGTAGGACTAGGGATTGGGCCAGACTGCACAAGTCATTCAATATCATCCATTTCGCTAACACAAGCAAACTGGTTCCCTAGAGACACAGAATTATAATCCTTAGCCACTCTACGTCTTGCACTACCAATCCCAGGACTCATTGAAACCTGCACAACTTTAGGGGTAGCTGTCACACACGGCCCGGACAACCATGTACAGCATGACAAATCAGGCCCCTCTGCAGCAACCAAACCACCCTCCCATCTGCAGGGATCAATATAAATCAATGGTACCATCCATGCACAACGCCTTGGCCCTGGGAGACCTACATTGGAGGCCACAATATGGTTAGTAACACCCGGACTCTTAAAGGTCACCACCACAAAGTCCCCTGCTACTGGTTTGTTTGTAAGGCCCACCCACAGGACTCTATTGGCTGTTATAACTAAGTGTGGGTGGACGAGACCACCCTAAATATTGAAATGAATCCATTGAGTTGATTTATTAATCAGGGTACGGCAGTCCTCCCTCGTCCTGACCTCTAATATAGGCACATTCAGGATCACTCCCACCAATGGCGCTGCTTCAGGTGGTAACTGCAAAACATTCAAATATGTATTCACTACAAAAGGAGCCTTCAATGTCACTTTACTAGTTGGCCTCTGAACCGTATCAGAGGGCAACAGTGACCTTGAGGGCAACGGTAACATTGACACAGTAGCCTGATGAGGCAAGGGGACAGAGAAACCTGGCTTGAGTGTGAGTCAGCAACTGCATGAATATCTACCAAGATGTCAATACCGACAGTAGCAGCACTACCATTGCCCTGCCCCCACTTTAATCTGGATAACTTAAATCGACTGTTTACAGCACTAAAAACCACAGGGTCGTCTAGCTTACCCAAACAAACACATGCATAAGATACATTTAGGGCTTCAATCATCTCACCATATCATCCAAAACTGACAGAGTATTAAAAACACATTTTAAAATTCACCATAAAACCCATAATTTTTATCATTGGCTCCTCTGTTGGGGCTACCAACCTAGGGGAGTCAGGGAGTTACCAGAGTCGGGTAATAACATTGGAGGGCTAGGCACCAAACCACAAAAACTACAAGCAACATGGCTCCCTGTTTGATGTATCTTACTTGTTATGCTGGTTACACCAAGGCCATTAGAGTTCTGCACAGGGTTTCCCCAAATGGTCACAGTAGGAACTTCACCACTAGGAAACGACCCTGCAACTAAACACTCTGGTACTCTACCATATACAACATTGGGAGGCACCGGACTGACAGACTCGGGGAGAGGGGGAAAAGGGAGCAGAAACAGGGACCAGGACAGAAACTGACGTTTCAGAACTCAGTGCTTCCTCCTTATCCAAATCTATTGATCAGGGGGGCTTGGTGCTGATAACCCAGAGGAGCACACCATCAGTGTAGCACGAGAATTGACATTCCTCAGGGTAGAGGAAATGGCAATTTCTGTTGCCCTAATCTGCTCTTCTAATTGCCCTGCCACCTTCTGCAAATAAGAATCCAAAGTCCAACCCCCTTTGCCAACTAGTGTTTACCACTAACTACTTCCTTAGATGCAGAAATCTCCAAGGCCAATGCCTTTTCCTTCAACTTTCTGTGGTTTCTTTTGGAGCCCTGTATAGCATGGGAGCTAGAAGTCACTTTACGTTTGGTCACAATCAATATTAACCTAAGTACAGAGACCAATTTGGAACAAACGAGTAATATTGTATGTTTTCATTATTTCATAATATTTCACATCTTTTATGCCCTTTTCAAAATGGCCACTGAGGTGACGCACATTTTTCCACCTATCCTAAAATACCCGCTGGCTTGACCAGCGATCTTTATTTAAGAGTGATGGTCTAGTTGCTAACTAGCTCACTGTATGAAAATGGAAGCAGAGACGAGGACTCAAGTTCAACTGTCTGCTGAACGAGTCTCACCGTGGAATATTGACAGCAGCCCGCTCTTTGTGTATTCACTGGTAAGCATCTTATCTTCTGACATGTATGGACATTCGCGATGAAATGAGGACATACTATTAGGTAGAGACACATAGGTGCATTGTTTTTGCAGGGATGATGTAATATTAATAATTCTATCTCCACATGATGGATTAAAAATGTTAAGAAGACTCTAATTTAATACAATTAAGAAGGAATTGCTGGTGATAAGTAAAAATAACATAATCCCAAAAAGGATCTGCACACATCAAAACACAGGTAATTTTAAGATAGCTGTTATGCATGCTGAGAATCAGCATTGGTAGGACTATCTGAATGCCTTAATTCACTACCCCAATGAATAAACAATAAGTATAGCATCTCTATTTTGGAACAGATGGGAACCCCTGTTTGAAATACCACAAATGTATGAACTGAACTTTTTACTGATGAGAAGGGACGTATAACCTCAGGATATTCTTAAATTATGTATTAGAATATCTCTAATTTAGACTAAAATATCACTGTGTTACTTGCAGGTTCCCCCCCCCCAAGAAGATTGTGTATTGTGGTTTTTAAGAAATAATGTTTTAAGACCGTATTTACTCACTGAATGTATACCCTTTTTCTTTTGTGAACACCTCATATCTAATGATGATGACACTCCTGATGAATGTCCAATATTAATTACATTAGAGAACAGAAACATGTAGAGTGGTGAATGATGACATATATAAAAAAAAGTCTGAGAATATATATCACTTAAAGAGCAAAAATTGTTTCACTAAGGATAATAGGGCTAGCATGATTAACACCATATCGTGTGGATTAAAAGAAGGTGTAAAGAGTATAAAAAGCATATAAAAAACAAAAGAATCCCTTTTATTAATGACAGTATCACCAATATGACGAAGGCTGTATTGTCAATATTGTATGGACCAACGGAACGTTTCACTGTACAAATTGTTTATAAATTTGATTTTTTCTATGGAGAAAGATTTTTTTATTATATATTTTTTCATATGAACAATGTATATTTTGTAAGATTTTCTATATGGAATGAATTGAATAAAATGTATTTGATAACAAAAAGTGAATTGAAGAGATACAATTTGAGAATGCTTGTACACAAATCCAATCCTCAGCAGGAAACCTATTGTGCCTTATTCTCCTATGGTAGATGGGTCTTTCCACAAACAAGCTCTCTAAACTCCAATGATGTTTTACGCTCACCATGCTACTTATTCCTGGCATGAGATGCCTTAAACATAGTATTGCACGAAATAAACAAGAAAATAAAATGCTTCATGCGCTTTCACAGTGCATTTGGTTTTGAAGAAAAAAAAAAAATCTAAGTCCATAATGCCGAACATGGGGAGCAGAGGTTGCAGGGGTATCCCCTGCTCCCCTTGTTCGGCATTATGGGCTTCGGGGTTGCAGGGGTGTTCCCCACTTCCATGACATTGGAAGCGGGGGACAATAAAGAAAAGAAAAAACGGAAAAAGGGACCCTGTGGCGCCATCTCTGACCCAAGTTAGTGGGAGGAAACTGACGTCGCAGGGAAAGAGAAGAGTCGGTGGCACACTTCTGTGTGTGCCGCCGAAAAGATAAGTGGGGGAGGGGTTGGGGATGCGGGAAGTGATCTATATGATCACTGCACAGCACGATTTTGGAATTCGATAATTTCATATTTGCAATTTCGTGCTGTGTAGCAATCACGTAGATCCCATAAACAGACTACACATACCTTAAAAATGCTCTACTGGGTCACAATCAATCAATACACCTCTCAGCACTGTGTACCTAACAGTACCTAACAAAGAAAACACTTCATGGGCATTTCCAAGGGTCTCTTGCCAAGGTCTTTCAGCTCTGCTAGCCATGCAGACTGTAGAGGTTGGCCTCCCTAGAACTTACAATACGATATACAGAATGGAGAAGTGGGTGTGGGGGAGTTGGGGTTTAGTCACAATCATGGGTATGTGTTCTGAAATATCCTAAAACCAAACCTAAAGACCCTTTTCTCCATGTGGCCTAGAGCCAGCAGACGCAATAAGCTCTTGGTGTCCTCTAACTATATGGCCATATTCACATCTCCAGCTCATCCATCAGCTTCCTTTCTGAACCCAACAGATGCTGAAAACCTGTTGCTTATCGCCCATCAAGACTTTAGCAAGTTTCCATCAATTTGGTCAAGTGGAGTAATAGGAACACCATCAGTAGGCAGTGCCCAGACTTCAATTGTATTCCACTTGTTTCACCGTCATCGCCTTAATATCTAAGCCTTAACACAGGACATCTTCACCCATCAACCACTAGATCCAAACACCTCTCACCATAACGCAACCGCCCCAAGACCAATGATCTGAAAGCACTATGGAAACCACAGGAACACTCCCCCACCTTTTTACTAACCCTCGCTTTCTCTCCACCTTTCTCCCCACAGCCACTCACACACAATGTTTAAAAAGCAGCCCTCTCCCCAGACTTCAAACATCACAAATGTACACCTCTAACTACAACTGACATGCTTAACCCCTGGTCAACACACACCTACACTCCACTTACATCTGTGTCTACGACCAGAATCTACTCACAAATCAGTTGTGCTATGGGCTGGCCATGTTTTAAGATGAAGGGTGTTTCCCAAGGATTATCAAGATTACTTGGAGGCCAGGCACCAGACTCTGGAAAGCTGTAATGCACATGTATACGTTGGCAAAAGGGGGGATAGGAATTGGGGCGCTCTTAAGTGAAGCTTTCCTCAGGGATAGGGCTGGCTCTGGATTTCTCTCTGGTAGGCCTCTCACCCCCAGCAGAGAGGGGTTTGCATCCCCTCTCGACAAAGCCAAGGTATTGGCCTTGTCACACCACATTACCAGCCTAAAGTCTTTCCCGGTTTTATAAATACATATATGTTAATATAAACAAATGAAATAAGGAGTTAAAATACAAATACAATAAATACAAATACAAGTTAATCTGACAGAAAGTGAAAGTCTACAAAGAATGGGGATAAATGGTTAAGGTACATATACTCACTTTGTAACACTACAAATTCAACCATAAAACTCACATATTAACACTCACTCCATACTACTACAAATCTAATCTCAAATACATTTCATGCATGAACATGTCGCGTTTGTGTAAAAAATGTCCATTAATTTAGCTCATGTCTTCCAGCCCTTCTGCCCACAGGTGACTGGATGGCATAAGTGTGTGTTGTATGTTCGTGTGTAAGAGCATGCCTTAAGTGTGTCTTATGAGCGTGTCATAAGTGTATGTGTTGTAAGAGTGTGTGCCATTAGAGCGTGTCTTGTAAGTGTGAGAGCTGTAAATGTGAGGGCCCTAACTGCCTGTGTCATAAGAGTGTCTCATAAGTGTGTTGCAAGTGTGAGTGTTTTTCGATGTATGTGGCATAAGAGCGTGTGGTGTAAGGCCTGTGGGTGTTTGGTGTGTAAGTGTGTGGCATAGAAGTAACATATGAGTGTTTGATAAGATGTAATGAAATGCACATTTCCTATACCCGCCATACGTATTAAATCTCACATTGAATTCAGTTTTGATTTATACGTAGAGAAGGCATATAATAGTTATACAGTTCATACATGTATGTATTTTAAATCTCCTGAAAACTGACATTAAAGTCAGTCCGCACTTTGGTGCAAGTTTTCAGACATATATTAGTGTACATGTACACAATGTAAATCTCTTGCACGTGTACAGTTTGCATATAAAATGTGCATTCATTCTGCTCATGTATTAAATGCTTCCTATATGTTTTTTAAATTCTTTTTTATTGGTTTGTTCAAACCTTTAAAAGCAAAAAACAAAGAGAAAAAACAAAAAAATACATGTTTCCATTTTACACATTTCCATCATCTAATCGTCATTCTACAAATGATTTGCAGTAATTGTCATATCAAGTTGTCACACAAAAAAAGTGGTCCCATTCTTTAACTAATCTCTGGGTTTACTTTCTCAGCATCTAGACGTTCTTTTAGGACTCGGAGGAAGATAACCAAAGCAAATAGCATTGATCTGTTTGACCCATCAAACAATGCCTTCCACCAATCTTCAACACTCAATGTTTGATGTTTTCTAGTAACTGGACCAAAAATGTTTTTTCTGTGCTGTTGAAACGCGGGACAAAACATAGTCAGGTGTTTCAAAGTCTCCTTATTAGCTCTACAAAATCGACATGTGAGGTCTGATTCGGCGAACTGAAACCAAGTGCCTAGACGTTCCTTAGTTGCCAACGCATTAAGCCTGAAATGCATATATAGGGATCTCGCATGCTGGTCTGGAAAGCGAGTTAAGTAGGCACGGAACTAGCCATATGCTCTAGCTTTCCCAGGGACCTTGTTCATCATTTTTGATTTGCGTCTTAAATCGCATGTATTGATCCAGTCTGATCTAACATCATTTTTCTAAACAAGCTCAACAAGTTCCAGGATACTCTGGCTTGAATTGAGATAAAACCCAGTTCAAACCGTATACAGGCCGTTGAGATGCCCTTGGGCAGATGTAGTACTCTAGTTCAAAATATATTTTCAAGAGAGTTCCACAGATCATGTGCACATCCAAAGGCGTTTTCACCACCATAAATAAGTGCCGGCACAATTTTTTGTTGGAAAAAGTTGATAGTTGGCTTTAACGAGAATTTCCCATATTTTTTATTGATCAGTATAGCTTGGCATGCCAGCTGGCGACATTTACTCTTAGTCACCTCGACCCATGGGGCATCATTTCTGCTTGCACTAATCCTCATACCTAGATAGGTGGTATTTTTTACGATCTTAATTGGTTCTTTGGCAAGGCACCAATTAAATATTCTCCTGTTCCCACTATTTCCTGACAGTTTCTCAAAAATCAAAATTCCGCATTTTTGTTTATTGATGTGAAGTCTGTTAGTTGTTATATAGGTTTCGAGGATAGTGAGTTTCCGCTGAAGCCCTATAGGTGTCAAGTCCATTACAATAAGATAATCCGCATAAAAAGATAATCAATGTAAGAGCTGTGAATTTTGGGTGGAAAGGTGGCTGCGCCATTGAAAACCTTGTTGACATCTGATATAAACAAGTTGAAGCTAATAGCTGCCTAGGGGCAGCCTTGTTTGACGCCTTTGTATGTATTAATTGGAGCAGATAGTGTGCCTTTGGAATCCAGTCTGATCTTGATTGAACTATCGGAATGTAACTCTCGAATAGCGTCCAACAAGCTGGGGGGACAGTTCCACATGCTAAATTTTTTCCACATCAGCTCTCTGTTTATGCTGTCAAAAGCATATGAAAGATCTATTAGGGCCAAATAGACCTTGTTGTTAGATCTATGTGCTTGCATCTTCAACAGATTCAGCAATAACAGGGTCCCTCCACACCCAACCCCCTTTACGAACCCTGCTTGTTTTGGGTCTACATGATTTGTTTCCGTAGACCATTTTAAGAGTTTCTGTTGGAGGAGGGTGGCGTAGATTTTCCCCAGCACATCGAGAAGCGCTATCGGTCTGTAATTTTTTGGGTTCGTTCTGTCACCTTTTTTGAAGATTGGTACAATCACGGCACTTTTCCACGATTTTGGGGTGGCACGGCTCTTAACAATTTTATCAAAGAGAGTTACGCAAAAGTCTGCCCACGGATCCGGATTACGCTTGATGGTATAATTCGTTAATCCGTCTGGGCCAGGGGCTCTGGAGTCGTGTACGTTGTTGATTACTTGTAGGATGTCCTCTCTTTCAAACACTAGCTAACAATGTTTCAAAATGGGAGCTTTCCAGACCTCGGTTGCTGCATCTTTACAGAAAAGGTTAGTGTAAAACAATGCCCACTCTACTTCCGGAACCAGATTTGCCTGTAAGGCGTTTTGTGGGGCTAAGTTGTTGTTTATCAACCTCCAATAGTCCGAGTTTTTGCCTGCCATTTTCGACAGCGTAAGCTCTGGGCCATTTTGTAACATGACAGCCTTTTGGGACTTGAGCCAGTTCTTGTATGTCTGTTTAATCACTCTTTTGCATTCACGAGTGTTATCGTTAATCGCTCCTTGCAATTTTCTTAGTTCTCGCCGCATTGTTCTTTTCCGTTGCAGTATCGCCAATTCAAATTTGTGTTTCAGGTTGTGTTTACGTTCCTCAAATTGTGTCAGGAGATGTTGATATTCCGGAGTCCCCGATTTCAGCTGGAATTCAGATGTAATATGAGTTACTTCGTCGTCTTGAAGGTGTAGGCAAATCCTACAGGCTCTGGTTCTCACCATATGTGGCCAAGACGCTTGTTCACGTAGGGTACAATAGTTGAATCTTAATTTCACAAAATCGTGTTACTGTGGATCATTTTAGTGACCCCTAGGCGAGTTGTCCTCATGGGAATATTCTCTGACACGAATACATAGTCGAGAACCGAGCTTTGGTCAAGTCTTCTCCAAGTGGGTTGTGCTGGAATGACACCGGCTGTGTGTCCATTTAGCATCATTAACCCATGGAGGGCCATTTCTAGGCACCATTGATTTATTATTAGCTCTTGATGACTATTGTTTTCCTTTTTGCCACTGGATATAGCTTTGAGTGTGATACAGTCCATATTTAAGTCTCTGCAGATAATTAAGTCAGTTGGATTTTCCTTTTCAATAAAATCATCAACAACAGCTGTTATTTGGTCAATAAAGGCCACAGAGCCAGTTGCCAGGTGGTTCCAGTACAGGTTGATGATGTATATACATGGTACCTGTAGCTTTTCTTTTTGCGATGAACTAACAGCAGACACCTGGATGAATGGTGATATATTAGAGGATCTCTCAATCCTGAAGCCGGAATCTTTCTTTACCGCCAATAGAAGGCCAGCCATTGGTCTTC
This sequence comes from Ambystoma mexicanum, assembly GCF_040938575.1. Taxonomy (NCBI): domain Eukaryota; kingdom Metazoa; phylum Chordata; class Amphibia; order Caudata; family Ambystomatidae; genus Ambystoma; species Ambystoma mexicanum. The sequence continues at coordinate 583,058,745 of NC_090941.1, read as the reverse complement.
CCTTAGGCTGCTTTATTGCTGGATTAATCGCTGTTTCAAATCCTTCTGGAAGGGGAATTTCTGTTAACCAAGTTTCCTTTAAACAGAAAAGATCGAGGTCTTCTGCCCAAGCTGTCGAAAAAAGGTGCATGAAACCCCTTGTGTTCCAGGAACCCATGGTACAGACTTGAGGGCCCTCCTGGGCCTGGCATTACTTGTCCTGTTCCGCGTTTAGTTTACTGGCAAGTCAGGATCAGTTGTTTGCCTTGTTTACCAAGTTAGCCATTGACTCTGTGCCGTCTGGATTAGGAGTTGCTCTTTCTGGGTCTTGGGTTGTTATCCTTATGAGTTCATCCATCTGAAATGTGGCCGACGGTTCAGAGTTTGAAAGGCTTGTAATCAGTGGGGCTGGTAAAAGGCAAGGCAACAACTGTAGCTTCTGTCACGTGGACTTGCTTCCGTTTCACCCCACAATCTGTCACTCTAAAAGTTCCGTTTTCCATAGGTCTGAACAAGAAACAGTCAGCCGCTTTGGAGATATCGAACCCAAGTGACATCAACACCGGCCCAGCAGCTTCAAGTAGGTTATCAGCTATGAGTTTAGACTGCAAGTGCAGGATCACAGCATCATTGTTTGTTTTGTTGAAAAATTCAACGATTTTCAAGTCCTCAGATTCAATAGCTCTAAGGCTAGGAACAAGATGAGACAGCCATAGTACACTGTGCCGATTTAAAATTAAGTCGTCAGATGACTCTATGCGTCCAATAACAATTGGTGTAGGGCTTGTGTTTTTTTGTATAGGTAGGTTTCCCCTTTTCCCATTTAATGTTTGAGGATACGTCTTTCCGGTTTCTGGCACATTATGTTGGTTGTTTACGAAGTCACGTGGGGTAAGGGTCGACTTTGAGTTTGGTTTGGGCTCATAAGGTATGCCATTCTGGGCATCACATAAAGGACGGTAAGCGGATTGCGGCAGTTTGCGGATGGAAGATCTGAATATTTTGTCTTTCTCATTTGTGTGATGACATGTTGATTGGGACATAGCAGCCAACTTTGTTCGTTTTTCATCCAGAGTCATGAAGGTTACCACTGGTTCAACTTTTCCATCTTGGAGCGTGAGAGGTGGTTGAATCAGTTGACAGGATCTTGGCATTTTGTTTTGGTGAATCGTACCTTTGACCTGGCCTGGGACCTCCCTGCCGGTCGTAACGGGTCCCACTGGTTCATCTTTTCCTTTTTTTAAAAAAAAAAAACTTTTATTTATTGGCAGGAAGTTAAGACAGGTACAACATATATTTCACAGAGATATACGAGAGCCACAATATCACATTTAGGCATTTTATCATATACTTTTTCGAGCATTACAACCTGGGGGGCGGGGGTGAGGACACATGTCCAGAAGGAGCGTGAGGTGCACAGTACTTATGGTGCGTCGGGCGGATCCGGCAGGGGGGGGTGGGGCACCACTCGACTTCGTCCCTGTTGTTCAGATAACTGCAGAACTCAGTCCATACATTTTTGGGGCGGGATGCCATGGGGAGGGAACCAATATACTCTTCTTCACACATTTGTACACAAGTGAGGGATTTCAACCACATCTCAAGGGTGGGGAGGGGGAGCGACGCTTCCAGCATTGTAATATACATCTTTTAGCGACAATAGCACTTACATTTAAAAATGTAGACTTTTTTTGCATTTTCACCAGCTCATATTCCGAACAACAAAGCTAGTGGGTAGAGGTCCACTGGGGACAAAATTATCTCTGAGAGCGCTTTCGTCACTTCCATCCAAAACGTACTCAGCGTAGCACAGGACCAAAACATATGTATATGATCTGCCTCTTCAGATTTACATTTCGGGCATATGTGAGTCAAGGTGTGTGTGAATTTCGCTACTCTGTGCTGTGTATAATAAAGTCTGTTAAGGAGGTAATATTGTATGCACCGGAATCTAGCGTTAAAGGAAACTTTGCGCGTGTGTGCACACATTTTGTTCCACATCCCTTCAGTAATTTCCAGTTCCAGCTCCCTAGCCCATACTTCCCGCAGTTTGAGGGATGTATCCTCTAATTTTTCCAGCTGCATTTTATACAAAGAAGATATTATGCCTCTGCTGCCTGCGGAGTTTACTATGTATTGGAGTTCGGGTGAGTCTGGGGGCTCACCTGGGTAGGAGGGCCACATTTCACGGACTGCCAGTCTTAGCCTGAAGTATTGTAACAGCTCTAGCGCTGAGTTAGAGTGTTCGGGCATCCACGTCTGAGGGGTGATGAATTTACCGTCCGGGTATAGATCCGTTAGTGCTCGACAGCCCAGGTCCTCCCAGTGTCGCAGGATATGCTGGTCGTGTGTGGGGGGAGAGTCCAGGAAATTGCCATATGGGGAGCCAATTGTAGTATGGGCGATGCTCATGTTGCGAGTTCAACATACTATTCCACGCTCTGATCGTGGTAGCCACAGGGTCTGCCGGGGCATCTGTTTGGAACGTGCGTTGTAGTATTAAGGTCATGATGTTGGTCCCATCTCACGCCAGTTTCTCTCGTTTGACGTGTGGGGGCGGATTCAAGTGTGCGTACCAGTGTGTGGCGTGTTGGGCCTGTGGCGCGATCCAGTACAGTGTTAGGTCTGGGGCTGTGAAACCCCCTTTTTCGTAGGGTAAGGTCATATGTTGCCACTTCTTGCGGACTGCCCGGGAATGTCAGAGAAACTGGGCGCACGCCGAGTGGAGCCTCTTGAAATATTGCTTCCCGGGCCACACTGGTACGTTGGCAAAGATATAGAGGAGCTTGGGGACCACAATCATTTTTATTAGGGACAGTCTGCCCGCAAGGGACAGTGGGAGGTTGTGCCTTCTAAGCATTTTAGAATCTATGAGCTGTGCCGTTGCCGCATAGTTATCCGCCAGTAGGGTGGCTTTGGTTAGTGACACTTGAACCCCAAGGTACTTGATACCACCCTGGGACCAGCATAGGGGGAATTCACATGACGGCTGCTGGGTTGCCGCAGTGAGCGGAAATATTTCTGATTTGGAATAGTTGATGGTAAAGCCAGAGTACGTGCCTATCTTGGTTATGTCGCGGATGATCGGGTCTAGGTCTATGGAAGGGTTTCTGACATATAGGAGTACATCATCAGCATACAATGAGATTTCCGGCGTGTCCTGTAGACGAATGCCCCTGCGGGTGCGTCGATCCCTGACGTGGTCCGCCATGAGTTCAATGGCGAGCGCAAAAAGGATGGGGGAGAACGGACATCCCTGACGGGTGCCCCTGTGTAGCGCAAAGGGAGAAGACATAAGGGAGTTGACTAGCACCCTGGCCATTGGTCCTGTATATGGCAGTTTTATGTAGGAGATCATATTTGGTCCCACCCCCATTTTTTCCAGCACGGCCCACAAGTATTGCCATGAGACCATGTCAAATGCCTTCTGGCCGTCTAGTGTGACCGCCACTGCATCAGCCTTAGGGTCAAGTCTGGACATCACATTGAATAGACGGCGGATGTTAAGCGCAGTAGAGCGGCCAGGGACAAATCCATTTTGGTCTGCGTGGACCACCTGGGGCATGAATGGGAGGAATCTGTTCGCTATTATTTTAGCAAAGATTTTCATGTCCGTGTTAATAAGCGATAATGGCCTACAGGAACCACATTCGTCTGGGGGTTTCCCTGGCTTGGGAAGGACGGTTATAAGGACTTCCCTTAAGGAGGGAGGCAGTGGCGTGACACAAAATGTGGGGGCCCCCCTCCGAGCCATGCTGAGGGGGCCCCCCAACTCGGCAACAAATAACGGTTCGTGCTACACTCTGGGCCGTCCTAGATTGTCACGCTTGCGCAATACGCATGAACGTGCTGCTGAAGGGGTTTGCCACACACTGCACTAGGAGAAAGATATAAATATGTGTTTTAATGCAATATACAGCACACTTTCTGAGATATATTGGCTATAAAGCCAGAGTGTTTGCAATTGTTTTGTAGGGTAACACAATCCAATACATGCAAGTCACCAACAGTGCACAGGAACATTAATGCTTTTCTATTAAAAATGCCATGCCACAATGAAAACATGTCCAACTGGCTGCACAATGTAGACCAGTGTAAACACGTAATAACATTATAGTAAAGCATGCCAGGCCACATTTAGACATACCTATACTGGTTGCACCAAAATGCCAGTCGAAGAAATAACATTCATTAAGAAGAGAGCACATATTAAGGCGTGTGTCTCCGCGGCCTCTAACAACATGGCCAAACTCTATCTGCAAGGAACTGGTCAATCCTGTTGTGGTCTATACCTCTCCTGCTCCCTCCCAGGCCCTTTGTACAGCTCTGGCCTCTCACTTCTCTGCTAAATCTCAGGACATCCTGTCCTCTATCTCCTCTTCCTCTCTCGGCCCCCTTTGGCCATCTCTACCTCTCCTCCTCCTTTTTCCTCTTTCTCTCTGACAACACCTGGCAATGTTTCTAGACAAGTCTGATCTATAAAAGTGTCATCCAAACAGGTGCTCCGCTGCTCCTCCAGAACCCTCAAAGACCATATTGACACCCTCGCTCCAGCCTTGGCCAATTTCTGTAATCACTCTTTCGCCACTGCAATGTTCCCCTCTCCCTTTAAGCACTCCCTTGTGCACCCACTCCTCAAGAAGCCGTCTGCCGAACCTACCTGCCCGGCAAACTATCGCTCAATCTCCATCACCCCTTTCCTGAGAAAACTCTTGGAAAAAGCTTGCCATCTCCCAGCTTACTCTCCACACTGAATCTGTTGGTTGTCTCCATGACCATCAGTCTGGCTTCAGAGCTGCCAGAGGCATGGAAACTGCTCTCCTGAACACCCGTAAAGATCTTCTCTCTAACCTTGATTCGAGCCATTTTGGAAAAGGAGTCGACTACCACCCAAATGGTATCGAATCCCTTGGTTCGGGGTAGGTCTGTTACGAAATCCATGGATACCGTGTGCCAGGGCCTAGGGGGTATGGGTAAAGGAAGCAAGAGCCCCACCGGACGCCCTCTGCGGTGCTTACACTGGGTGCATATTGCACAGGTGTTAACGTATCCTTCTACGTCGTGTTTCATGGAGGGCCACCAACACCAACGTCTGAGGAGGTCCAACGTGCGTTTTTGTCCGGGATGGCCATTGATGGCATTATCATGGGACCATTCCAAAGCAAGATTGCGAGCGTCGGTCGTTGGTAACCACAATCTGTTTTGGATATACGGTAGCCCGTCATGAAACACCGGATCCCACTCGGTAACCTGATCAGGATGTAGTGAAACCCATTTGCGAATGGAATCCAACAAAGGCAGAGGAGGAGTGCAAATACAAATGACATGCTGATCTAACAGTTTTTCCGGGAAAACAGGCAAGGATACCCCACCCGGAGAGCGAGACAACGCGTCCGCCTTCCCGTGGGACACCCGGACCTATGTTTGATCTGAAAGTCATAGGCCGCGAAGAACAAGTGCCACCGCACCTGCCGACTGTTAATACACTTTAGTGAAGCCAAATCCTGGAGGTTACGGTGGTCGGTGAACACAGTGACAGCGTGCCTTGCCCCCAACAGATGATGCCGCCAAACCTGGAAGGCATCCTTGATGGCCAACTGCTCCTTCTCCGTGACGGTGTAGTGCAACTCCGTAGCAGAGAACTTCCGAGAATGAAACGCCACCGGGTGTAACTGACTCGAAGAAGGACAGCGTTGGGACAAGACCGCACCAAGGGCGAAGGAGGAAGCATCAACCTCCACGATGAACGGGAGTTCTGGGTCCGGGTGCTTCAGGACGGGGGCCCTGGTAAACGCTAATTTCAGGGCGTCAAAAGCAGCTTGGTGTTTATCCAACCAGACAAAAGGTGACTTGGGACTGGTCAGGGCAGTAAGAGGGGCTACAAGAGACGAGAAATCCTGGATGAAGCGCCTGTAGAAATTCGAGAACCCAAGGAATGATTGTAGGGCCTTAATGTTACAGGGCTTCGGCCAGTCCAAAACCACACGGACCTTGGACTGGTTCATTGCCAGACCCCCAGGGGTGATATGGAAACCCAGAAATTCCACACTTTCAGTGTGGAACTGACATTTCTCAGGTTTGGCATAGAGTGAGTGTTGGCGGAGACGGGACAGTACTTCGCGGACATGTGATATGTGGTCCTTCATGTTCTGTGAGTATATCAAGATGTCATCCAGGTACACTGCTATACACACATCCAACAAGTCGTGAAAGATCTCATTCATGAAACGTTGGAAGGTAGCAGGGGCGTTACAAAGCCCGAAGGGCATGACCACATATTCAAACAATCCGTAGCGAGTGCAGAAGGCTGTTTTCCACTCGTCTCCGGAACGGATTCTGACCAGGTTATTGGCCCCGCGGAGGTCAAGTTTTGTGAAGATGGTGGCATGGCTTAACCTGTCCAATAATGGGGTAATGAAAGGAGTCGGGTATCGATTCTTGATGGAAATAGAATTTAGTCGGCGGTAGTCCACACAAGGACGCAGCTCGCCCTCTTTTTTGGGGACAAAGACGATGGGGCTAGCCGCCGGTGAGGTGGAGGGACGTATATGACCGACTTTCAAGGCTACCTGTATGTACTCCTTTAATGCTTGTTCTTCCGAGGGAGACAAGGAATAGATGCGACCTGAGGGAATCACAGAGTCAGGAATCAAATCGATGGGGCAGTCGTAGGTGTAACGCTCACCTGATTCCCACGGAGGCGCAGGTCTGGCTTCGAGTGCTGATGCTTCTTCAATGGTGAAGCGCAGGACTCTGAAGATGGACAGGAAGGGCCCTCTACTCTGGCTTCTCCGGCTTGCAGGAATATTCCCTTGTGCGTGAAAAGGGAGTATCACCTACTGACTGAGTTATGCTCAAGCCTCCCACTCTCTTCCAACCCTCCACGATACCCTTCCACGAATCCCCGTGAAGTCTCACCTTAGGGTCAGGAAGGATGAGCTCTCCATCCTGCTTCTGATGCAGGGGCGCGTTGAAACCCAGTTACTTCACTGGATTGAGGATTGATGGGAGTTCAGGGTAGCTTGACTATTCAGGTAAGGCTCTGTAAAAGTTCTGTTGCAAGTTCAAAAGTCCAAGCTTAATAATAATGTTCATTGTCTTTTTGCAGCAAGCGCTAATGCTTATGTATTTTTTTTCCCTTAGGGGCCGGGGTTCGGAATGCCGGAGATATGGCACCGACCCGAAGTGAACGTGCAGTTCCAGTTCCAGTAAATGGCAGGTTAGTTCTGGATGAGCGCTCGGGAACTGTCTTTGCATACGCTCATTCAATGTCTTTGTCTTTTTTCCCCATAGGGGCCGGGGTCCGGAAAATGCCTGGAAGCGGCAAGACCCGAAATGAAATGGGAATGACCCAACAGGTAAGTCTTATTCCCTTCCTTCTCTCACCTCTTATTCTTGTCTTTTTCTCTAGGCTCTGGGAAGTGGCTGTGTATCCGGATGATCGCTGCTGAAGATGGAGGAACCCAGGAAAGGTGAGTGAAATGCAGCGCTGCAGCGATCGTAACGAAATGCTTTTAAAAATAATGTCTTCCCTTTCAGGATCGTCGGTGATGTCTCTGTGGTGCAGATTTAGCTGGTAAGGTCTCTTGTCTCCCTTTGCAGGTGACCCAGGATGCTGACAGGCGTGGCTGAAGTCCAGATGCAGGAGCTGACACGGTGAGCGTCCAGCTGCGAGGAGCAGAACAACGCGAAGCGTGAGTTGCTGATCGAGTGTGGTTTAAATAGCTTTGGAAGAAGTCCCAAGTGTGTATCCTTTCTCCGATCAGGTATGTATCCTACCCCGACCACACCCAGGTGGAAAGTAGTCCCACAGGTAAAGTAGTTCCATTCAGGCCTCAAGAGGGCCTGGATGTAGCAGCATGGTCTGCATCAGGTAAGTGCACATTAAAACACTTGAACACATGTCTAGCTTTATGAGCCTGGCGCCTAAGGCGCCAGGACAGGGGTCCAACATGGCCTGGCGCCTAACGCGCCAGGACTGTGTCCAAAGAGCCCCAGCTTGGGCCCGCTGGCACTTCCCTGGGGGGAATGATGCCTGCATCTGGGGTTGCTGGGTCGGACCTGGCTCCTTGGAGGTAGGCATCATGACAGTAGGAACGGTGTGGTGGGAGTGTGTGATAGGGCTGCGAATACCACCTATCTGCATGGGCTCGATGCCTGTATCAGAGGAGGAGGAAGGCAAATTGGTATTGGGGACTCCTGTTTCAAACCGACGCTCGGAACGCCTTGCGTCGATTTGTAACGCGAGGTCCACTAAATCGGTGTGGGTCGTGGGCAAGGAAGGGACGACAGCCATAGCGTCTTTCATGGTGTTGTTGAGCCCTCTATAGAAGACAACTGCCTTTTTTTGTTCAGGCCATGAATTTTCAGCGGTTAGCTGATTGAAACGAGCAATGTATTCTATGAGGGATCCCTTTCCTTGAGTCAGATCTAACAGCTCGAGGTCCCGGGACTGGGCCTCGTGGCGTGTATCGAACACCCAAGACATTTCTGTGATCAGCAGCTCAAAGTCATATAGAACAGGGTTATCATTTTCCAACAAAGGGTTAGCCCATGCTGCAGCGGTGCCGGCCAAATGAGACAAAGTGAACGCCGCTTTGGTGGTGGTGTCGGGGAAAGCCTGAGGTCTGCAAAGGAAGTGTAGTTTGCACTGGTTTATAAAGGTACGAAACTTTCTAGGGTCACCGTGGAACCTCTCTGGGGCGGCCAAGGGAAATGACGTGGGCATGAGTACTGGCAACTGAGGTGTTGTAGGGGCAATAGGAGGCTGAGGAACAATAGGCTGAACAGGTGGGGTTTGTGCCGCGGCAGTGGCCTCTCCGAACTCAGCATCTGCAGGCAGAGGGTGTTGTGTACTTTGGATCAAATCTAGCCTCTGGTGTATCGCAGCAGTGGCTGCACCCATATCCGCCCTTAGCAATGTGAGTGCCTGTACCAAGGCAGCCACGGGATCCTCAGCTGCAGGCTCCATACTCATCACAACGCAACGGCTTCACAGTCTGTCATGACTTGCCGCGTAGTGAAGAGTAAAGGGGCCTCTGTCCACAAATCACCCACAGGGAGAGAGTAAAGGAACTCCCTGTGCGAGCTTTGAGGCCACAGGTGGTTTGATGATTCGCTGGATCTGATGACGCCGAGGATCCCAGAGGCTGTTAAAAGGAAGTTAGGGTTAGCACAGGCAAACACAGTACTTTGATATGAAAGAGTGTGCAAAACTTTCTTACCTAAATCTAGCGGGAATGGAGCTAGGGTGCCTAGGGTCAGATGCGAGGGAGCGTCAAAGATCCGGACAGCCGTGTCCCAGATGGTAGGTACCGGCTGATGCCTGTAGCCCTTCCGTAGCCGAAGGGAACTTGAAGCTGATCACGAAGTCTATGGTCGGAAGATCAAAAGCCAGAAGGGGAAAATCCAAAAGCAATCCGTTGAGCGTAGCCAAAGAGTCCAGAGTATCAAAACCCGTACAGAGTTCCGAGTGACAGTATCCGTGGAGCAAGAAAGCCAATCCGTGGTTCGTGAGCCTGAGTCCAAAATCCGATGAAGCAAACAACGTAAATCCTGAAAGTGCCAAACAGAGTTGTGAAACAGCTGTGAAGTGGTGAGCAACTCGAACTTCCCGGCTTTTACGTGCGTCGGCTCCCAGTCACGTGAGTGGAAACTTGAACATGTGATCGGGAAACCGTCGCGAAACCAGGAAGTAACCGTGATCGGGTGCTCAAGCCCGAACGCAGTCTCCACGGGAGTTGCCAATGAAAACGATGCAACAAACAGGGCCGGCCTCTGCGCACGGCCCAAATTCGCCGGTGATGACGACTCCCTCGCACCATAGGTGAAGTGATGACTTGGGAGGCAGACTGTGACCCGGGGAGTCTAGCCGTGTGTGTCGGGGTGTCAAGCAATATGGTGTGTGGTTGTGTAACTGATTTGTTGTGCATGACAGAAACCAGGAGCAATTTTACCCCACGTGAGGCAGTATCCTATGTTAAGAGAAGCAGATGAGGGGATTTTTAAGACTATATCAGCTATGATTGATGAAGGCATTCTGGTGACGTCAGAGACACCGTGTAATACTGCAGTGTACCCTATCAAAAAAGTAGAGGGGTGTTGTTTGTTTATTGATTTTGTATGGCGCGCCAAACACTAAAGGTAACTGGGCGCAAAAGAGAGCAGAAAAACATGGGTACTTAAAAGCTTAGTTACAAGGTAAGACACAATATAAATATGAAACATTACATCTCGACAAATCAGTTAAAGAATATACATATATGCAGTCAGATTGAGTAAGATCTATAGGTGTTAATTGAGACATGGTTAATCTTGGGTGTCATTAAAGTGTAGCCATGTGAGGATATTCCATCTAAAGCTATAGTAGGATTGGTCTGTTCTAATGTCAAGTGGGAGTGCATTCCAGTATTGGCCTGCCTTAACTGGGAAGCTGCTCCTGCCTGTTTGTTTTCAGTCTAAATTTAGGTATCTGTAGGTAGTAGGAATTGGCGGTTCTGGTGGGGCGAGTCGTCGTTTTTCTCACTATTCTTGCTGCCAGGTAGGGTGGGGGGACTGCGTTGTTAAGACATTTAAAGGTTGTGCCGTTGAATTCAGGATATTCGCCCGATTAATCAAATTGTAGAGACAGAGTTTCCTTTAGTTCCTAACCCTGCGACAATCTTATGTAATATCCCGGTTGAAGCACAATATTTCACCGTGATTGACTTGAAAAATAAATTTTTTCTCAATCCCGTTGCACAAAGACTCTCAAGATCTGACGTCATTCACGTTCCGTCAGACTAAATTGAAAAGCGCGAGGTTGCCCCAAGGGTATTGCGAGTCTCCATACATTTTTAGATATGAATCCTTCCAGTATGGACCCAAAGGGGGACTAAAACCTAAAGACACCAAAGTTAGCAGGGGCTAGCAACACTAGGAACAGACTACTTCCTCACAGGAGACTGTTATGTCCCATTTGCAGGAGAATGGCAGCAAAGACTTCATTACCCAGATCCCCCTGGGTACAGAACTACAAGACCAAGCCCAAGAGGGGCGGGACTTGCACGCGCGTGCGCACAAGGAAAACCCAGGCGCGGGGCTTGTGCTTAAGCTCCCGGCAGGAGAAGACGTGTTTGGAAGAGCTCTGAGGTCGGGGATCAGCACGAGGGGCCACGCCCCAACCAGCTCGCATTCTGGCCCCTCACCAAGAAAAGCTAAGTAGCGCTCGCGCTAGGGGAACTCCAGGGATAAGGGGAGAACGCATGGTGACGCCACCACTGAGGTCCAGGTAGGCAGTGGGGGGCACGCGCAAGGGGGGCTCCGCCCGCATTCACTGACCCCATTGCCAATGAAAAGCTAAGTCACGATCGGGCATTGCACCGCAAACCTGGCATATCGCGCGTGTAATCCTGGGGAGATCCCGAACCCAGCGCAGTGCATGTTGTTTGCATGGTAATTGCCATGTGGGGAAATAAAGTAGAGCAGAGTGCTCGAGCCGCTGCAAGCCACGTGCGGCCGACACCGCGCTTCCTTGGTTTATAGGCGGATCGGCCCTGTGGCTTCATCAGTACAGTGCGGGGCCCCACGCGGCGACACCGCGTTGTTGGTTGACAGAATTAACCCGCGCACAAACAAACTACTAACTAATAGTGCCCTGAACTGCTAGCATATGCAATAGGGTGTGACTAACCAATTGCATGCTCATGCTGGCCAGTGTAGTTCTAAGTGTGTGTGTGTGTGTGTGTGTGTGTGTGTGTGTGTGTGTGAAGTAACACACAAGGTTGTAACTCCATGCTCTCTTGCAGCGCTAATACGCTCCAGATTACGACCGGACCAGAGAGTACGCAGGCAGGAGGCCAGTACTCACACCAGAGCGAAGTCTATTTCCATCTTCTATGACTCACTGCTATATATGTACACTGTTTCTTGTGAATGTATGTTAAATGCTTTATCCGATGTTCCCATCCCTGTCCACTTCCCCTCACCGGTTACCCTACAATTGAACCTATCCAACCATTGAGTTCCTAACCCTCTTTCCCCGCTGGAGTCTCGGTAACTTGAATAAGGTCAGACTTGCAAGTGCCCAGACTGCTGAGGGGATGGTTGCTTCGTGCCACTCCTGAGCCTGAAGACTGGAGTCTGACAGAAGCACAAGCCCAAGTGTACCAGGCTCCTGGGTGGTGTGGGCCAATCGGGTCATGGAGGACCTCACTAAAGTCCTGCAAGAATTGCAGGCCGAGCTCGCTGCCACTAGACAGGATTATGCGGTTTTGGCCACTCAGGTGCGCAGTTTGACAGTGCAGACCTCTCCCCTTCCAGGTGGTGCAGGTGCCCCTAGTCCCGTTCAGGTTCACGTATCCCAAGAACCTGTGGTTCCCTTAGCTCTCCCTGAACGATACTCTGAGGATCCACAAAAGTACCAGACTTTCCTCACCCAGTGCAAACTCCATTTCCTGACCAAGCCAACAGTGTTTCGAGCTATTCAGGCAAGAACTGCGTTTGTTATTTCTTATTTGTCTGGTGATGCAGCGGCGTGGGCAAACCCTCTGGTGCAAAGGGATGATGGGATCCTCTATTTGAGTTCCAAATGGAGTTTGGTAAAATTTTTAACCGTAGGGCGGCAGCCATGTGCAAAGACCGTGAACTTTTAACTTTACATCAAGGAAATAGAGAATTGATCACGTATGTGACCCAGTTTAACCGCTTAGTGGCGGAAGCTGAGTGGCCACGTGAGAAGCAGATGTCTCTGTTCTATCAGAGGTTGAGAGATGAGCTAAAAGATCTCATTGCCCAAGTGGACCCACAGCCCAGGGATTGTTCCGCAATGGTGGACTTGGCCTTGCGGTTAGATCATCGTCAGACCGAGCTTCGAGGGGACAAGAGACGTGGTGATACACGTCCTATTGCTCGCTTGGATCAGTCTCGAGTCCCATGTCCCGCAGGTTCATTTGAAAAATCAACCGGGGATGAACCGATGCAAATCGGCGCAACTAAGGGTCCTCTTACTAAGGAGGAGAAAGAGCGCCGCCGGAAAGAGGGACTCTGTTTATATTGCGGCACCATGGGGCATTTCGTGAAAGAATGTCCTACGAAACCAAAGTCTCAGGGAAACGACTCGGCTCGGCAGTAGTAGGGGTAGGACAGTCGAGCCAGGTAATGGAAGTTACCCCTGTGGTCGGGTTAGTTAATTTTGCCCCGCATGTTACTCTGTCTGGAGTTTTGGGATTTCTGGGTCATGAGATCCCTGTAACCCTCCTCTTGGACTCAGGAGCCACGGGCAACTTTATTGATATTACCTATGCTCACAAACTGGGAATCCCGTTATGCCGAAAAGAGACCCCCGAGGTTGTGAGGGCAGTTGATGGGACTGCTTTGTGTTCTGGTCCTGTAACTGACAGCACTCAGACGCTGACGTTGTGTTGCCAACAAACTCATGTGGAAAAAATCCAGTTTGACCTGATCGCAGCACCTCAGTTCGGGCTAATTTTGGGTCTCCCTTGGTTTAGTAGGCATGATCCTCAAGTAGTCTGGTCAACAGGGCAGGTGTCCTTCACGTCTCCGAAATGCATAAAGCAATGTATTCCTATGACGCACGAATCACAGACTGGCGAGGATTCCGGTTTTAGTGTGGGAGCAATAGCTACAGAAGATGTCGATTTGAGTACCCTACCTTCTGAATATAAGGAGTATGCTGATGTGTTCAGTAAACAGTCTGCCGAAACCTTGCCACCCCACAGGTCGTTCGATTGTCGAATTGACCTTGAACCTGGGGCAGTGTTACCGTGTAGTCTGGTGTATGCACTCACTGAGGCCGAGACAAGGCACCTGAAGGAGTACATAGACACCAATTTGCAAAGCGGTTTTATAAGACCTTCTAATTCTCCAGTTTCGTCTCCCCTCTTCTTCATAGCGAAAAAGACCGGAGATCTGAGAACGTGTATAGATTATCGCGGAATTAATCGAATTACAGTCAAGAACAGATACCCATTACCATTAATTCCGGTGTTACTTGATCAGGTACGAAAGGCAACCATCTACACCAAACTGGATCTGCGTGGGGCTTATCACCTGGTACGAGTACGGGCTGGAGATGAGTGGAAGACCGCTTTCAGAACCAAATTCGGCCTGTATGAGTATCAGGTGATGCCCTTTGGTCTGTGTAATGCTCCCGCGGCCTTCCAGCACTTCCTCGATGAGGTGTTGCGGGGTTACCTGGATGTATTTGCCATAGTCTACATAGACGATATCTTGATTTATTCTACGAATCAACACGAGCATGTAAAACATGTCAAGGCAGTTCTCCAGCGATTAAGGGAACACCGCCTATTTGCCAAAATTGAAAAAATGTGAATTTCATTGTACCACAGTTGAATTTTTGGGGTATTTTTTGACGCCTCGGGGTGTACAAATGGACCAGCGCAAGGTACAGGCTGTGCTAGATTGGCCCGCCCCCACTACTGTCAGGGAGGTCCAAGCCTTTCTCGGATTTGCCAATTTTATAGGCGTTTTATTAAGGGCTTTTCTGAGTTGGTGACACCCATTACCAAACTACTTCAAAAAGGGAAATCCTTTCAGTGGGACAGTGCGGCTGAGCAGGGGTTCCAATGATTAAAGCAAGCCTTTACCACAGCACCTGCTTTACGGCATCCAGACTTGGCTCAGGCATTCATTGTGGAAACAGATGCATCCTCTTATGCTATCGGAGCGGTACTCTCACAACAAGACCCACAGACCGGGTTATTACATCCGGTAGCTTATTATTCTCGAAAACTATTGCCGGCTGAGACACACTATACTATTGCCGACCGTGAACTGTTGGCAGTTAAAACTGCGTTTGAGGAGTGGCGGCATTATCTTCTGGGGACGCATCATACCATCACGGTCATTACCGATCATCGGAATCTGCAGTTTATTAAGACTACTAAGGCTCTTAGTCCACGACAATTACGTTGGGCTTTGTTCTTTGCGGATTTCGATTTTTCTCATCACTTATCGCCCCGGAAGTGACAATAAAAAGGCAGACATCTTATCCCGTTATCCTGAGACGGAAACCAAAGTAATTACTGAACAGTCGACCATAATACCAGCCACACGCATCATAGGAGTAATAGGGAGGCCAAATATCTTTGAAGATGTCTTAAAGGCTATGACGGCCCGAGACTTGCAAGAATGGAGCACGAAGGGTTCCAAGCATTCGCTCGTAGATGGCCTTCCATATTATAATAAGGCCTTGTATTTACCCACAGTGACACTCAGAAAGGAGGTGTTACAATGGTGTCATGATGCAGTAACCGCTGGTCATCCGGGTGTTGCCAAAACTCAGCAGAATATCACACGGCACTACTGGTGGCCGACTCTCCACCGTTATGTGCGGGTATATGTAGCTGAATGTGACACATTTGGCAGACAAAATGCAAGCCATCAGAGGCCAGCAGGCTTCCTACAACCTTTACCCACTCCCCCCACACCATGGCACACAGTTACCATGGATTTAATCGTGGACTTGCCGCCAGTTCAGGATTATACTTCCATTTTAGTGGTAGTCGACTCCTTAAGTAAAATGAGCCACTTCATTCCATGCAAGGGAGTGCCCACGGCTGGGGAAGTAGCGGAACTGTTTTTGCAAAACATAGTACGATTACATGGATTACCGACATGAGTCATTACCGATCGTGGTCCGCAATTCACCTCACGGTTCTGGCGGGCTTTTTGCCAGTTGATAGGAATGGATGTGAGTCTGTCCTCCGGTTATCACCCAGAGACAGACGGACAGACGGAAAAGGTGAATCAAGGATTAGAGCAGTATCTGCGTTGTTACACCACAAGTGCAGAGTCATCCTGGGTCCAGTACGTGTGGTTAGCAGAGATTGCCTATAATAACACGGTGCACATGTCAACAAAGTATACACCTTTTTATGGGGTATACGGCTATCATCCAAGGGTATTGCCCACGGCCGTCAACTCACCACAAGACAACCTACCCACTGTAATTGGACACCATGGCCCATGCACAACAAGTCTGGTCAAAAATATAGCAAAATTTGGAAGTGGCCAAGAGTACTTATAAAATGTACGCTGACAAGAAGCGTAGAAAGGGACCCCAATACAAATGTGGCGATCGAGTTTGGCTCTCCACGCGAAACATTAAGTTACCGGGTCCTCGTAAGCTTCAACCACGGTACTTAGGGCCATTTAGTATAACCGCAATAATCAATCCAGTGGCAGTGAGGCTGAACCTACCCAGTCAAATGAAAATACACCCCACGTTCCATGTGTCATTGTTGAAACCAGCTGATCCTTCCACCCGTACTACGCGACCCCCCCACTCTAGTTGACGGTTATCCGGAGTATGAGGTGAAGGCCATCCTGAATTCCCAACGAAAACGGGATGGGTTGTACTATCTGGTAGACTGGGTGGGGTATGGTCCGGAGGAGCGATCCTGGGAGCCCGAGAGTATCGTGCATGCTGCCAGGTTAATAAAGGAATTTCATCAAAATCACCCAACTAAACCGAAACCCAGATCCTTCTGTGCGGGGGGGGGGGGGGGGGAGTACTGTCAGGAGGCAAGACATGAATCCTTCCAGTATGGACCCAAAGGGGGACCAAAACCTAAAGACACAAAAGTTAGCAGGGGCTAGCAACACTAGGAACAGACTACTTCCTCACAGGAGACTGTTATGTCCCATTTGCAGGAGAATGGCAGCAAAGACTTCATTACCCAGATCCCCTTGGGTACAGAACTACAAGACCAAGCCCAAGAGGGGCGGGACTTGCGCATGCGTGCGCACAAGGAAAACCCAGGCACAGGGCTTGTGCTTAAGCTCCCGGCAGGAGAAGACGTGTTCGGAAGAGCTCCGAGGTCGGGGATCAGCACGAGGGGCCACGCCCCAACCAGCTCCCATTCTGGCCCCTCACCAAGAAAAGCTAAGTAGCGCTCGTGCTAGGGGAACTCCAGGGATGAGGGGAGAACGCATGGTGACGCCACCACTGAGGTCCAGGAAGGCAGTTGGGGGCACGCGCAAGGGGGGCTCTGCCCGCATTCACTGACCCCCTTGCCAATGAAAAGCTAAGTCACGCTCGGGCATTGCACCGCGAACCTGGCATATCGCGCGTGTAATCCTGGGGAGATCCCGAACCCAGCGCAGTGCATGTTGTTTGCATGGCAATTGCCACGTGGGGAAATAAAGTAGAGCAGAGTGCTCGAGCCGCTGCAAGCCAAGTGCGGCAGACACCGCGCTTCCTTGGTTTATAGGCGGATCGACCCTGTGGCTTCATCAGTACAGTGCGGGACCCCACGCGGCGACACCGCGTTCTTGGTTGACAGAATTAACCGGCGCACAAACAAACTACTAACTAATAGTGCCCTGAACTGCTAGCATATGCAATAGGGTGTGACTAACCAATTGCATGCTCATGCTGGCCAGTGTAGTTCTAAGTGTGTGTGTGTGTGTGTGTGTGTGTCTGAAGTAACACACAAGGTTGTAACTCCATGCTCTCTTGCAGCGGTAATACGCTCCAGATTACGACCGCACCAGAGAGTACGCAGGCAGGAGGCCAGTACTCACCCCAGAGCTAAGTCTATTTCCATCTTCTATGACTCACTGCTGTATATGTACACTGTTTCTTGTGAATGTATGTTAAATGCTTTATCCGATGTTCCCCTCCCTGTCCACTTCCCCTCACCTAACCCTCTCACCGGTTACCCTACAATTGAACCTATCCAACCATCGAGTTCCTAACCCTCTTTCCCCGCTGGAGTCTCGGTAACTTGAATAAGGTCAGACTTGCAAGTGCCCAGACTGCTGAGGGGATGGTTGGTTCGTGCCACTCCTGAGCCTGAAGACTGGAGTCTGGCAGTACATGGATGACATTTTAGTTTGCAGCTCATCGGAAGAAGAGTGTATACCTGACTCGATTCAATTGATGATTATTCTTGCAAAAAAAGGATATAAAGTAGATAAGGAGAAATTACAGTATTGTCAAAAGAAAGTATTGTACATAGGACAGTTAATCTCGCACGAAGGAAAGAAAGTTACAGCAGAAATGGCTGAGGCAATTTTGCAAACAGCAAAACCGCACACAAAACAAATGCAGCAGTTTTTAGGACTGTGTAACTATGTGAGAGCATGGGTATTTCATTACACTTTATATACAAAGCCATTGCTGCAAGCCTTGAAAAAAGCACAACAGAGCTTGAAAAAAATTGAATGGACTGAGGAAATGATTTGTACGGCTCCAGTTTTAGGAATTCCCAACTATGCAGAGGAATTATTTTTATTTTTGCACACAAACAGAACAGTTATGACAGCAGTGCTTATGCAAAGAACTATGTTAGGGTATAAGCCCCTGGCGTATTACAGCGGGATTCTAGACCCAGTTATGAGGGGTCACTTGCCATGGAAACAGTCGCTGGCAGCCGCAGCTTTCGCTATTGAGAAGTCTGCTAGTATAGTAATGGGATGATCCAGGACGTTATTGTTGAGTATGCTCTGTTTGCAGTTCCAGAAAAACCTAAGGGTACCTTGACATCTCAAAGAGCTTCTGCTTATGAAGTGGTAATATCGAATCCGACTAATAAAATAGTCAGATGTAAAACGGTGAACCCTGCCATGTTTGTTGCTGAACCATTGGCAGAAGGCGAGCAAGCACATGATTGCTCGAATTATGAAGAGTTCTATGATGATATTCCGATAGTGAAAGAAAATGCTCTCGCCGCGGTAGACATTGTTTTTATTGATGGTTCCTTGAGAATCAATCAAAATGATGGACAACGATATACAGGTGCTACCGTAGTGAAGTATAAGGCTAATGGGGAGTTTGAAGTAATGACAAGTGCAAGACTACCATCTCATTTCTCAGCACAGACTGCCGAATTGGTGGCTCTTATTGTCGCACTCGAGAAACACAGACCAGGAAATGACGGTGTATAGTGACTCTGCCTACGTTACGTCGACCGCGCACGCAGGATTGGCACGTTGGAAAAGGAGGGGCTACCTCTGAGCAGATATTGGATAGGTTCATTAAAGCACTACAGCTCCAAGTAGCCATTGCAATAGTTAGAAGTGCAGTACACACTAAGAGAACAGACTATCTCATGTGGGAACCAAGCCACAGACGAAGAGGCAAAAAGAGTTGCATATTCACTAGACATAATGACCTTTGATATGCCTGATGTGAAAGAGAAGATTGTGGTGATGATGATTTGGAATGAAAGTTTTAATAACTTGTCAAAAAGTCAGATTATGGAAATTCAGGGTAGTGTATCACAAGAAGAGAAAGACTTGTGGATACGGAGGGGGTGTTCTTTATCCCCCACCGAAGTACTGTGGCGACAGGACAGCACTGGTAAACCGGTAAGGCCTGTAGCCTTATTAAGGGAGGCTTTGGAACAGCTACACTACCCTGCGCACATAACTAGGGAGAGCATTGCAGTAACCATTGCGCAGGATTGGTTTGTGCCGAACCTGTTCAAACACCGGGCATTTTATATAGTAAACTGCATCGTATGTCAAAAGTTGACTGCTGGGCACACACTGCAAACAGTCAGAGGAGTTATTCCTTGATCAAATGGTCATTTTCAGCCCCTACACATAGATTATGTGGTTATGCTACAAATCTGTAATGGCTATAGGTATACGATAGTGGTAGTGTGCCCGTTCTCGAGATGGATTAAGACTGGTCCATGAACACATCCTGATGCCACTTGCGCTGCAAGATTTTTAGTTCAATAAGTCTTTCCTAGATGGGGGGTATGTGAGGTGCTGAGATCAGATAATGGCCCCCATTTTGTTCATGAAGTGTTTGAACAGATCAGCTTATTGCTTAGCATAAAACATATGTTTTCTTCGGCTTATCATGCGCAAGGAAATGGTATATGTGAGAGGCTCAATGGCCTATTAAAGGAAAAAATCACCAATCTCAAATTGACCCTGAAAAAGAGTTGGCTACATTGTCTGCCCCTTGCGTTATATGCGCTTAGGAACCAACCTCGCTCAGACCACCACATCACACCCCATGAACTAGTCACTGGAAGGCGAATGAGAACACCTCTAACTTCTCCATCGAGGATTAGGAGTGATGCCCAGACAACTGCAGAATTATTAGGAACTGAACTGCAAGAATATTTAACATGCATGACCACAAGTATCTCTGTCATTTAAGACCAAGTCAAGCGGATGGGGTGTCGGGCCCAGAAGACAAATGGAGACCATTGAGCAACATGAGCGCAAGAACTTCCTGTACCAAAGGTCTTTCCAGGAGACCAGGTACTGATCCACAATTTCACCAGGAAGTGGCACGAGCCTAGATTTGGCGGCCGATTCATTGTGGAAACTACCACACCATCAGATATTAAAGTTATAGGAAGAAGAGCGTGGATTCATCAAGGAGACGTGGAAATCTACGCTGGAGAGCCTCCCCCACCCCCACCCCATTCGGAAGCAAGTAAAGAAGAAGCAGTTCAGCATGTGCAGACAAGATCGATGATGAGGGAGAAGGACGCACAGACTATCCAAGGGTAGACAAAGAGAACTTTGAACTGTGGCTTTCCTGGAAAGCACTCTTTGCATTGGCTAAAGCAGAGAGTGGAAAAAGCATTGTTCTTGAGCCACAGAGAGGTGTTGACACTTGACTTTAAAACTGCAAAAGAAGGAAAAGAGCAATGCCAGACTTGGATTGCTTGTTTGACGACTGGAAAAGGGAGCATTTTCCGGACTCTTTCCGAACAGAGTTTCTTTTTGGAGGATTCTATGGTCCTCACTGATGTGAATGTGCACTTCTTGCGGTCTTCATTTTCGAGCTTACCCCGTTCCTGTTGGCCATCATAGTGACATTCTGACTTTTCTCCAAGATCCCAATAACGGTCCAGCGATGAGACAACTTTTGGCAGCAATTCTAAACCAACTCAGACTGCTGCCTGAACATTTCTTTGAGCATACAGATGGCTCTGCTTGATGACGATTTTCATAGACTACTTGGATTGATTCTTTATCTTTTGGTTCGCAAGCATCCTCAACTTGTTGGACGGTGCACAAGCACTTGTGTATTTCTGAGGGATCCCAGAAATTGACCTGCAATAAATTGGCTGATATGTGAACTTTGTAAAGAAGCTCGTGCATCTTTGTGAAAAAACCAATGATCCTGTCTAATGATGATGCTCAAGCTATCCAGTATGGTCTTCTATTTCTTGATTGAACAATGCACACATCTTGTTGGTAGGCAAACTGACGTTCATACATTTCTGAACGATCCAAAGAATCAGCTTGTCCTTAATCAATTGCTACGTGACATTATGGAACAGATTAATCGTTTTTATGACATTTCTTCATAAACTAGTGAGTGGTGTTGTCACAGGAAGATGTGCATCATTTAGTGGCATTAATCCTCTGTTACCTACTCAAAGCACATCCCTACCTCGTTTGGCGAAAGGACTACACGTTTGTCTTCACCAGGAACACTATTAATCGTCAAGCAATCAGCCAGTTGCTTGTGGAACTTGTGAAAAAGATACAGCAGCTGTCGGAGTGGTTATAAGATTGCCTGAATAAAGCATTTTTCTTTCCTTAAAGTTAAGTACAGGCAAATCATGTGGACCATAAACCGCCTAGCTATTCCAGAAAGAGAGAAGACGATGATCAGCAACTTCACGCTGTTGGGGAATCTTTTACTGGTGCATGATCTATGCCTACCTTATGTTTTTTGTCGTTATTTTAATCCTGGTAATACATGCTGCATATGTTATGGATCCAAAAAAGGTAGAGTTCCTTTTATTCTCCCTACTCTTGAAGGTAAGGGAGGAGTTTCAGGTTGCAAGAGATCATAGGCCTTATGTGATTGTTCCTACTCCAGTATCTTACGTGAAAGCACCTGGTCTTGTGGAAAATGTTATTCCTGAGCACCAGATACTTGGAGAGAGACAAAGGAAGTCTTCTGTAACTACCCCTACACCAGTAGTACATGTAAAGACACAAGTTGTACTAACTAATGTCCCTATGATCCCTCCAGTAAGAAAGAGGTATGCTGATATAATGCATGATATATTCATTGAGCCACATGTGACAAAATGGAGACCTAAAGATATGCACCAGAGGATGATTATGAATTGAATAATTATCTGGACAGCACAACACACTTAGGAAATAATGTTTGGTATCAGTATATGAAAGAGGTGAGAAAGAGGACATCAGAGAAGGACTGCTATGTTTGTGCACTCCTGCCTTATAGCATGGGTAAATCCAAGGTCTTCATAGCCATCGAAATAGATGTCCAAACAGCACACTACCTGTCTCACATAGCACTTTGTAAGGCGAGAGGCCAGTTTATGGGCCGAACAGCTTATTTAGCATGAGCAACTGAATGGACAGATGAAGATGACTATGTGCAAGGCACAAAGATCAGAGCAAGAGCCCACACTAAGAATCATGTGATAAGGTATGAACAGCCTGGAGTGGAAGGAGCTGGAATCAGATGGGAAGTAAACGGAAGACAGGAAAGCCCAGGAAAAACTAAAGAAGAAATCCAAAGATGGAAGGAGAGACGCCAGATGCATCTGGGGTTCAGTACTCTCTCCAGATGGCTGGGAAGAAGGCGTGGTAATTTGTAGAGCGTGGGTAGTTATTGGTCGTTACGAACCGACTAGTGACATTGTACAGAATGGATGCAAACCTTTATGGCCAAGACTTGCTAAACTGCTGACCTGGGTTGAAGACAAAGGAGGGCCTTTGCAGATAGTGCCCCTGGAAAATGCAAAGCTGCGCTTCAGAAATAATGACATAAGAAAAATGGGAGAAAATCAGAACTGTGGACAAATCTTTGATGTGCCAGGAATGAGCGTTGGGACAGCAGTGATAGTGGATCACTACTGGGCTTGTGGATCCAGAGCTTATATGAAGCTGCCCAAGGATTGGGGAGGAATATGTTCCATAGTGAATGTCCATGTTCCAGCATTGGTGATTCCAAAAAGTGATCTTAACATTGGTGAATTCCCGAAAGCAGATGCACATCTGAGGAGGAAGAGGTCTGCAGAACCTTTAAGCCGACTGAAGAGGGAGAATTATTTCTCAGCAAAATCAATATAAGCTTTTGATACTATCCCATATGAACACAGACTGCTCAGCAAGACCTTGTCCATATTTACAATAATCCTCAGGCCTAGGATCCAGACGGATGCAAATACTAAATGACTGCAGATAACCAAATGGGAGCTCCTACAGACGATCAACACTACCATAAAAGGATTCAATGCAATTAAGGAGGAGCTGAGAACCTGACCTAAGTACCCTATCATAACCAGTGGCTATATAGAACATATACTTAGATGTTCACTGAGAGCCAACCACGGGTGGCCATACGTTTTGTGGTTTGCCACGTAATATGTCAGCAGTGATGACTTTTTGTTATAAAATAACAGTTTTTTGTTAAATGCTTTGAGATCAAGGTGTAGCGTCGGATGATGCATGTTGTACTCCCTGTTTTAGATAATTGATATTAAAACAGAAACGCACTTTGCCAAACTTTCTGAGTAGTTTTGATTATTGATGTTTGAGTCACTTCTGCATCCCCGTCCACCTCCGAGTATTGCTACCTCATCTTAAAGGGCTCTTGGGATTAAGAGTTCACTTTGATTCAGTGTTTATTTTGCACCAAGCTACCGATTCTGTAAAGCGATGTATGAATGTCAACAAATATAAAATCACCCCCATTCAGGCAAACCAGCCTTCAAATGTGTGTGTTGCATTCAAACCCTTCCAGGACAGACAGAAATTCTAACATCCACCATGAACGTCTTTTACTTGCTAGCATAAAGGTCTTTTATTGTTGACCTGTGAGCCGACATCACTCCCATAATCTCTTCAGAAAGATGGGAGTCCTGGTATCTAAGCCGCTCAAAAATCAGCGAAAAGCTTCAGTCTGGTCAGTTCTGGAACGAATGATCTGGCCTTACAGTTGTGGCAAAAGATCCCTCTCAGAGGGATAACACAAGGAGAACATATTCACTGGTCAAAAATGATTGAGAAGCTACTCTTCCCAAATCCTTCTGACGCCACAAAGATAACGGTTGTCTAGTGATATTGTAAACCTTTTCAAGGTAAGAAGAATCAAACACACTAGTTGGAAAGGGGATATATGGGATACATTACTCACCGTAATCGTATTTCTGATGCTTGTATCTGCTTAGATTCACATGCTGTGCATAGGCCGACATCTAGTGGAAGCTGCGGAGTATTACAGTTTGTTTTTCGAAAGTCGAAAATGGGCGTCGACACAGGGCGTGCCAGTAATACTATCCCTAGTGTGACGTCCACTGTACCCATGATCCCTCACGCGTCTAGGATCCCCAGATTGTGTTTTTCCTGACATGAGGTAGCATGAGGAGTAGCGTGAGTACAGATAGTCCAAGCAGATAGACAGAAAAGTAGGACTACAAGCAACCATGCGCCTTCTCTCGGAGGGGAGGAAGGGTGGGTCGCATGTGAATCTAAGCAGATACAAGCATCAGAAATACGATTACGGTGAGTAATGTATCCCTTCTGAGGCTTGTGGAATCTGCTTAGATCACATGCTGTGCATAGATTAGCGAGCAGTACCAGAAGAAGGAGGTGGGATGTGAGAAGGGTCATGAGCAAACAGGTGTCTTAGAACCGCTTGTCCCACTTGTGTATCTGTCTTGGAATGAGTGTCAATGCAGTAATGCTGAGTAAAAGTGTGAATAGAGCTCCAAGTAGCTGCTTTGCAAATGGTGTCGAGGGGAACATTTGCAATGAAAGCCAGAGTGGCCCCAATGCCTCTAGTAGAGTGGGCCCTTGGCGTAAAAGGCAGAGTCTTTCCAGAAAGAGAGTAACACAGCTGTATACAGTTGATAATCCACTTAGAGATAGCGCCCTTAGAGACGCGATCCCCCTCTCTGCCTGTAGCTACGGAGACAAACAGTTGATCTGTTTTCCTTAGCGGTCTGGTTTTATTTATATAGTATAAGACCGCCCTACGCACATCTAGGGTGTGTAGTTTTACCTCAGCCGAGCTTTGTGGGTTTTGGAAGAAAGCCGGAAGCTCGATGGACTGGTTTACATGGAACTAGGATATGAATTTTGGTGAGAACCTAGGGTGTGTGCGTAAAACCAGTTTGTCCTTGTGGATAGTAAAGAAAGGATCTTGCACTGACAGAGCCTGAATTTCACTGACCCTTCTTATGGAGGTAATGGCTACTAAGAAGGCCGTTTTATAAGTCAGGTGTTTGAGACTACTTTTATGCATGGGTTCGAAGGGGGGGCCCATGAGCTTAGCTAGCACCACGTTGAGATCCCATCCTGGCGGTGGGTTCGAAATAGGAGGGTGAAGTCTCTTTACTCCTTCCATGAAGGCTTTAACCACTGGTACTTTCCACCACGAGACCCTGTTATGGGATGTGGTGTAAGCCGAGAGGGCTGCCAGGTGTACTTTCAGAGAGTTAAAAAACCAACCCTGCATCCAGCAGGTGGAGCATGTATGTTACAACGTTGGAAGGAGTGCAATCAACCGGGTTGATTTGTTTATTCTGGCACCAGATAACGAATCTTTTCCACTTGTCAAAGTAACAGTGTCTTGTATTTGGTTTCCTGGACTCCTTTAGAATGTCCATACACCTCTGTGGTAATTTGAGATGTCCAAACTCTATGACTTCAGGAGCCATGCTGCTAGGTTCATAGAGTTGGGTTCCTGATGCACTGTTTGACCTTGTTGCTGGGACAGAAGGTTGTACCAGGCTGGGAGTCTGATGGGCTCGCACACCGCCATCCTGCGTAGGTGTGGAAACCATGGTTGTCTCGCCCACATGGGAGCAACTAGGATGAGCGTCATTGATTCCTTGCTCATCTTGTACACCACCTTCCTGATGAGAGGAGTTGGTGGAAAAGCGTACGCAAACATCCCTGACCAGTTCATCCACAGGGCATTCCCCTGGGAGTCCGTTTGGGGGAACCTGGATGCAAATCCTGGGCATTGTTTGTTTTCGCTTGTGGCGAATAGGTCTATAGTGGGGAAACCCCACTGAGAGAAGAGATCTTCTACTACGTCTCTGTGAAGGACCCATTCGTGTTCTTCTGGGAGGGAGTCTCTGCTTAGAGCATCCGCTAGGGAATTGAGCTCCCCTGGAACATGTTGCGATGACAGGAAGATGTTCCGTCTGAGTGCCCATCTCCATATTTTCTGGGCAAGCTTGGACAGATTTGGCGAACGAGTCCCTCCTTGCTTGTTCAGATAGAACATGGCTGTCGTGCTGTCCGTCCTGATCTGCACCGACAAGTTCAGTAGATGGGGCTCGAACGCCTGCAGCGCTCGGAATACTGCCAGAAGCTCTAGCAGATTGATGTGGTTCTTGGCTACTGAGTGAGACCAGAGACCCTGAGCTGTGTGGTGGAGATGGTGAGCTCCCCACCCAGTCAGGCATGCATCTGTAGTCACCACTGCCTGTATTTCGGGATCGTAAAAGGGTTTCCCCTTTGCGAGATTCTCTCTTGTCCACCAGTGTAGGCTCTGTACGAGTGTTGGCGAAACGACCACTAGATCGTCCCACTGACCACTTGCCTGAGACCACTGTTTCGCCAACCATTCCTGCATGGGACGCATGCGCAGACGCGCGTGGGGGACCAGGTAAATGCATGACGCCATCATGCCCAGTAACCGCATAGCTTTGCGTACTGTTATCTGTTGACCTGACTGATAATGCGGAATTTGCAGAAGTATATTCCGAATTCTTTCTTCCGAAGGGAAGGTCAATTCTTTCTGAGTATCTAGGATAGCTCCTAGAAACTGTTTTGAGGTGCTTGGCACCAGACTTGACTTTTTCTCGTTGATAGAGAAGCCTAATTCGTGGAGGAGGTCGATAGTCCTCTGAATGTTTGACCTGCAGATTCCTGGGGTTTCCCCCGTTATGAGCCAGTCGTCCAGATAAGGGTACACTGGGATTGCCTCCCTGCGTAGGTGTGCAGCTGCCACCGCCAGTACCTTGGTGAATACCCTTGGTGCTGAAGCTATCCCGAAGGGCAGTACCTTGAATTGGTAGTGGCGACTGTCCACCTTGAAGCGCAAGTATTTTCTGTGCGCCGGGAGCATGGAAATATGAAAATAGGCATCTTTCATATCCAAGGTTGCCATGTAATCCCCCTTTTTTAGGAGTGGGATTACCTCTTGTAGCGTGGTCATACGGAATTTTTGGGGCTTGACATACTTGTTGGCAGGCCGTAAGTCCAATACTGGGCGCATTGTTAAATCTTTCTTTGGCACAAGGAAGTAAGTTGAATAGATACCCTTGTTTACCTGGTGTCCTGGGACGAGTTCTATCGCGTCCTTTAGGAGCAGATTGTAGATCTCCTCGAGGAGGATCTTCTGATGTTCTAAAGAGTGGAATTTTTGTCTTGGAGGATGGTTTCGGGGACGTTGCAGTAGTTCTATACAGTACCCCTTGGATACCGTTGACAGCACCCATCTGTCGGATGTTATCCCTTCCCATGCCTGGGTGAAGCCGGATATTCGTCCCCCTACTGGGGTTGCATGGGAAGGGACCCTGAAATGAGCGTCACTGCTTTGGTGGAGGCGTGCCGCCTCCTTTACTGGGGCTGCCTCTGCCTCTACCACGTCCTCTTCTACTAGCCCTACCATACCCCTGGGTAGACTGTTGTGAGTTGGTGTTCCACTGTGTACCCTGGGTGTGGGAATAGCTATTTCCTCTATTGGAATTTTGGCCGCGGGGGCGACGAAAATTGCCGTTCCCTCTTTGGTTAGGTGGTTTTGTAGTTAACTGGCCAAGGGATTTGAGGGTGTCGAATTCCTCCTTAGCGTTTTTTAGAGCGTCCTCGACTGCCTTTCCAAACAGGAGATCACTTTCCACTGGTTTGTCTAAGAGTGCAGCTTGTGTTTCTGCTCTGAATCCCGACTGCCTCAACCAAGCATGTCTTTTGATGACAGTCCCCTCTGCTATAATCCTACCCGCATTGTCTGCGGCGTCCAAAGTTGCTTTTAAAATGCAGCCTGAGACGTTTCTTCCCTCTGCACAAATGCGAGATAGCTGGCTCTTAAGGGGTTCGGGAGCGGAATCTATTAGTGCTGCCACTTCTTCCCACTGATGCCAGTTGTAGCTGGCCAACAGTGTGGTGGAATTCGCGATTCTGGTTTGGTAGGCTGCCGTGGAAGCTACTTTTCTACCAAAACCATAGAGTTTCTTACTTTCCTTGTCGGGGGGAGCCTCCGAGGAAGATAATGGGGTTCCAGCTCTCTTGCGGGTGTTAGTTACGACTAGAGAGTCTGGCTTAAGTTGGCCTCTAATATATAGAGGGTCCGACTGGGCTGCTTTAAACAGCTTCTCTACTCTCGGGTTTACAGGTCTTGTCAGGTTTGGGTTGATAAGGGATGGTGCTATTCTGCGTTGAATAGATTTCAGGATGGGAATGGTCTGGGCTACTGTCTTCCTTTCCCCTATTAGTTCCTCCGCGAAGTCCCTCTCTTCTTGGACACCTTGTGTGTCTATGTGGAAGTGGTTAGCTGCCCGAGAGAGCAGTTCATTTAGGAGGGGCTGATTATCTATTGGGGAATCAGACACTGGGGCTTCCCTTTCGACTGGTGAGTCCATTCTGAAAATATCTGGGCTATTTTCTGGCTCATCCTCGTCTTCGTCCTCCCCGTAGTAATCTGACACTGCGAGATCTTCTGGTGTCTCAGAATCCTGACCCTCTATAAGGGAAGAGTCTCCTTGGCCTGTAGGGAAAAGGCAAGAATAGGGTTGGACCTCGAAGGGGTCTGAAGCCTTTAATGGTGTCTCGACCCGGGGCCTTTTATTTGAAGGGATAGGGTCCCTTGAACCTGAGGGAGAAGATTCCTGAGGGTTTAAAGCTAGGAGTTGGTCAGGGTGTCTTTCGAAGAAATTTGCTAAGGAAGACATTCTTGACATTACTCTGTCAATGTCCTCGCATGACCAGAGTTTGGAGCTTGGGGTGACCTTGCTGGAACTTTCTATGGACTGTCCCTGAGAAGACTTGGACTGGGAAGTCAGTTCTCTTGTTGTGGGGGATTGCAAGGGTTGTTTCCTTTGCTGCTTACCCCCTTCCCCGTGGGTGGAAGTGTGTTTACCATTTCCCTTATCTTTCGACGCCTGGCGTCGAGGATCGGAGGTGGAATCCCTGTGTTTCGAACTAGGCTTCGAAACTGGGCCCTCCTTACTACCAAGTGATGTACCCTTTCCCTGGGGTGCAGGCTGGGGATGGAAGTCGTGTTCGTCTCCGGACGAGTGATCTTCCGTGATGTTAATGGGCGAGGCACTATGTGCAAGTGTGGAGGCTTGCCTGACGTCGTGCGGCGACCTCGACCGGGACCGCCCAGAGGACGTCCTTTCGGACCGCTCCTTCTGTGCCTCTTTCCGAGGTTTCGACGACGTCGAATCTCGGGTGGATTTTTTGTGTTTAGCGTGTGTATGTGTAACGCTTTTGTCGCCGGGGGACTTCCCCATAGTCGCCAGGACGGACGACCTTCCGAGGCCGGGGACGTGCGTTAGGCTGTCTTTCGACGCCTTGGTGCCCTCGCCGTCCGAAAGTCCGGCGTCGCTGCCGTCGCTGAAGGTACCCTCCGCCTCCATAGCTGCTAGCTTGGCGTGGTGGGCCCAACGCTTGGTGGAGCGGTCCTTAAGAGTTTTAGTCTTAAACCTGCTACAGGCCCTGCAACCCGCCTCGGGGTGGTCTCTGGGCAGGCAAAGGTTGCACGTAGCGTGCTTATCTACCCAAGGGTATTTCTTATTACACTTGGGGCAAAACTGAAAGGGCGTACCCTCCATACGCGCCTGTGGGCAGCGGGCAAGTGTGTGTAGGTAAGAAGGTGTCTATAACCGAGTGTGGAAGTGTACCACCCCCCACTCTCCCTACTTGTAGGGCCGAGGCCAGCGGCCCAGGCCCGAGCCGAGGCGGAAGCCTCAAGGCCCAATCCGTCGGGTTTCGACGTAGATCTCCTCCCCGGTTCGGCGTCGAGATGCTGATCGACGTAAGGGTGACAAAACGGGGCAAATTAGAATTACTTTTGAGTGCAAATATGGCAAAGCCAGGGAACTCCGATGAAGTGCTTCCGACCAGAATGGCGGAAAAAAACAATCTGGGGATCCTAGACGCGTGAGGGATCATGGGTACAGTGGACGTCACACTAGGGATAGTATTACTGGCACGCCCTGTGTCGACGCCCATTTTCGACTTTCGAAAAACAAACTGTAATACTCCGCAGCTTCCACTAGATGTCGGCCTATGCACAGCATGTGATCTAAGCAGATTCCACAAGCCTCAGAAATATATATATATTGAAATGGCAATTCACAACAATGCCTCTTACACAGATCCACTGGGAGGGGACTCCCATGAGCAGAAGAGACGCCCATTATTGTTTCAACTGGAAGATGATGCCTGTCACCCTGTAGTGCTGCTCCCTCCGACAGGTGGTTGTCTCGTACCGGTCCAAGGCAATTTCCGTAGGATCTTTTCTTTTCCCTTCTGATCTGCTTCTCAGAAAGACAGTGTTTTTGTAATGCTCAGAACTAGGGGAAAGGGCACTCTATCACACTGGTGTGAACCCACATCATGTATTTTCTTTAGATAATGCAATACATATTTCGATGAATGAGAAAAGGCTAAAAAGTTCAAACTTGATTGCCCTCAGCTTCCAGAGATGGATTACACAAAATACCTTTTGTTTCTCATCCCAGTCACTGTTTACGGAAAAGTAAGACAAGTGAGCTCCCGATCAAACCAGGAAAGTGACCTTTACAAATATCAACTGGGGCCCGGTTAGCAAAAGCAAAGTCTCCTCAGTCGATTGCACTGGGTCTTCCTCTTCGTCACAAACCATTTAAGCAATGTCAGTAAGCCCTTGTTTGGCTGTGAGAAAACAATTATGTGAGTTATTAAGCCAAAAGGAGAGCTCAGTGAGTTAAATGCTTGCACATGGAGTGTGCACAAAATCTGCATTTAGCCCATGGAATCTGAGCTGGGATTTAAAGCACTGAAGTTTTCAGCATGGCACTGCCTCTGCTTCTCTTGACCAATTCTACAGGCTGAGTATCCCATCAGTGAAGCAAGTTCAAACATGAAACCCCATTGAAGAGTGCCTGAGTTGAAGATAGTATTGCCAACTCAGAAACTGCACAAAATTCTAAATATTGTCGTGACAAAATGTATTCCTTCCGCAAAGGGTGACACTTTCCCATCAAAAGTGAACTCAGTGGAGTACAATTTCCTTTGATATAACTGTGACTAATTCCATTGTAAAACAATCAACCATATTAGGAGTTTAAAAACACAACACACCCAGTTAAAATTGTTTTTACTTTTTAATACATTTGCTAAAGGGAATGAAAAGTTTCATGCAAACCGAAGTACATTATTGCAGTAGGTTACAAATTCACAGTAGTTCATTCCTACTGGCCTTGAGTCCATGATTCGGTAGCATATTGAGCAGCAATGTGAATATCCACATTATATGCTTTGAGATTCCTATTTCGTGCAAAGTCCTGCTCGGTTTGGCTAGTTGCGGTCTAGGGTATTTATAAAAGGAATACTTAAAAATAGCCATTCAAGTGTTAAAATTCCTGTAATGCACTCTGCGATTCTCTGGGCTTCCTTTTGTGACTGGTAATTTCCTGTGACAGGTCCTATGAATTCTACCGTATAAAGACTTTGTCCTGATTTGTTTGCTCCCCATAGAAGCCACTTTTAATATTTCAAGTTGATTACAGAAACACATTGCACAACACCGTTTTTTCAAAATTTTAGGAACTACCAGAAAAATGTAAAATCACTGCACTTATTCCTATTTATCTCGAGGACACTCATTATAAGGGCAGGAAAACAATAGAGAGTAAAATCAAGGGTGGTCAAATAATTAAATAAAAAAACAAAGAATAAACTTTGAAATAAATACAAACTAAACTGTAATATTAGTTGTGAAAAAACACAAGCTCACAGTACCTTTAACAAATACACTCAATAACAGTTGCAAGTAAATACGTTGCACTTAAGGGTAAAGAGCTATACCCTTTGCTTACTTACGGTTCCTAAGCCAATGTATTGTGTGCTTTTATTATCAGTAAAGTCATTCACTTATTAGTTTGTCTTTTCTAAATGCAACATTGCCTTATGCAGAAGGGACATGAAGAAATGTCTCATAACATCAGACTTCTGTGCAGAACAGGCTGTCCCAACTGCTGCTGAGGAACAGCTGGTACATGGTCTTAAAAGGAGAGTCTGATTATTTCCAAGCCAGTTAGACTTCTGCATGCAAGTTAATTGGGTTTGGTGAACTACAACATAATGCTAAAGAAATTACTGCCATCCTTCATATTTAACATCTAGATGAAAACGTCTTAAACAATGGCTGCCAATAGGCCAAACGATTGTGTATTTTTACCAGTGATTGGCGCAGTTTAAAAGCTTTATAACATAAAAGACAACATTATTCACTGTGAATGTAAAAAAAATGCAATCTGCTGATTCCATCAAAAAACAAACATTTAAAATACATGTTCATTGCAACTGTCATCTCAGTGATTTCTGTATCTACGCTGCGCAGTCGATGAAAAGGGCACAATGGAATGTCGAGCGTTTTAGGAACAAAGTGCAGAATTCAGACCTCCAGGTAACGTGTTGCGTGACTGATCTCCCTTATAGTGCGCACCGTAAATCTCACCGCCTCTCGGCGTTGGCTTAGACAATTGAATCCACATATGTCGGTGCCTGAAGCATGGCTTCAATGCTTGCTGTACTGTAAAATATGCTGTGTGTCAGCAGGCTTTTCTACAGTCCAAGCATCCAGAAACCGCTCTGAAATATAGGCATGGGCCATCTTTAAATGGACAACTTTCATTTTCTACACTAGGGGCAAATTATGCAATCAAAGCAAGTGGTTGACTCTCCAAATAAGACACTGTAAATCCGAACTTTCTACGAGACTATAATGAGAAGAACAAATTAACAAGTACCACACAATGGAGCCCATTTTCTTCAAAAGGGCAAATTGCAGTGAGGAGTCTCGTTACCTTTGCACTAGATGAAAACAGGTCTCCCCTGCAATTATGGTCATTTCCACTGAATTACAAAAGATAGGAGTAAAAGGTTGGCTAAATTGGATTTATGCCTTCTTTTTGCACTTAGCCGTGCAAATTGGGTAAGTGCAACCTGCCATTTCACCATGACAGGCAGCATTTACAATTAAAAAACTGGTGGATAGTTACTATTAATATTAGCGAGAAGCTAGACTCCAAAAGAGAGTGTGCAAAAGGAGGTCTACCCTTTGTTCAAAAACGTGCAGTTATCAAAGACCATTCATTTTTTAAATGACAACTGTAGACAATGCAGACGCAAGTCAAGTGAAAAAAAGGATTGGATTTACTGCAGGCACTGTCTTCTAAGACCACACACTGTGCCTGCCTCATTGAAAAGAGGGCTTCACTGGGGGCATTATGATCTATTTTCTGTCGGACAATTACTTTAACACTGACTTAATGTGTTTAAGCAGTTTAACTTTTTTCAAGCATGTGAGAGTTAATGCAAATATAGGATACTAACATTGTACCCCAACTTACACCATTATAAATGTCATTAAATAGGTTTTAAAAACTAGAAATGATCTGTGTACACCATATTATACAAAGAGGTTTCTTAATACAAAATGGCCTATTTAATATCAAGCAAATAAAAATGCTATTCTATGCATATGCTTACAGAAAGCACTGAATAAGTAAGTGGAACCATACCAACTTATTGACAAGACAACGGCATCAGCAACATGGATATGAGATGGCGACCCAGGGTTCAGAACCTTAATTAGATTTGTTTACGTTTGGGAACAAGTAAATGTACTGACTTTGCATGACTAATTGAGCACGTACTGGCACTTCATTTCCCTGGGCTGCAAATGTGCCCCGTCGTGTTAAGGATACGACTGCAGTAAGGGGACTTCATCTTTGAATACTTGTCATTTTTTGATCAGTCACATTCCACCGTTTTAATGCGGTCCCCACTTCTGCTATGACAAGTAGATAATCCCAGGCTCCCAGTATGCAAGCCTTTGCTGTAGATAAGACGCCCTCGCGTTATCACCTCCTCACACTATCACATCCTTCATTGTCCATGCTTTATTTGTTACTGCTCAACATGTTCCTAGCAAGGCGGTGTTCTGTTCTGTGTGGGGGAGGTTATTATGTTGATCTTGTCCTTTTCTTGCTTTAGTAGAGTGAAATGCTTCACATGAAACCTACACGATGTGATATATCAATCACCTTGTTTGGCACATCCTGCCATCATGTATGAAAACTTCCCTTTATCAACCACATATTCGGATAAGGATAGACGTGAAATGTATCGCTATTCTGATTGGCTGCAATCACTGAAACACCATTCTTGGCCAGGCTTTGTTGCGAATGGCAACACTGTGAAGGGATAGCGCTCTTGCCTCCCCATGAACTGTTCGAACGGTCATTGATCTATGAAAGCATGAATCCTTCCAGAGTTCCCATTGTAGTACAAAGATGTCTTCATGGAGTGTTCTCATTTTATTTTGTTTCCCGGCCCATCTGCTCCCACAGTCTCAGAACTTGTGCAGATATTTAATGTCCTTTTTTGATGCTATAATGTTTGTAGAGTTCTTCCCATGCCCACTTCTTTGTTGGTACCACTTCTTGTGCTTCATTTTCCAATATTTGATAACTTCTTGCCGCATGTGATTCTCACTGCTTTGTCTGATCTCGAGGAAACATTTTATGGAGACCACTGCTCTAGAAGTGGTAAAGATTTCCTTCTGTATATTCTTAAAACATCATCCAACTGCTTACTAAACAGGATTTCACTATTAAAATGCATGTATTTAATTAAATAATCTATTTCGTCCGACTGCCTACAGTCAGTTCTTAGCAACAATCATGTCGAGTTAGATGTCCCGAGTGTAAGCATCCTTGAAAAACACACCATTTAATCAAACAAATACAGTCTCTTCCAGTTTCTTTCTGGATGGGGGACCACTGGTGACCTCTGGATTTACGGATTACTTTCTGATCGTGGCAACAATTATTGAGTGGACTCAGGAAATCCCCATCATACAGAGAGGATCTTAATAAGCAGAACAATACTTATTTTTGTCATTTTTATATAAGGTGAGGACAGCTTTACAGCCACTTCAAAGTGTGTACGCAAAGGTGGGGCTAATTGAATGAGCCTGTTCTGCGATAAGACTCTGCTAGAAACGGGCAGAACGAAGGTCTGCAGTCCTTTCTGGAACATCAGAATGTCTTCTGCTAGCCAAAGATGAATGCAAATCGCCTTCCAGAGGGAATCTGTGTTGCTACTCGAAAGGGCCACCATCTGCG
Organism: Ambystoma mexicanum; assembly: GCF_040938575.1. Lineage (NCBI taxonomy): Eukaryota > Metazoa > Chordata > Amphibia > Caudata > Ambystomatidae > Ambystoma > Ambystoma mexicanum. The sequence continues at coordinate 583,023,424 of NC_090941.1, read as the reverse complement.
TTCCTGGCATCGTTTAGAGCAGAGTTCAAAAAGATTTCTGGATGTCTTCAATATTCAGAGAAATGCATTAGATGAACTTTTTCAAACAGGAGCTTTGCTAGCACTTACTTTTATTCTCCAATGTGGGCTGTGAATTGGTATCCCCGTCCCCTCCTTTGCCTACAGTCATGTCATTGGATTTGGCTGCTGGACACTTCATCACATCTTTTTGAGGGCATTTTAAGGTGTTGGAGGATTACTAACTAGAGAAATAAAATTGGCCCACGTGGGGAAATTTCAGATCTGTTGAATCACCTGGTGCATATACATTTACTGGGGGTGGTTGCAATTCATATGGGCAGTACATCCTGCGACACATAATCACTTGCTTCTTTAAATTTGGGGGTCACTATTATCCATTATACACTCTTTGGACCTTTTCAAATATTAGTAGTTATGATTGAGGGGTTTGCCATTATTTTTCCTAGTATGTATAGAGACTTAAGCTGTAAAATACATTGGGTCTTTTAACAGGCTCATATTGTGCTCGTCATTGACATTTTTGGCTTAAAGGCCAAGAAGTAATTCAGCAGTCTAATTTGGATGTCTCTTAGTTCCTTACTTCACAGCAGCAAGTAGATCCAACACCTTTTCTTTTCACTTTGGGATTCATCGCACCCCCAATGGCTTTTTTCGGGGTTGAAGATGCCAATGGATTCACAGGTGGCTGGGACAAAGGCACTGAGGAAGCATCTTTTTTTTTTCAACTCAAAGTATGCTGAAAAAATATCCGAACTGCAACAGGTACGGCTTGAACCATGCTTGTGGCTCTTCTTGCCATGAAGTGATGTAGCTTTGTGGAGCCAGTTGTATTTTTAGCAAGTGACGATGATGAACTAGGTCCCTCTTCAGCCCCCGAACCCCCATTTACCTTTTTAATGGAAGTGCGCTATTTAAAAGCCTCTGCTTTTATCAGTTTCGGGCTGAGGTTTGTCTTTCTAAGAAGCAGCCCCAATACCTTGGTACGTTTAGTATTTACGCTCCACATCTGCTGTCCTACATCTGATGGCATGTCGATATTTCAAACTGCTTCTCTCTGCACAATCTGTGGTATGCATCTCTGCTAAATTAAACATGGAGCATTGCGTTAATGTAGACATTTTTAGATTTTCTGAATGTGGAACAAAACACAGGAGTTCTTTTTCCATAGTCTGATCCACAACATGTATGTGGACCTTAGCATGAACAAAATCTCATATGACACGATTCAGGAAAACATGATCCTAGTAAGAAAACTGCCAGCTCTGGTTTCACTTCTATTGGGAGACGGCTTCCCGATTGTACGTTTTCGATTACACCTCTTCCCCCCCTCATCCAGAGTGTGGGTGACCACTGGATGTTGACCACTGGTAGAGGGTTCCAACTTGCAGAACAGGATCTGATGCCCAGATGTACTCCACTCCTAATATCTTGGTGATGCTGCTTTGAATTGAAGGCCACAGTAAATGGACAAATATGAAGATGATGCTAGGGCATGAAGCACCGATGGTTGGTTGACTCTTTTTTAAAAAGACTACAGGGCCGGACCCAACAATTTAAAAGCTGGAAAATGCACATGCACAATTGTAACATTCTAGCAGCAAACATTTCATTATTTAATTTCTTTCAAGCAGTAGTGATGGGAAAAGTAGACCTGACTGCATCAAAGACCAAAACGATGAACATAGAAGTTTGTCTAGAAATGTATCTGCAACAGGATCGTGCAAGAACAAACCATGTGAATGAGATTTTGAAATGAAACATGATGCAATATGTAGTTTGATATATTTGTCATTCAACGCTAGAAACTAAATTCCAATATTGCTATTCTGCGTGAATGTAAAATCTGGGAACTACTTATATTTTGTGATAACTTAGTCATAATACATTGGCACTGTCAAAATAAAAGAATTTCTTAAACATTTACTCCTATTTAAAATATATACCTACACCCAGACTTTGTTTTGCTTAATAACCGTTACTAAGTCAAAAGGTTAGAAAGGTAATTAGTACAATAAGGGTTTGGCACATTTAACTCATAAACTAAGGTCAGGAGCATCAAGTTAAATAATATGTTAAATAAAAAACACCTTAAAAATATTAGTATGTTACCGATTTTAAAATGTAGCACCTTGACGTTTCAACCTGAAAGAATTAACATCTTACATCAACAATTTGCTGATGTTATACAATAGGTCCTTAATAAGGGACTCTCTGGAGGAGAATAACAAATAAGAAAATACACACTAACAATGTGTGTACACGCACACATTTAAAGAAAAAAAGCACACAAGACAACCTGAGCAGCAGAGCCCCAGGTTAGTGCAACATGATTGGTATTTATGAAACAACATTATGTTGCCCAAATCAGCAGCTAGCAAACGCAAAGAAACCACCGAGTCCACGTAGACCCAATTACTTGTATTGGCAATGCAGCTATTCTACTGCACTCATGCTGTGAAATTGGGTGTACTAAGCCTTCTGAAGAGTGCAGCTAATGGTGAACGTCATTTATTGTTCACATTACACTAAGTCACAGTTGCCAAATCAGTTAGGTCCTACCAAATTCAGCCATAAACCTAGTATAGTATAAGAGAAATTATCAATAAGAATCGCACGAGTGCATTACATGGTATACTGCTGTAGTCACTGCGCTCTACTGCTACTTCTCAGTGGAACTGACGGAACAGTTGGATGCGCTCTGACCCAACAGGCAGACGCCAAAGCTGCAGGACCCTCCATATCATAAATGGCGGATGACCCGAGTGGCTCTGCAGCTTTCAAGAGCCCCACTGTACTTCCAAATGCCTCCTGCAGCATGCCCTTCAGGGATTAGTTGAGGACAGTCGAACACATTCTGTATTTATTACTGCCATCCTCGCTGTGCCAGCCCCGCCTGTAATGAAAAGGCTGCTGCTGGAGATGCAGCATAGTTCACAAGTCCATCTGCCTGCACTGGGAAATTCTCCAAAACAGCTGCAGCTGAGTGGGCCTGAAAGAAAGCAAGACAAGGAAAAGATTCAACACAGGCACATAACATTTAAATATGCAAGTTCACCCAGCCCTGCAACGCATGTAGCGGAAATGATATGGCCAGCTTCAGGCGTTCACTGTTACTCTACTTCAAGAACTTGAAGCATACTACTGGTCTGCCAACATGAGCATGCATTAACCATGGTCTTGCTTGTTCATGGCTTGTGTCAGTGCTGCTTTGTAAAACAGTTCAGATAAAAGAATAATCGAAACAGACCTCACACCACTTACTAGGTTATCAAACTGTTTTTTCTAGTTGTACTTATTTCAATAGAGCACGGTGTTTCAATCAGAACCACAGAATTCACAAAAAGAGGCCACCCAATGATGGCGTCGGTCTGCCCTTTGGGAAACGTAACAGTCTGGGGCATGTATATATTATATCCAGACAAGAAAAAGTGCTGTTGTGTAGATGATTGGTTACTAGGTACAATTATTTAAACGAAGTTTCCTAGTCCAACCTGTTTTGAGAAAAAATCATCTGTACATTCACTCCCAAGAGAAAAGAAAACAAGAAAGCACCATATCAGCCTCCAATGTGACAAAAATATAATGTATTATTTATCGAAACAACAAATAGTGTTGGAATATTCAATACAATAATCAATGAAAAAATAGAGAAAAACAAATACAATTCATACATAAATTTTAGGAGGAATAGGTGACAAAAATAGATTGAAAAAAGAGCATAATTACATAAAATACTGAAACATCATAAGCATCAGACACAGTGAAATATCCGGCTCAAATTAGCCGTTGTATATAAAACACACACATAGCCCGTGATATATGTATACTGAGGCTATTACACTCCTATTTAATAAGAGAGCTGTCTTAAACTTCGTCACTGTTGTTGGTTCAAAGAGCAGTTATTATGATTTAAGGAAGGAAGTAGATCCTTATTAATGTCCCAGAGTCCAAAAAAAGTTAAATCTTTATCTGGGGTCGGGTCTGCCAATGCAGAAGGGGGAACTAGAAGAAAGCCAAAAAGCAATTCCTTCAGTTATTGGATTAGTTGAAGTTCACAGTCCAAAATTCTGATTCGGTCTGTAAAGGACATTTTGATCCCCTCTTATAACCATGCGTATCGGCGGTGTGAACATACGAGTAAAATTTTTCAGAAAGAAAGATCCGCCTTCGTCAGGGCAGTGGGTAACAGGACCCTGTGATTCAAGAAGGAAAAGGAAAAAAGAAAGAAAGTGATAAGAAGAATCATAAAAATGGGTTCAGTGGACCACAAATATAAAGGTGGAATGTTCCACGTGTAGAGAATGTAGAAATACTAAAGTTCAAAAGAAATTCATTATGCAACTAAAATTTCATTACTATGACAACTCGACACTATGTGTTGGTTCCCATGCCTGGTGATATTCAAAATGCAGGGAAGAAGTATCACTGGGGGAAACAAAATCATAGTTGCAAACCCTCTTTCCTGTGAAACCCACATGGATACCACACCCCACGACCTGGGTTATACCCTCATCTTGATGGTACCAGTGTGCCCTGTGAAAAAAGATGGAGAGAAGAAATGTCTCACCTAAATGAAGTCAAAAGTCACAGCACAAAGTGTTGGACATATGGCTGTGATTCCAGTTGCTATCTGTGAGAGCTGTGGATCGGAAAGGCCATCAATCTATGGCACACATAGATAGTGCAGAGTGCCTAGAGGGAAAACATTTAAAAAAGGGGGGGTGTGAGGAAAGGGAGTAGGGGGGGTTTCGGGAAAAGAGGAGAGAGAAAGAAAGGAGAGAAATGTTCAGTTTCAGTGTATGAACCTGCAGATGCAGTCATACTTGTTTGCACTCTCATACATAATGTATGTTAACATAGAAACCTACTCTATTAAAAAATGAGTGCATATGGAGAGTACCTGTGTTGATAAGGAAGGTATCTGCAACTGTTTAGAAGAGTAGTGAGGCGTGTGGCTGTATTGCCTCTTGGAGGAATGAGTTCCAGATGGGCAGGGCTGAGGCAGCATGCTATAAAGTCCAGACCCCACTGTGGAAAACGATCCAAGAACCGTGCAGAGCCCGCTTGCTACTGGGCGCGTTGCATCTGGGGTTGAAAAGAAAGGAAGAAAGCACAGGAGAGCAGTCAGCGAAACATGTCTCTCCGAAATTATTTTCCCTTTTCTTCCCCATATCCGTGATACAGTCAATCACGGGCGCGGTGTACACGAGCGGTAGGAAAAACCTACCTGAACGTACAGTCCTTCTCTCGTAGGGACTTCTGGGGCCGAATCGAATGCTGCAGTGTGCCGGCTTCTAACAGGGAATGCGGAAGGACACAACGTGTTACAGTGGTAACAGAGTCCCGTGGGGGGGGGGGGGGGGGGGGCCGGAGTAGCTGCGCGCGTTCTGATAGGTGCGCGTCATAGGAAGTAGGGCTTGCGGTGTGGGCGGGGCTATCCAAGCGATGCGGGGAACACTCGAATCGGAGGGAGGGGAGTTTGGGGGGAAAGGGAGAAGAGAGAGAAGCCGAGGAAACTCGGAGATGGCAATGTGCCGTATGCGTATTAAAACTGAAAATAAACCCTCCTATGGTCCCAGTCATCGAAGTTTGCATCAAACAGGTAAGTCTGCACACAGACTGCCCTGTTCGTGCAACACAATGTATGGTGTGCACAGAGTTAAAAGGCACGTCAAATCTAACTGAAAAATTGGGTGATGTGATGGAAATTACCGTATGGACCCCCCCTCACTCGCATAAGGCTGCAGTGGGGAGATGAATGTGAATAAGAACTGTGTGCCACGCAATGGTGTGCATGCAGGAGGAGGTCTAAAATGGTCAAATCCCCTTCATAATGAAAGAGTGTATACACTGAAAAGTGCATATGTAAAAGACGTTCCTGAAGCTAGCAGGGTAAACAGATGTTGTTAGTATTGTCATATGGATCTCCAAGCTGGCTCATGGCTGCAGTGGGGGCTGGATATAAAGAGCTGTGTGTCACATCGAAATGCACACAAGGGGGAGGTCCAGTGGAACTGTGTAGTTGTTCTAGACACATAGTAAATGCATAGGAGCAGTGTCAAGGCTAGATCGTCATCTGTAAGGGGTGGATATATGTACACAGCCCCCTAATGTGACCCCTATGTATATTAATTCATGTCATAAGAAGGCTGTCAATACATGCACTTATAAAGATAAAACAATGTGTCTGTATCAATGCCATTTGGGCATGAATCCGTCAGAGAGAGTCCCCGAAGTGGCCCTTCAGTCATGGAGGGAATTGTTCATTCAATCCTTTTTCCAAAGAGTCCAGTCTATGGATCCACCTCTTCTCCATGTTGAGTAGTTTATTCTGTATGTTTGGGCCCGTTTGTATTTTCTCCAAAACACCCCACAGCATATCATCAGGTATATGGTGATTGGACAAGAAATGTGTTACCAAGGGCGCTGTTGTGTTTCTACATTGGATTCTGGACCGATGTTCCGAGATTCGAGTTCCGACATTGCGCATCGTTTGGCCTATATATCGGAGGCCACATGGGCACTCGATGCAGTAGACCATTTGGGCTGCTCTTGCAGTTCGATTGATGTTTAAGAACCCATTGTTTTTCACCAATTCCAAACGTTTGAATTTTCTTTGTGAATTTACACACAGAACATGAACTGCACGGGTAGTGACCTGTGACTTTCCGGAGATTCCAAAGTCCCATTTGGGGTGGGTCACGAGTGAAAGAGGAATGAACCAGATGTTCCTTGATATTCCTAGCTCTCTTGAAGGCAAACCTTGGTACTGGTTCATCCGGAAGGTGTAGCCTTACTACAGGCCAATATTTTCGAATCACTTTCTTAAGATTGAAAGAATTGGGGCCATGCGTAATCACGCAGGTAACCCTGTCTTCTTTAGACTGGATAGTGCTTGTCCGTGGTATCAAAAGAAGCTCTCGGTTGGTAAACCTAGCTCTTTTGCTTGCAGTGGACACCAGCCTTTTTGGGTAACCACGTGCCCGTACCGTAGTCTTGTTCCCAAAGCGGTCGCATTTTCATAGAAATCTTCCAGGGAGGAGCAATTCCTCCGAACCCTCAAGAATTGACCATATGCAAGATTTTGTTTAATGTGTTGTGGATGATAGCTTAGATAGTGCAAGAGTGTATTGCGATCAGTCGTTTTCCTAAACAGATTGCAGATAGGTTTGTCCTCTTGGCACAACATTTGCAGGTCCAAGAAATGTATATGGGTATTGCTGTATTCCAACGTAAACTGGATATTGTTATTGCATGTATTGAGCCACTCCCAGAAGTGTTTGAGAGAAGTCTCATCCCCTGCCCAAATGAAAATAATGTCATCAATATATCGATGCCATTTCGGGATTTTGGAGCTCCACTGGTTCATGAACTGTTCTTCAAAAGATGCCATAAAGAGGATTGCTAAACTTAGGGCGAATGTGGCACCCATTGCCATTAAGTAAAACTGATTGTCGAATGTAAAGACATTTTTACAAAGAGCCAAGGTGGCTAGTTCGATAATAAATTCCGAGGAGACCAGGAGTTGAGCATTCTCACGAGTCAAAGCACAGAGGATATTTTTGAGCAATCTCGTTGGCATGCACTTTCAAACAATGGTGCAGTACTATGGTGGACGTGTAACTAAACGGTCGCAATGGACATAATGGGACATGCAATGGAGACAGCACATCTACAGGATGAGACAAAGCAAACATTAATTACACACTAGTTATAGATGTAAATACAGTATGCATGATAGTGGAAGGTACAATGTCCTGACTTGGAGCAGCATTGCATTTCAAGGAGAGGATCCAAAGTTTAAAGGCAGAGTCCAATGCAGGGATAGTGGTGATATTAGTGAGGAGGTAATTCCAGTGAAGAGAGCGAGGAAAGAAAATGAGTGTAAGCGGCAAGCAGTACTTGCGGGCAGGGAACAGAGACTGATCTGGGTGATGGTGCAACGGGTACGAGGCGCGGAGGGAGTAACGGACCATAGAGGTAACCAAATGTTATGTCCATGAATAGATTTAGAGAGGAGTATTAGGAGTTCAAAGAGGGAGAAATGTGTATGGAGAGTAGCCAGCGTGTAAGCAGTGAGCAGAGGAAGGGGAGCTTGTTTTGGAGTTGGGAAAGGGCAGATTCTCCTGATGTTTAGCAGGCTAAACCTGTCGCAGAAAAAGTGAAGTTGAGGAATTGATCGAGATTAAGATCGCTGTTCGAGTCTCATTTGTTAATCTGTTTGATGTAAATTGGTCTTTCATGTGGGCAATGTGTCAGAGATGCCATAGAAACCACTCCAAGTCTCAAGAACAGTTCAAGGAATTACATTGCTTTATTTGTGGGGCCTGAGGCCGTCCCTCTCTCTCTTGCCTTTCATGGGATTCCCACCCAAAACCAAGCATCTGTAAACCCCGGTTACAGCTACTGATCAGTAACCGCTGCTCTCTAAATCCTTGTTCTGATACTATTAAGGAGTTCCATGTAGGTAGGCTCAATTACTCCTTCTCTGACTTAATGGGTTACCACTCCCACGCATGTTCGTTAGTAACAGTGCTTGCAGATGCTCTTCAAGAGATCTATTCCACACACGCCTGTGCTCACCTTTCCCTGCTATTCAATCATGCCTCCTCCCCACCACTCTACTATCCCTTCGATGTTTCACTCTGCCTCTCTTCTACCTCCACCCTATGATGTTAAGCCTCTTCTGTTCATTCCAACTCCCATCACTCCCACTCTACTACTCCTCCCATGCAACCACCCACCTCCAAACACTACGACCCTCTTCCAACCTCTACTGCCCTCCCTCCAACCACTCCACCCCACCTTCTCCTCACTCACTCACACGCTTTACAGTCACACCATACACTAACTTCTGCTGCTCATTCACCACACAGACACAACGAAACTGTAGAACCACAATCACTCCTAAACCACTAGCTCCCCTGCTCCAACACTGTCTTTCACCATTCGCTGGTCTCTTATTCGTTGTCGTCCTCCACCGCTGACCTCACCTGGTATTCCCACAACTTCCTATATCCTCTCCCCTAATAAATACTGCTCCCCTTCCGAGGGATTGGTCCTCTTCTGCTGGCCAATCTAAGTTGCTTTTCCCACCCTAGGACTTGTATGTGATGAGGAATCTTTCAAAACGGGCTTGAGACCCGCCCACTTGCTAAACCAGCCGCTGCCGCGTAATGGAAGCAAATCAATCTCTGGTAATTGTTCGCATCATGAGGGAACAGGTTCCCAATGTTGTAAGTAACTCTTTGTTGTCTCTTGTGGTTTAGTGGGTGAACAAGAGAGCTCATGGCTGTGTCTCCAAGCTGGACTGCACGGTCACTGGGATTGCCGCGCACGCTTGCAGATTCCGTTGCCACTCTCTCTCTGTTGCTTTGGTTCACCGGTCAGCTCTACATTGGTTCAGGCTGGCGTAATATTCGCTCGGTAGGACTGCATGCTCTCTTCTGATGTGGGTGCTGTTATCGCTCTGTTTCTCTTGGCTCCGTCAGTCTGATAGCCTGGTGCTGTGGTGGATCTGAATTAAGAAGAGAAACACTAGCAAGCAACTTTGGTAAGAGGCATGGTAGGAATCATGGTGCTGCACAGATGGATATTGGCAAAAAGAGAAGATTGCAGAAAGGTGATTCCTCCCGGCCATTAACAGAGGCAGAACTGGACCTGGATCTCTTCTCCCACTGTCTCATTCTGACAAGGTCAGGTCTTCGACCCAGAACACCTAAGCACTGGGGACTGGCCTCATGCCTTAACCCTAGACACAAAGAGGAGAATTGGTCACACAGCCCAACATAGCAAGATGGGAAAAACTGTTCTGATGATCTATTCAAGCCCTCAGAATTAGCCCGGGAGCAAGTCTGTCCAAAAAAAGGGTCAACCTCAGAATCCCCCATGCAAGATATATCATCTTTATCATCTACTGCACCAGCCACAGGATGAAAGCCTTGCAGGTAGAGAATCTCTGGGTAGTGGCACTCACAAACTATTTAAAAATATTTGAAAGTATTCTGAGGCCTCCATTATTGTGTCCTGCCTTAAAGGGCTACTCGTGCTTCCTGCTGCTTCTGCCATGCTCTCCTCTTTGCAGGCTGCCCGAAAGGGGTCCGGCATTGTCTTAGATTCCATTGTTCTGTTCCTGCACCTCCTGAAACACTGCTAACTGATCAAGAGTGCACCACTGGCACCAAGCTAGACGTAATGCCAAAATCTAAAATGATGTCTGCAGCAATGACTCCTGGGTAGATTACTTGGTTCTGTTCCCCTGCATCTCATCCCTTGGCTTCCTCTGGGCTCATGGTTGAGTGTCGTTTGCTCAAGGCCCACCTGAGTACAGCTACTTTCTTCATTGGGCTGGTGGCAACCATCTGTTCCTGGGTGTTCTTACAATAGAGGGTATTCATCACTACTCGACAGGAGGGTAGCCACCCCATTTGAGGAAAGGGAGGTGAGCCTGCTCTGCAAGACCCTCCTTAGGGTCTGGGCAAGTGGGACCTCAATGGTAGTGACTCCTCCTTATGGGACAAGGACTCCCATTCCAAGGAAGAATTCGCTAGACTAAATATCCTACCTGCATATATGGGACTACCTGCTATGAAGACTAATCTTTCACCCTTATCTTTGGCTTCAGGCAATGTGGGAACAAATCAGTCATACTAAGGAAAAGGAGATGTCTCTTTAAAAAGAGAAGTGCATACAACTGAGACGAGTAGCTCTTGTGAGGAGAGAGGGTATATTACACAGCGTAAGCCCCCTTATGTGATTACACAAGTTGTGGAGTCTGCGACTTTTGCAAAGGCTGAGGAACGCCAGAGTGAGACGCTGGAGAGCAGACGAATCCTGCAACGGGAGAACCGTTGCCCGAACAGGGACCCATGATGTGTGCAATCTGGTCGCGCGACCACTGCTGCTTTGTGGTGGGCGAGACACCCAATGAATAACACTGAAACCACAGCAGAAGGGAGTATTGCCAGCTACCTGCAGCCTACGTCCATAGACACCATCCTAAGTTAGAGGAGCCGAGAACACTACGCCGGCGAAGCTAGGCACAGAGAAGAGCAAACCAGAAGTAGAACACTTGAAGGTGCACCAAGCAAAGAAGTGTAACAAGCATTGTGAAATCAGACGGCAAGGGAACATAATCATAAAAGAGAGAAGCCAATACCAAGAACCCAGGAGAGGGGGACTCAATTTGGGTAAGGTCATACAAAGCATAGGGTTAATGAACTCTCAAGAATAAGGGACATACAAATAAAGACCAGAGTGTGAGAAACTATTTCAAGGAAAATTGTCATAAAGCAGGCATTAAAGAGAATGAATGCAAAGCTCACAAGTATATGGGAAGATCTACATGATCTTATGAAGGAAACCAGTGGCAGAAGTGTACCGGACAAAGTAGTGGAACTGTGATCTCGGCAGGGGAGAGGCTAGGCGGAAGCAAAGTCGCAACATGTGACAAGGTTTGTTTTGTTTTGTTTTGTTTGTTTATTTGGTAATGCACCCCAAGTCCGTGGGCATCTGGGCGCAACAATACAAGAATCGAAACTTAGTTGCAATGCCTGACACAGGCTATTACAGAAAAAACAGTGGTTGCTTACAATAGGTGGTACAAGGTGATACAATACATATAGGATAACAAGGGTTAAGCGCATAAGAATAACATCTTAACAGGTTATAACGTTTCTGCTAGGATGAGGATCGTTGCATGTCGTTGTTGTGCAGCCATTTGAGAGCGTAGGATCTGAATCTAGTGTAAGGTAAAGGGCGTCTAAGGTCAGATGGGAGTGTGTTCCATGATTGTGCAGCTCTAACTGGGAAGCTCGCTCCACCCGCCGTGGTAAGTTTGAATCTAGGGACTTCCAGTAGGAAGGTGTTGGCAGATCTCGTCAGTCGGTTAGAGGGTCTCCAATTGATTCTTTCCGCTAGGTAGGGGGGTGCTTGATTGTTGAGGCATTTAGAAGTGAGGGAAATAGTTTTAAGGAGGATTCTGTCCTTTATCTTTAGCCAGTGGGCTTCTGTCCGGTGTTTGGAGATATGCTCTCTGCGTGGGATGTTCAGAGCTGCTCTAAGAGCGTTATTTTGTAATCTCTGGAGTTTGTCAGTGACCGACTTATTTGCACCTGAGTATAAGGCGTTACAATAGTCCAGTCTGGACATGACAAGGGCATTGGCCAGGGTGAGGCAGCTGGCACTGAACAGGAAGGGTCTGGCGGCACGGATGAGTTTACACGTGTAAGTGGTTGAGGAGGCGAGGGAGTTCACATGCTTTTTGAGGGTGAGAGCTGAGTTGAGGTAAAAACCTAAGGTTTTGACCTCGCGCATAACCTTAATAGTATTGTTATCGATGTTAAATGAGGCATAGTCCGGGGTGAGTTTGGATAGGTTGTGGTATGAACCGAGGAGCAGGATTTCAGTTTTATCGTCGTTCAGGCAGAGGCCATGAGTGGCCATCCATGCCTGAATGAGGATGTAGATTTTATTCACCAGAGCCAAGTCCACTTCATAGTTGCCCGAAAGGGGTATGAGGATCTGGGTGTCATCTGCGTAATTAGTGTAGGTGACGCCCAGTCTGTCCAACTTGTCGAACAATGGCTTGGTGAAGATGTTGTACATAGTGGGTGAGACACAGGAGCCCTGTGGGACTCCACATGTGATTTGGATGGGATCGGCACAAGTGGAAGAGGAGAACACTCTCATGGTCCGGTTGGCTAGAAAGGATTGGACCCATGCTATAGCTTCTCCTGTGAAATTGGCAGCCAGCTTGAGGTGGTTGCATAAGACTGCATGATCCACCAGATCAAAAGCTGCTGACAAGTCCAGTAAAAGTAGCAGCGCTGTTTTCCCATTATCCTTAAATTCCTCCATTTTAGTTTTGAGATCTATCAGGGCTGTTTCAGTGCCATGGAGAGGGCGGAAGCCCGATTGGTGCGAGCCTAGTAGATGATTAGCTTCTAGGTACTCTTGAATTTAGAGATAGGCTACTCTGTCGATAATTTTTAGTAGGAAGGGTACCGTGGTGATAGGCCTATAGTTAGTCGGGATAGATGGATCGAGGGTTTGTTTTTTAAGAAGGGGGAGGACCCAGGATTCTTTTAAGTTGGCTGGCACTGTGTTGGATTTGAAGGATGAGTTGATAAGCTTCGAGATGAAAGGGGCTAAATCTCTGGCAGCGTCCTTTATTATTTGAGCTGGGCAGCTGTCGCCCTTACAGTTGGAGGGCTTCAGTGAGAGGATAGCCTTTTCAGTGTCGATGATGGAGATGGGTTTAAAGCTAAAAGGGGGGTATAGTGATAGGTTCAGTTACTAGAGGCACTTGTTGATCAGTAGGAGAGAGAGTGTCTTTTTTATTCATTATTTTAAGTTGGAGGGTGGAGATTTTGTTCGATAGGGCATTCTGTATATTAGTGCACCATATCTTGTCCTTGGGGACCGTGTCAGTTGGTTGGATGGGGGATTCCATTTCCCGGAGGATGGCAAAAAGTTCCTTGGTATTCGATTTGGCATTGGTAATTCTATCATTGAATACGTTTTTTTTAGTGTTCATAATTTCTGACTTGTAATGTTTGGTAACTTGGGTTAGCTTAGCTTTGTTGTCGTTGGTAGGCGAATTACGCCAGATAGTTTGGAGTTTTCGTTTCTGCTTTCTAAGGTCCTTAAGCTGGGGAGTGAACCAGGCATTGAGGTGGGCTTCTTGCTTAGCTTTGCGTAGTTTTGCAGGTGCAATGGTGTCTAGTGCGTGAGACATAGCTTTATTAAAGGTGTCTACTAGTATGTCTGGGTCAGTGTTGTCCTTCAGACCGTTAATAGTAGGCAGGAGGAGGGGGATGAGTTTTTCTGTAGTAATGTCTTTTTTACTTCTGGTAGGGAGTGGTGGTATCATTTTGATAGTTTTAGGGCTGGGGAGGTCAAGTGTGGCAGTGAAATTTATTAGAAAGTGGTCAGTCCATAGTTGAGGGGTGATGGCAGTGATGACTATGTTACAGTTGAGTTCTGATATCCAGTCAAGGGTTCTGCCTTTAGCATGTGTGGGGGAGAGAATTTTTTAGGTAAGGCCTTGGTCATTTAGGATAGCTGTTATAGAGAGGGCATTTTTATTGTCTGGCTCATTAAAGCCGATGTTAAAGTCGCCCAGCAGCAGCGTTTGCGAATGATTTTGGGTATTGTTCGCTATGAGGGTGGTAAGGTCATCTTCAAAGGTTCCCAGGGGACCTGGGGGCCTGTAGATCAAGTGAATGGTTAGCGTACGGTTATTGGAGAGTTGCATTTTTGCTGAGAGTACTTCGCAGGAAGCACAGGGTGGTGAGTCTGATAGGCAAAGTGGTTTTTGCGATGATTGCTAGGCCACCGCCTTTAGCATTGGGTCTGTCTACTCTATGGATCTGGTAGTTGTCAGGTAGGGCTAACATCAGTGAAGGGCCTGCTGCCTCGTGAAGCCAGGTTTCTGTTACGGCAAGGAAGTCAATGCTACTGTTGTTTAGTATGTCAGCAATTTCAATTGCATGGGCTACCATGGATCTGGCATTGATAAGGGATCCAGTAAGTGATAGGGTGTTCTTGGGAATAGGATGACTTGCAAGTGTATCTGTATGCTTATTTTGACTCCGGCGTTTCTTTTTGTGGAGGTGAGTAGCGGTTGGAGTTAAAGGTGTCGTAGCTTGAGTTTGCTTATCCATGTGTGTCTGTATAGATGGGAATCTAGCAGTATTGTTAGTACTGTTTCTTTTGGGTTCGTATATGCAAGGTAGTCTTGCCCTGAGTCTCAGGTTTCTGTCTGTGGGGGGACGAGTGCTAAAGGTAGCAAAGGTCATGATTGTAACTAGGAGGGCCAGGGAGGTCAAGTTTCTGCACATGGTAGTTGGTGTGGTTCACTGATGCAATTTACTTCCCTTACTTCGCTAAGATGTCTGGCTAGGATGACGCAATGTAGAGTGCCAGTGGCTAGTTGAAGCCAGGGCTGCGCCTAGTGATAAAGGGCATGATATTCACGAAACACAGTATGAGCTAGAGTGCATGGTCTGTTAATGATAATAGGGCACAACACAATCAAAGTGGTCCGTTAGCGACCATAAGGCACAACACAGGCAAAGTGGTCCGTTAGCGACCATAAGGCACAACACAGGCAAAGTGGTCCGTTAGCGACCATAAGGCACAACACAGGCAAAGTGGTCCGTTAGCGACCATAAGGCACAACACAGTTAAAGTGGTCCGTTAGCGACCATAAGGCACAACACAATAAGGTGAACCATGAACACCTGGGTATAAGTAGCACCGAGAAAACTAGGGCCTAAATATGTGGACACAGCTATGGCACTTATCAGGGGTGCGAGTCTAGATCAAATCATGCAAACATGAATCGATGCATTAACAATGCAATGGGACACAAATTAAATGCATGAATCAGGGGTACCTAGATTCGAATTTAGCAGGAGGAGCCAAAAAGGCACTGGCTAAAAATGCAATGGGACACAAATTAAATGCATGAATCAGGGGTACCTAGATTCGAATTTAGCAGGAGGAGCCAAAAAGGCAGTGGCTAAAAATGCAATGGGACACAAATTAAATGCATGAATCAGGTGTACCTAGATTCGAATTTAGCAGGAGGAGCCAAAAAGGCACTGGCTAAAAATGCAATGGGACACAAATTAAATGCATGAATCAGGGGTACCTAGATTCGAATTTGGCAGGATGAACTTAAAATGCAGTGGGACACCAGATCAAAGTGTATGAGCAAAAAAAACACAACAATGTAAATTGCCAGAGGGTGAGAGGGCATAGTAGTGATGCCCATCAGGGTGTGGTGAAAATAAGGCTGACTATGGTGGCGCACTGTTGTGGCGGTTTAAGCAACCTTAACGTCCCGTGCAGTGACTGCAGCACATTACAGGTGCTAGAAAGGCAATGAGGAGAGCCGTTTGGAAGGATAGAGCAGGTAGTATAGCTTAAGGCAAATATAAGTTACTCACAGCCTCAAAACAAGCAGGGGGTATGGCCCTGGGCTCTGGCCAGCTCAGGACAGTCTCTGGACAGTCTCTGGACAGTTGTTGGCCTTGCCTTCAGGGCCTTTCCTGGAGGGGCCGGCTTACGCCTCCCGGTGCCTGATCGGTGGAGAAGTAGGGTGAAGCAACCAATCATCCGGCGCCTCTGGTCGGGAGGGGAATCACAGAGGAGGGGAGGCTTCAGGAAGCACGGGCGGCCATTTTGGAGTGCTACCGTCTCGTGTCTTGCAATGGCGATCATAAGGTTGTGGCTAAGACAGAGGGAAAGCCACCGCTTTACTGCATATGCACTGTGCAGTGAGCGCGAGCGTTTCTTTGGATATAATTTAAAGCGATTTTCAGCGAGAAGTGCCTACCGCGCCTAACGCGCTAAGAATAGCCCAAAAAGGTCAATAAAGGCGAGCTGAGGCAGACATACCTTGCAGGTGTTGCAGCCGGGCCATTGCAAAGTGACTAGTAAATAAGGCTCCTATTACAACTGTACACTTGCACAGGTACATGAATGGACAAATCTTCTATATAGAATGGCGAATATGGTTGCAAAAAGTAGATGAAAGATGAACCGATAAAGATAAGTAGTGGGCCAGTGTTCCCGCTCACTCTGATCACAGAAGCAAACGGCAAGAGACTATCAGGGAAGATAACTTAAAGAACCCTTTTTTCTAAACAGACATTTGTGCATCAATACCACAGGAAATAAGATACAGCCCCATAAAGAACTGTGCTGGGAAGAAGACAAGAAGAGAGACGAACAGGAGAAGAGAGACATTCTTTTGGCCTATTTCAGTTACTCATATTAGTGGTAGGGTCAGGTAGAGTTAGGTTTGGGACCGAGTACAAATTATACTTTTTGACTTCCTGCTGACAGACGAGCACCTTTAGTTAGTTTAGATAGGCAGGGCGATGCCTTTAGTAGTAGGGAAAGATAGGCCTTTTTCTTATAGTTTCATTAAAGAAAGGTAACATGTCTGACTCCTTCTTCCGACCCGCCGCGCTGTCTTGTCGATGAACCTGGCTGGATCTTTGCTGAGACTCCCCAGCTGGATGGCTGCTGTCATGTTCGGTCCGGAGACTTGTAAGTAATAGTTAAATACATTTTTATCATAACTCTGAGTGATCTATTGACTTTGTCCTGTTGCTTTCTATGTGAAGACCGTTCCTAAACTTATATAACTCCCTAAAAGTAGTTAAGTCAAACAAATTACTTACCTCTCGGTAATGTTCTTTCTGATGGATGTTCCTCCCATGGATTCCTCATATATGATATCCTATCTGAATTTACAATCTGAATGACACAAGGCCTACTAAGATTGTTTGTCTTGTCCTCCCCTCGGTATCCTTCCCTTGTCTTGTCGCACCTAGACACAGTTGTGTACCGGCGAGTTATAAATGACATATCATATTCAAAGCACAGCTGTTCTCAGAACCTTTTCCGCCCCCAGGGTGCACAGATCGGTACTGCATCTGCTCTGTCCAATGCCTCTACGTGCCACGCACCAGACTTAAAGTCTGGGGCAGTATATACAGAGGAGCTGTGGACCATGGCCTCAGTTCCAACCTTTTCCCCAAATACCCTAAAAACAGATGGTGTACTAGCTAAGAGGGGCAGGTAGGGAAAGCGATGAGGAATCCATGGGAGGAACACCCATCAGAAACAATATTACAGATAGGTAAGTCATTTGTTCTTCTAATGGCTTCCTTCATCCCACTGATTGCTGATCTATGATAGATTCCCAAAGCAATATGAAAATATGGAGGAGGGAGGCGAGCAAAGACACCACCAAGACCAGAACTCAGGCAGATCGCCCTACCAAAGTGATGTTCCAGCCTGAAAGGGAATGTAAGCAGAAATGCTTAGCAAATGTGACTAGTGATACCCACATTGCCTCCTGGCAGATGTCCAGAACAGGCGGCAGCCACTACTCTGGTAAATTGGGCTCTGATGCCCCCAGGCACAGCCTTTCCAACGAGATCATAGCATTCTGAGATGCAGAGAATGATCCACCTTGACAGGGCCTGTGTGGTCACAGCTCTGCCAGCATGAGCACCGGAGTAATCAATGAAAGGCTTGTCATCTTTCCTAGCCTCTCTCATCTGAGAGACATAGTATCTGAGGGCCTGCACAGAGTCTAGCCAATGGAATCACTCCTCTGCCTGAGGATGAGGCGAAGAAAAAACACAGGAAGACGGATCTTATGAGGGAGATGAAAATCCAAGACCAAATTTGGAAGAAAGGAGGGCCTCACTCTCAAAGTCACGTTCTCTTTAGAGAAAACCAATTAGGGAGGGATTAATAGACAAAGCCTGGATCTCCCTCACCCGTCTCGCAGAAGTGATGGCAATCAGGAAAATCAACTTGAGGTTGTGCAGTCTAATAGAACATGAATGGAGGGGCTCAAATGGAGTTCCGATAAGGAACGTCAAAACTAAATTTAAACGCCACGCCGGGCCAACAAACTGGTGTGGAGGAAACTGGTTACATAAACCACAAGAAGTGCATGACAGTTTGGAGTGTGAAGAACAAGGCCTGTTCCTGGGACCTCTTAAAAATTGAAATAGCCGCGAGTTAACCCATATCAGTGCAAATGTGTAGGTCTGAGTGGACAAAAAAGCAGGGGATAACAGACAGGATAAAGGGGCCAGACCACTCTCCCGGCACCAGGCTGAAAATGTACATTTGCATTCATAAATAGTCTTTGCAGAGGATCAACAAGCTAAAAGGAGCACATCAAGGACATAATCCGACAAGTCCCACTCCTTGTAGCTCAGCCTCTGCAACAGGATTTATTGTGAGGGTCGCAATAATCACATAGATCCTTATAAAAGCACTCGCTATATCCCAGAGGCATCTAGGCGCTAAGAAAACCTCTCAGTAGCAAAGCATGAAGGTTCAGGATACAGAGGTTTGGTGGAGAACCCGCTCCTCCGTTAGGGAGAGCAAGTCGACTCTCCTTGGAAGGCACCATGGAAATCAGAGAGACATGTCCAGTAACTCCAGATACCATTTTCTCTGAGCCCAGTCCAGAGCAGTCGGGATCAGCATGGTTCAGAACAGGCATAATTTCCTTAGAATCAGCAGAGGTACAGTGATCGGCTGGAATGCACAAAGGAGGTCGAAATTCCATTCGACTGACTGTGCGTCCCTCAAAGCTGTGATGAGAAAATTCCCTGCAGCAGAACAACTCCCACTTCCTGTTCACACTGGAAGTGAAGAGGTCCACTTGAGGAGTACCCCAAAAGGAGAACACCTCCTCCAGAAATTCCTGGCTGAGGTCCCATTCGTGGGAGCCCGAAGTCTGTCTGCTCAAGGCATCCATTGTGACATTCTCTCTACCAGCCAGACAGACGCTGTTCTCCAGAGCCCAGACACGCAGTCGCATTGCTTCTCTGCAAAGAGACAACTACCCAACACCACCTCATCTGTTGAGGTAGTGCATGGCCACTGTGTTGTCTGTCAGGATTAGCACAGTCTTGCTTATTACAGAGGGGAGGAAGGTGACCATGGCCAGCCTGATTTCCCTCAGCACCAGCAAGTTGATGTATTCCCGAGACTCTGCAGAGGTGAGTACCCCAACCAGTCAGAGATGGGTAGTGACCACTGCTATCTGGAGCACGGTTGGTAAAACAACACACCTCTAAGCAAGTTCTCTCAAATGGCCCACCACACAAGATCCTGAGTTACTTGGTCCAAGACTCTTAAAAGATCCGACATGTGGCCCTGAAACTGTGACCATTGGCAACAGAGAAGTGTGGCGGGTCAGAAGAAGACCACAGACTAATTTTCCATCTCACAGCTGATATTTATTAAATGAAAAGTTAAAACTCCTAGCTTCATATATGCTAAAGTTGTTCCCAACCTAACAAAACAAACGGAGGTGTTTGTCAGCCGTCATTGAGAGTCCAAATCAATATCAGTCCACTGTCGAAACTAAGCTATCGTAAACCTACCACTAGTAGAACAACAAAAGCACAGGAGAATGACTCCCTTCTCCTGTGGGTTGGTTCTTCACCATGTTCAGTTCAATAAAGTTTCCTTAGGTAGTTCTTGGTAACTACTTTTATTAAAATCGCACAGTTCGGATACTGGGTTCATCAAGGTTTCAACTGTCTCTTTCACTTGATTACTCTTTCTTTTTGTTCTCCTCTCTTATTCTAGTTGCGTTTGTACCTTTTCTTTCACATGCTGTGTTTTTTCATTCTCTTCATTAAGATTTAAGGTTTTTACCTTATTCAGTGTCCACTCTTTATCTTGACTGGGTTGAGTTTGCGCGTTCCAGTAATGATTCTCGCTCTCCTGCTTTACATTTGATACTTTATCTCGACTGGGACAAGTATAAGAGCTCCAGTAATGATTCTCACTGTCAGGAATTCCAGAGAGAAAGCCAGGGTCAAAGCCTGCGTCAGAGTGGTGCAGAGGAAAGGAAAGCACCAACTCAATTCCTAACTGTATTAGATCTACCTCTGAAGCATGACATCCTGCAACCCTCCAAGCTGCCGCTACATCGTACAGTCTGCCTGTTTAATCTGGGGTAAGCTTGTGCTTATTGTGCCATACTCACTGCCTCCAGCACTGACCTACCGCATTTCACACGGAAACCCGTGGTTATTCTCCACACATCAAGGACTGCAGGGATTTCATCCTGCTTCATCTTCACCCACTGCTGGGTAATTTTTATTCTATTATTTGCTTTTATGAAACTGATGCCTTTCACTGCACATTGCCACTCTAAGATGGCCGCTCTGCCTGGCCTTGTCTGCAGCTCGCCTGGCTCCCACCTCCCATTGGTTGCCCTGGCTGTTATTAGCTAATGAGAGTGACTGGGAGGCGGGAGCCTGCCCGGATCACCTGGAGCTAACGGCGAGTGTGAATCGTTCACTCTTCTCCCCTCTGCTACCTCCAGAGCATGACGTCCTGCAACCCTCCAGCCTGCCGCTACATCGCACAGTCTGCCTGTTTAACCTGGGGTAAGATTGTGCTTATTGTGCCATACTCAGAGTCCACAGCACTGACTTGCCGCATTTCACACAGAAACTAGTGGTTATTCTCCGCACATCGAGGACTGCAGGGATTTTTATCCTACTTCATCTTCACCCACTGCAGGGATGTTTTTATTCTATTATTTTCTTTTATTTTTAACTGATGCCTTTCACTACACATTGCCACTCTAAGATGGCCGCTGTGCCTGGCCTTGTCTGCAACTTGCCTGGCTCCCACCTCCCATTGCTGGCCCTGGCTGTTATTAGCCAATGAGAGCAATCGGGAGGCCAGTGGTTGAAGTGAGTGGGAGCGGTCGGGAGCGGTGCTCCTCTACTTTTTTTAATGACCTTTTACAGCTCCCATACTTTTATTTTATAAAGAAACCATTCCGGAATGGTTTCGTTTTAAAATAAAAGTGTATGAAGAAGTTGAAACTTGCACTTTCAGTGCACTGCACTGAACGTTCCCTTAAACAGCAGGTGCAAGTGTTTGTGGGTGTGCATTGTGTGTGGGAGGGGATGTGGTGATGGGGTTTGTGGGGAGCGGGGCAGGCCAGCAGGGAACATAGCTCCACTACTACTTTTCGTACACTTCGACCACTGGGCGGGAGCCAGCCCGGTTCACCAAAGGCCCCGTCTACTCCCTGTCCACTTCCAGGACGCGCCAGGAGGTATGTTCATGCCCACTGATGTCCGCCTTTATTCGTGGGTAGGCACCTTGCTCATGCCACCTGAATTGACACTTGCATTTGTGTGTGCTGCCGCCCTGCAACATGGGATAGGCACCATGTTCATGCCACCTGAATTGACACTTGCTTCTGTGTGTGCTGCCGCCCTGCAACATGGGGTAGGCACCTTGCTCATGCCACCTGAATTGACATTTGCATCTGTGTGTGCTGCCGCCCTGCAACATGGGGTAGGCACCTTGCTCATGCCACCTGAATTGACATTTGTATTTGTGTGTGCTGCCGCCCTGCAACATGGGGTAGGCACCTTGCTCATGCCACCTGAATTGACACTTGTATCTGTGTGTGCTGCCGCCCTGCAACATGGGGTAGGCACCTTGCTCATGCCACCTGAATTGACACTTGTATCTGTGTGTGCTGCCGCCCTGCAACATGGGGTAGGCACCTTGCTCATGCCACCTAAATTGACACTTGTATCTGTGTGTGCTGCCGCCCTTCAACATGGGGTAGACACCTTGCTCATGCCACCTGAATTGACATTTGTATTTGTGTGTGCTGCCGCCCTGCAACATGGGGTAGGCACCTTGCTCATGCCACCTGAATTGACATTTGTATTTGTCTGTGCTGCACCCTGCAACATGGGGCAGACACCATGTTCATGCCACCTGAATTGACTCTTGTATTTGTGTGTGCTGCTGCCCTGCAACTTGGGGTATAGCCCAATGTTGTTACTTCCATAGTTGTTACCTCTCTTTTGCACTTTGCTCATGATGCACTACCTTTGCACTCCATTTCGTTGTAAATGTACCCTTCATGTTTCCTATCTTGTAACTTATGTTCTGTAACCAATCTCTTAAATTGAAGTGCCTAGATACCTCTGGGTTTTTGTGCGCTATACAAAAAATAAAATAAACTAGGAGTCCATGCACGTTCACATGCAGTTAAACGGGAGTAACGGCTATTCACAGGTGCTTGTGATTAGCGCTTTCATGACTTTGCAGGAGGAATTCCATGGAGGAGTTAGGCTGGGCCGCGGCGGTGAGCTGGAGAGACGGAACATTTATCTTTCTGTGACGGCCTAGAGAGTCGGGGCTGGGGGGAAAGTGTGGCTGAACTCGGCGGGTGCTGTTCGTCTTAGATGTCGAGTGACCTTCAGCCTCTAGACTCACACGCGGGTCTAGGGGCATTAGATATGTGCTCAAATACATCTTGTAATGAATATTAGCCGTGTGAACTAACATGCTATTTTGTGATGTAACAAGCAATTGCTTTGTTTGTTTGTTTCAGTGGAAGTCGACTGGGGCATGAACTGTAAAGAGACTTTTTCACTGCAATGGTACTTCATTGGATTACTGTGATATGTGGATATGATCTGGGTTGGCAGACACAGACGCTCTTGCAATATTAGTATAATAGTTGTTGCCCAGTTCTGAACAGTGCACAACACTACGAAGCATGAACCTGAAGTTGTTACAAGGCGTGTATTTAGAAAGAGTCAGGCTATGCACACAGTGCAGTATTAAGTGACTTTGGTTAAAAGTTATGAAACATGCATGAAATGTTATATGCGTTTTCAGAATGTCATTGAAATACTCATGTATTCTTTGAATGTCTGGGACGATTGTATGTGCAGAGGGTAATCCATGTTTGAGAGTACAGACTAGAGTGTGTTTTCCCGTTGTCTCCCCTACCTTTCCACTATGCTTCACTAACCCTCTTTCTGGGGGATCCCAACTGCCTGTGCCAGTCCATAATCTCTTCCTAACCCTCTTCCCCCCCATTGGTTGCCATGAGGTGGCCTATGGAAGTCAAAAAGGCTTCTCGTGCCAACCAGGGTGGGAGGGTCGTGTACATGTGGCTTCTGTGGTTAGCTTGAGGGTGTGGATTGCATGATACTCTCTTCATTTACTCTTGATACTTCATCTCGCCTGGGACGAGTATGAGCGTTCCAGTAATCTCCAGGGTTGTATACGAATTGTTCGCATGCCAATTGTTCGAATAACAATTAACCTTCTGCACAATTGACCGAATTTAAACGGTCAATTAGGATATATATGCGGGGGGAAACCCCTGCAACCCCCCACCCAATCAATCCCCACCCCAACCCCCCTTCGAATCCCCTTATATTATTATTACACCAACCCAACCCATAATATATATTAAAATGACCATACGGTCAATTGTGCAGAAGGTCAATTAGGACCCCTATTATTCAAACAATTGTGTCATTCGAACAATTGTAAACAAACAACTCGGGTAATACCATCTCCAGTCCCCCTCCCAGGTCTCCCGCTTTCCCATGTTTCCTAACAAGCTGTGACCCTTTCCTTTGTTTGTCAGGTTGGCTTCTCGTTTCTTCTGTGGTCTCACAAACGGTTTATCTGTTCTTTCTTCGGTCAATTCAGTTCGGATTGCATCAAAAGAAGTGGTATCAGCGTTGTTCCTGGACCCACTGGTTCACCACGACTTGCTAGCGGCCACGCCACCACTTATCTCACGCCCATGGCCAGGACACCTTGCAACCACCACAGCTTCTCGCGTCTCCTCTCCTATCCAACACCATGCATCAGAAGCTGCACTTGGGCTTCTCTTTGGCATCGGATGCCGCGTGTCCACGTTTCCTTCAGCGTATCTCTGCAAGTCAATTTAAAACTCGTGGTTTCTCTCTTTTCCAATGTCTCCACCTCTAGCATTTATTATGTTGCCGCTGGACTTCCCCGGTGCCATATAAAAGTCCATCATCTCTGTTAAGTTCAAGCTCTGTATTCTTACAGTTGTTTTGTTCATCTCAGTACCATATACGTTTTCCTTCACAGGCACTATTAGAGTATTTGGATGATGACAACATATTCTAGTTCGTTCTTCATATCTTTCTTCACTGGAAGTTTTTGAAGGTGGTTAAGTGATATTGTTAGGGTGGTAGATGAAGGTCCCAATGAGAAAGAGGGGTTCGAGTTGCGCGTGCCATATTGGTGACTGGGGTGACGGCGATGTCGATGCAATGTTGCAATTTTGCATGTACATAGTGTAGTTAATAAGGAAGGGATAAGTTACTTTTAGTGTTACTTTGTGTTTAAGTTGATACATTTTAGTTTCGCATGCGCGCAGCAAGATGTCCAATCTGCCTATGCAATACAAACTCAGTGAAGGTGTGTGGTGTGCCACATAGCACCTAAAGTTGGGCAGAGAGGAGCTTCATATGCACACGCGAGATAGGAAATTTGAAATTGAGAAACCACTGTGAAAGGCCATGGTAGTCTTGAACATACATGCACAAACATAGATTCATGGGGGTCTTTAGGGACATGTGTTTGGGGTACATGGTAAATATACAAATTAGTATGCAACAAGGCCTCTCACATCTAGGGATTGTGCAGGCCCAGAAACCTGGGGTGGCGAGGTGAACTCTGTGTGACTGGGAAAACTGGATGAGCAAGGTTGAAGGCTGAGGAAAGGCAGCGGGCAGCTGCAATAATGGTCTGCTACCGTCAGGCTCAGGCTTGGGTTTTTACGGCTTGGGACTATTGTGGAGAGGAGACGCAGTCTTTTTAAGTACATGGGAGCCTGTTATTCATTGTCCAAGAAAGTCCGGCCATCTGCGAGAGCCAGTTTGGGACAGAGCAATAAACCTGGTGCAAGGGACGTTTAAGGGCAGAGTTGACAAATGGTTTATGGGTTTCATCAGGTTCCCAGGATGTGCCCAGAGGCCATCTGTGCTGAATTGGAAGTCATATAGATTATTGTGAAATAAGAATGCCATCAAATGTGGGTGGATGACTATTTATCACCAGTTCAATGGGAACTTGTTTGTTCCTCCCCCTCCTCATATTGTTGACTTGTCCTTGCAAAGACCATGTGCCTCACATTCAGGGTTTGAGGTCCCTCGTTAGTTTGAACTTATAATTAATTATGTTTGCTGTCTGAATATGTGATTATGGGACAACGTCATGACCTACCACGGAAAGATCCCAAAAAGGGGTGTGCTGTAAATATGAGCTGATGCAAAGATATGTTGAAAGGGGACGATAGTTGAATACGTGTGTCAAATGAGAGCGTGGGAATTAAAGATTACATTTCTTTGTTTAGGTTTGGCCAATCGTCTGTGGGGGGATGATTTGTACTAAAATATGTCGGAGTGTTTTAACTGTCGCAAAATGTATAAAATGTGTAAACTTGTGTGGTTTGAGGAAACTCTCGTTAGTTTGACTCCACTGCGTCATCTAGCTCCTTGCGGCCATACAATAAACTTGCTTAACGGACAAAGGTGCACTCAGGTGAGCCTACTTTGGGTTAAGGTAATTGCAGGTCCATCCACACATTGGTGCCCCTGAGTGATTCCCAGGCTTTCTGAGATATCAGGGGGTTTCCTGTCAGCACAACTCAGCTGCGGCGCTTCTCTGCATGGACCAGTTTTCTGTGCACAATAAAACAAGAGCTCTACAGGCGCCATACTGGTTAAAGGCCTGCCTGCTTCCCATTGGTGTGGTTCCGTGGTCCAGCTGTGCAGGGCGAATTGAAGGAGCACCACTTTGGAGCGCTTCCGGGACCATATTCTCGTGAGTGTACTTTGGCGGGTAATGCAAGAGGGCAATAGGGGAAAACAAGGGTTTTTCTTTGATATATGGGTTTTGGTAAGGGTAAAAGAGGTGTGTATGTGTGCCTTTGGATGAGGTTAGGCCGGTTGAAAGGGTGAGGGTTTTAGATGAGTGAATGAACTTTTTCATCTCGTAAATCCTTTTTCCTATATATTATTTTTACATAGTTTTTTATTTTAGAGGTGTGAGGTGGCACATCTCCACCAGCATGTCCATTGCGAGAATTGTGCTGATACCCGTCAGTTTGCTTGTCTGGTTGGCTGGAACCCTCACCTAAGGCTGAGGTGGCATCTTTATATAAATCCCCCTGTAGATACATTTCTGTAGTATACCCTTGGCATCATTCATTCTGCATGCACTGTGCGGACGGAGCCCTTGCCTTGCTTTTCTTGGCTTGCCGAAGTAGTGAAGGGTATCTTCCTGTAGTAAGGGAAAGTCAGCATTGTAGTGGAAAATGCTGTGCTAGTGATGACAAGAGAGAGAAAGCAGTGTTGCAGTGAAAGACATTGCGCTCCTTTGTATTCGAGTGAAGGAGATCTATTGATGAGGAAAAGAGGATTTGGGCCGGCATTGTGTTTTTGATAATATGCTGTCGTTTGTGTAAGTGTGGGAAGTATAATTAAAGTGAATAACTAAGTGAAGTGATCGTGGTGAAAGCTAACGAGGTGAGTGATTGTGATGAAGAAACTAGGAAGGGGAAAAAAGGAGTTCCTTTGGTATAGGTTTTGTGCCACGGGTTCAGCTTCTGTGTTTGAAGTTATTTGATTTGTTACAGTTAGACTGGGTTTGGAGTCTGGAGACTCCACTGAATCACAGGTGTTAGGTACTTCCTGGATGTAAAAGGCAAAGATTCTGAAGTACCATTGAGAATGTCTGCGGGAAACTAGGGGTAAAATGCTCAATTCTTGGCCTAATGAGGGAACCTATGATAAGTGAAGGTTGGAAAATCTGTATACATTCTTAGTCACTAGTGATTAAAGTTAGAGAATTGTCTCAAAATCTTAGCGTTATGGAGGATGTACGACAAGCGCGGGAAGGCCCATGATGTTAAAGTTGCAAAGGAAGGTGCAGGAATTCCTTGCGCACCGCCACCATATGGGTGCTATCCTTTACCGCAGAAGGATAAAGTAATCCCAAGTTCGAACCTCCATTCTCTCCAGCGCCCCATTCTCTCCAGCGCCCACTCTAGTGGTTGTGAGATGACCACGGGTAGCACCTCCATCAGCTGCGATTTCTGAAAGATGGGATACAAAGGAAAGTAGATGTGTAACTCTGATGGTCAGGGAGAACGGAGCGCGCAAAGGGAATAACTCCCCCGACAGCTAGGTTAGCAGAGATATTAAGGGTAAAGGAACACAAGATTGCGACCGGCTACCGAAAGACTAGATGGAGGGCTGAGAATGGGTGCAAAAGGGGAGACTGCGCCTTTTTACTGCTAGGATAGAGGACAGGCTGAGAATGGCAGTGGAAAGCAGGAGCAGAAAAAATTGGAAGAAGCATTGAGGCTAGCGGAGGAAGAGGTAGTGTTGTTGCGACAGCAGAGAAGTGAAAAGCGGGAAGAAGTGAATAGGCAGGTAAGAACATAGAAGAAGGAAGGTGGAGGCATGGATAAGTTCTTGTTAGATTGGATAGGTCAGTTATCAAGGTTAATGTGGGCCTTGAGGATCAAAGTGTTGCTACAGGTACTGGACTTGAGTAAGGAGAAGGGGAACTGGCACTCTATGGTAGTGCTGAGTATGTTTCTGAGCCCATAGAAATGCCATGGGATGTGATAATAGGAGCAGGAGAAGTGGATGAATGGGAATCAGATGTTGAGCAGGGAGAACAGAGTGTGGTAGCCCCACTTGCCGCTCTAGTAGCAGCAACAGAGATCACACCATGGGGTCATAGGGCATGCTGTGGTACTCATATGACTGTAGTGAGCAATAAGGGAAAGACGGTGAGAGCCCCAGTAAAGGCGAGTGTGACTCAGTTTCCGTTTCTCGAGAAGGGTCGTGGAAAGGAATATTATGCCCCGTGGTCACACATGGACCAGAATAATTTGATGACGACACTCCCTTCGCTCACTGCAGGGGCGGGAAGTGGATTTATGCATTAGACAAGCACACTACCTGTGTCATGTTGGCCATAGGGGACATGAAAAGCATATTCACGGCTCGAATGGGGGAATGCTCAGACAAGCTTTGGAGGCAATCAGGGTATCCATGAGTTCAGTTGAATACGAACACCCATGACAGAGCAAACTTCAATAATTACAGGGCAGAGGTATAAGGGGCTCTGCGGCTTATGTATTCTGATACACCAGGTATATATTCTATTTTGGCTAAAACAATGAAATTGGATGACTATTCTGCCGCACATATCCAGTTAATTCAGGAGATATGGAGAGCAGAAATGGGAGAAGCGTGCAATAAAAATGTATTTATTTGTTTTATTTATATAGCACGAAAACAAAGCCGGGGGCATGGCAGAGCTGGACAGACACAACAATCAACAGAAATCAGATGCTTTTAGCTAGTCAGGTACGCAAGAAGGATTAACAAAACAGGGTAGTTTTCAGCCCCAGTTTGAAGGAGGATAACGATGTACAAGCTCTCAGATCAAGTGGCAGAGCATTCCAGAGCTTGGGAGCTGCATGTGGGTTGGATCGATGCACCATACAAGAGAGTTTGGTCTGTGGGGTTACCAGTGGAGAGGTATTATTAGATCGCAGTGTTCTGCGAGCTGGTAGCCAAGAAATCCAGTTTGCCAAGTATTTGGGGCCCAGCCCATACAGCCAACGATGCATGACGCAATGTACACTGAACAATATCCTGCTCCTCACTGGGAGCCAATGTAGGGCTCTTATAGCTGAGGAGACATGATAGGTTCTATGCAACACTTCCACAACGCGCACAGAATTAGTCTGGATGACCTGGAGCCAGGAGAACTCCGCCTGAAAAATGCCCAGCAAAAGACTGGCACAATAGTCCAGCTTGGCCCCTATGATGACACGTGCAATGACAGCACAGTTGGTGGTATTAAAAAAGGGACAAAGCTGGGCCTGCAATTTTAGATGATATGGCGTACTGGAAGCCAGGCTATTAACCTGTGCTTTCATGGAAAGATCTCAATTCAGTATAACTCCCAGAGTTTTGGCCTTGGACTGGGTCTTGATAATAATAATAATGATAATAATTTGCATTTATATAGCGCTACTAACCCTCAGGCATCGGAGCGCTGCTTATTACTACCCATGGTGTGTGGTGCTCATTTATCAACCTCGGAAGGATGAAAGGCTGAGTGTGACCCTGCCGAGATTTGAACCTGTGTCAGCAGGCTCTGCACAGATGTCAAAGCGAGTACTCTACTCACTGTACTATCTGACCAATTTATGGTACTGCCTGCAATATTAAACTGCTGATATTTAGGGTTTAGCTTCCGTAGTTGTAGAGTGATCCCCACAACCATGAGCTCAGTTTTAGAGTAATTAAGTGAAATCTTATTAGCTTGCATCCAGGTTTGGATCAGACTAAGACTGAGGGTAACAGAGTCCTTGGTGTGGTCCCCGCAGAGCGTTTCTGCATAATTTGCATATATTATGCCGGCTGCATCCAATTGATCAAATAATGGGAGCATAAAGATGTCAAATAGTGTCGGTGACACACGAGCCCTGTGGCACACCACATGAGACCAAGAACTCCTCTGCCATAGACTCCTGAAAAAAGACTCTAGCCTTATGGTCTGATAGAAATGATCTTACCCAGTCTGCAGCTGAGGTGGAAAAGTGTGCTGTGCCACATAGTCTGTCCGCAAGTATGGAGTGATAACCAGTTCAAATGCTGCAGAAAGATCCAATAGCACCAGCAAAGCTGTATTCCCCTTCCCAAGGATGTTAAATATGTTAATTTTCAAGTCAAGAAGGGTAGACTCTGTGCTGTGAGCGTGTCAAACCCCAGATAGTTTCTGCCCCAAAAAGTCATAATGGAACAGGTACTCATCAATTTGTAGCTGCGCTACCTTGACAAGTACTTTTAAGAGGAAGGGGACATTTGTGATGGGCCGATAATGGGCCGATCTGGCACACTAGCATCCAAGTAAGGTTTTTTAATTAGTGGAGAGATCCAAGCTTGTTTAATATTCACGGGGACAGTTTTTTTTTTCCCTGAAGGAAGCATTTATGAATTTGGTGATCAGAGGAACTAGTTACGGGGCACATAACCTGACCATAAGGGCCGGGAAAATGTCCCCTTTACAATTCGTAGTTTTTAATTTCTTCAGGACTTCAGCAAAGTATTGTTCGCTGATGGGCTTAACCTCAAATTTGGGACATATATCATTGGTACTGGAGGATACTGGACCCACAGTAGCGGTCTTTCTCGTCTCCCTTTTAGAAACAATACCTTTTGAATATTATGTAGCTTTGTTGTCATGGCGTTTTGGATGGATACACACCATGTAGAATCTTTAGTAATGTTAGGCAAGATTTGGAGCAGTATCCTTTGAGTCTACTACAACAACTTTGACCTCCTGGCAATAGGGACCCAACCTTTGGTAGAAGTCTGGACTACACAGGTTGGTAGTGTGGCTGAGCAGCCAGGGGAGTTACACAGAGATTCACGACGACAAGTATCCAAATAAGCACTTACATTCAAGGTTTCTTGATTAAACAATTATTAATGTATTTAACAGTCAGTTTGAATAAGCCTTCTTCAGAAGGGGCAATGTAGTAGTAACACACAAATGCACTCCAAAATATACACTCTTAGTTTCTCTAAATCAGCAAATACCCATTTGGGATGGCACACAGACACTTTCTACACCCTCGGGTGACTTAAATATCTAGGACACTCTGGACATTTTATCACTGGTGCATTTGTAGCAATACTGAGATGAGTGTTAAAAAAAAGAGATTTCAGAATAAAACAAGAGATCACACAAATATTCTGAAGCAGGTAAGTACTTTTGAACCCCCCAATGCAAAGTAAATGAACCCTTTCCTGGAGGGAAGGTAAGACATAAGCAGAGGAGAAAATAGTCATTCAGGGAGCCAGGCCAGCCAATGTCAATTGGGCAAAAGTCTAGGTGAGCTGAAGCACTTCTTGCAGGTAAGTAAAAGTCTTGCACAATGTTTTTAGAAGTCTTTGTAGAAAAAGTAGTATCAAGTAGGGTCACAAGCTGGGAAGCTTGTGAGTTGTAGAAGATGCAAGCAACTCTACAGAGGTAACCAAGACAAGTCTCAACTGAGATCAAGTAAGGCTACAAGACGAGAGGTTCTCTTAGACTTTACAGTACCTTTGGTTAGAAGAAATGGTTCCAGCTGGCTTCTGTTCCTGTGTGGCTCTGTAGATCCTGCTGTTCCTGGGGCTCAGTCGTGGGGACAAGAGGGAGGACATCTGGGGACTCCTACAACACAACGGGACGGTCAGCGGCAGAAAAGGACCAACTTCTATTCAGCGGCACTTCACAGTTTCAGCTCCTCGTGTCTCAGCAAATAGCACCACAGCGGACTCACAGATACCACTCTGGACATTCCTTGCATATGGGGTCCAGCACTCTGTTGAGGTGGCTCGGGCTTGGTCAGTCCTGCTTAATGGGAGACCAGAGGATCTTCCAGCAGCTCGGGTCCGTCTTAAAAGTGATGCACGTTTGGTGTTCCTGTCCCTGGCACTTCGGTTTCAGCAGCATCAGCAGTGGAAGTACAGCCAGCTCCGAGAGGATGTCCAAACAAGTTCACTCTGGAGTTGATTGGTCCCACCAACTCAAGGGGAGAAGTCGCCCTTGCAGGGCTTCTCTAGTTGAGGCGAATTTGGAGATTCAGCACATCAGCAGGGCTTCACTGGGCAAACCAACTGTCCAGGAGTTGCAGCAGGCGTCTCTTTCAAGTTATTCTTCAGATTCCTTCATCCAGTGGTCGACTCTCCCTTCCAAGCCAAAAAGCCTCGCCTTTTATGCAGGTTTCTCTCATTCATTCCTGCCTAGCTGTCAATCACATAGAGGGGCTGTCCTTGCTGGACAGCCATCTGGCAATCACCTTTGGGTGCATTCATGTAACCAAGGGGATTAAGCACAGGGAGTTTCGGGCAACTCCCTCACTTCCTGCCCCTGCCAGACATAATGGAGCCAGAGGCTGGTTTCACTCGTGAATCCCGCCAAAGACAAAACGAACAAAGGGACCAAATCTGGTTTGGTGCGCAGAGTATATTCTCAAGAAGGACCTTTCCAACAAGAAATGGCAAAAAAAGAAGACCGGGCCATTTTGAGAAAATGGGCACCCACGCAGCTGCGAAGGCAGCCCACTGTAAAAACACACAATGGTAGTAAGAAGTAAACCACTGCCACCAGCCATTAATTGTACAATGGGTAACAAAAATGTTACATGAGAGACTAGACAAAGGGGATACTAAGTAACCCCTCCAGCACACTATGGTAAAATAGTGTGTGCTGGGTCTAGAAAGTTACAAATTGTAAGTAAAATCAATTTCACTTTACTGCTCTTGGAAAAAGTAGTTTATCCAAGAGAAGGTATTTGTTGCAAAGATGATGCTTATGGAGTTTGTCAGACTTCAAAACCAAATAAAGAAACACAGTGTTAAATCACAGAAAAATACATGAGAGAGTGGGAAAAAGGTCTCACTCTCTCCAGGTTGAAAAGTAAAAAGTCCTAGAGTCCAGCTCCTAACAAGTAACCTGCAAGTGGGGGTGGACATGGATCCTCCAGCTCTATGTTTTAATTTCTTACCACATGTCCAAAAGGTGTCTTCCAAAAGAAGTCCAGCACAATCTGGATAAAGTAGTAGGAAAGGAGGCCAAGGGTTCGCGGAAATTCAGGCACATATTTTGCATTTTTGTAAGAGGAGGTAAGATGAGGAAAAAGAGAGCAAGAAGCAGGCACACAAAGCAGAAGCTAAGCCTGTTCAGAAAAAGCTAGTGACAATCTGTTTGGAAGGAGCTGTGATTACCAGCTCAACGGAGGGACAGCATGGACAATCGGGACAACATGGACATATTGAATCAGGTATGGCACAAGGTTGGATGGACGGGTATGCTCACGGTCAAAGGCAAATGAGAGCTTCTGAGATGGTAGGGGAGGAATTTCACAAGGAGGTGGGTCATTTGGTGGGTTTGGAGGAATGGGGCCCCAGTATAATGGGCCCTATTTCAACGGAGGTACCAAGCAAATGCAACCACTGAGCATGCCATATATGCTCCAGGTTCGGTGCAATCGCAGCAGGTACGGGTTGAACAGAACCCAGCGCCTGGGGCTGCACAGACCTATGTCTTTCAACTGACCATGCCAGCAAAGGCACCGGTACAGGCATGGGAGAAACATCATTAACCCCATAGAACTGCCACTCACTACAATGGAGCAAGTGTTTTTGGAGTGAATCCTTTCCCGCTCCACTGTGCTAACATTTATCCGGATTAGGAAAGCCCACAGGGATCTCTGATGTGTCCAGTCCTGTCTCTTACTGCCGATAAGTAAGAGGAACTCTGGATAGGTGTAAAGGTAGGTGACAGAACACTTTCATTTATGGTCGATATAGGGGCTACAAAATCTTGCATCAATGAAGTTGAGATACCCTTGTGAGGCAAACCGATGGACACACAGGGACTCTGTGGCTATCCTGTCGGTTCCTTAGACAGAGGGCCTACGTAATAAAGATAGTGTAAAGTAGTAGGCGGGAGACTGAGCTGGTTTAACAAAAAATCCTTTATTCAGGTGAAAAGGGTACACGGCAGGTCGTGTACTTTCAGAGTTCAGTGAAACAAAACAAAGTAACCAAACACAAGGTCAGTGGTTTGTCAGGCTGTCTGCTCTGTAGACAGGTCGTGCGTACGGAAGTCCTCAGCTTCGGGGGTTCCTCGTTCTAATATGCCAATGGAAACCGGCAGCGTCCTTGCTCCACTGCTCGCAATCCTCTGGCTTAGTGAACAAGAGAACACAGAAGAACCCACAGGAGTGCAGCAGAAAGCTGTGCTCCTCTGATAAAGTCAGACTCTGGTGTTTAAACTAAGCAGAATGTTGGGGGGTACACAACTTTTGAATGCTCCATTGCCCCTGCCCTCCAATCAGCCGTACTCAGTGTTCCCGTGATGGGTATTGGGCCGGGTCCCTCCCCCTTCTTTTCCCGGGACTTGGTGCCCTTACTGTTTGCCCTCACAACCCGTTCCTAGCCCTTTCCTCCCTCCACCCTGGTGTCCTGGCGGACATTGTATCAGAGGAATTCCGATGCCGCAGCTGCGGATAAGGTACATGCCAACCCCGTTTGTGCGTTTTTGGATGGGTATGTTTGGTTGAATGGGTTGTTTGGTCTGCCGGCCCCTTGGGAGTAAGGTTACTTATGGAGGTGAGCATTATGGGAGGAGTAGTCCATAGAGTTAGACATATTCTGGGGGTCTCACTATTTTGTTGTGGATTCAAGTCCCCTTTCGTAACTGCTGCAGACCTTGTTTCCTCCCGTGCTCGTGAACAGTAGATGGAAGCATAATATGGACTACCAGGAACCTTCAGGTGTCGCTTGTATTCCAGCCACGACTTTCAAGTCCCCGTGGCACTATGTCGCTGCAGGCGCTAGTGTGCCTTCAGGACCTTGTTTCTCATGTGTGGCTGTACAGTCCATTTCGGGGATATGCCACGTCTTGCAGGAAAGCACGGCTTCTGGTTCGATCACCATGCTGGAAACCACGGCCCCTGGGGACGTATCTTCACATACACACAATCCCCCCCCCCCCGCCCCAAGCAACAGACGCTCGGGCTAGTCCAAGGAGCAGGATAGATAATCTGCCACCAGTTGATATTTTGCAGGCTTGTGGACTGTTTCGAAGTCGAAAGGTTGTAGGGTGAGGAACCACCTTAAGACCCGATTTGAGTCTTTTTGTATGGTCAGCCACCACAAGGGTGCATGAACCGTAAAAAGGGTGAAATGCCTCCCAAGCAAATAGTAACAGAGGGACTCCACCAGCCATTTAATCGCCAGCCATTATTTCTCCAAGGTGCAGTATGGTCTTTCATGAGGAAGCCATTTTCTACTGATAAATGCAATGGGATGAAGGTCTGTTTCGCTTCCATGTGATAATACGGGACCCAATCCTTAACCCGAGGCATCTGCTTGTAAGAAAAAAGGATTAAAAAATCCAGACAGTGTAACACCAGCCACCAGGAAATTAAGGTGATTAGGGAACGAAAAGCCTGAATGGCTTCCTCAGTCACGACCAGAGGTCGGTTTGTTTTGAGCATGTCTGTTAGGGGGGTGGCTATCGTCGAGAAGTGTGGGATAAAGCGACGATAATAACCCACAAACCCCAGAAATGCATGCATTTCTTTCCTGATACTGAGTACTTGGAGCTTACGAATTGCTTGGACTTTATCCATCAATGGTGGCATCCGGCCCAACCCACCGTATATCCTATATATCATGCAGTTTCAGCGCTAGCCTGGTTTTCTTCAGATTGATATGTAGTCTGGCCTTTTTGAGGGCCATGGTCACCATAAGTAGATGGTCCAGGTGTGCCTTCCAAGTTGAACTGAAAATGACAATGTCGTCAAGGTAGGCGGCAGCATAGTGTTCATGTGTTAATCGAATTTTGTCCATTAGGGCCTGTAAAGTGGCGGGTGCTCCATGTAGTCCAAACGGTAACACCGTGAATTGGTAGAGACCCCGAGGGGTGGCAAAAGCATTTTTTTCTTGACCTTCTGGATTGAGTGGTATCTGCCAGTACCCTTTGGTTAAGTTCAGCATACTTAAGGCTGAACCTAGCTTTTCTAGCAGTTTGTCAATCCTTGGCATGGGATAGGCTTCATAATGAGAAATGGCATTGAATTGCCTAAAGTCCATGCAGAATCTCATGGTTCGTCTGGTTTGGGCACTAATACTACGGGAGAACACCAGGCACTTTATGAGGGAACAATGATGCCCAGTTTCAACATTTCTTGTATCTCCCTTGCAATATCCGTTCTTCTTGCTTCGGGGATCCGGTATGGCAAGAGGAAAACTATTTTGCTGGCTTGTATCCGGATGAAATGCGATATGAGGTTAGTTCGGCCCGACAAGCCCGAGAAGATCGAGGATACCGGCTCGAGGTGTCTGATAAATTCAGAGACTTGTCTGTTGCTCAGCTGATGTCCTAACAACACGTCATTCAAGTTGCTGGGAAGGTTGGGTACCAACTGTTCTGGTACTGAGAACTCCGATAGGTGAGCACACAATTTAGGGGTCTGGTCTCCGTTCCATTGTTTTAGAAGATTTATGTGATAGTTCTGGATTTTTACCTGTCGGTCCGGTTGTTCCACCTCATAGTTTATGGGTCCCAATACACTTGTAACCTCTTATGGGCCCTTCCATTGAGCCAGCAACTTATTTTCCTTAGTTGGAAGCAACACCAAAACCTTGTCCCCCACCTTGAGGGAGCGCACTCGAGCTGTCCAGTCGTGGTATTTTCCTTTTAGATCTTGGGCACTTCCTAGGTTTTCTTGGGCATAGTCTCGTAGGTGCCCCAGATGTTCCTTCAAGTCACATATACATAGTCTGTTAGATTGGTTTCTTCTTGGGACTTCCAAGTGTTCTTCAACACCCCTGAAATAGATCTGGGTTGTCTCCCAAATAAGAGTTTGAATGGTGAATAGCCGGTAGAAGACTGTGGGATATCTCGAAACACCATCAACAGCTAGGGTTCCTGGCCAATAAGACCTTTTGGAACAGTCTCTTCAGGGTCATGTTTTCGGCTAAGTGCCCACCGGTGTTGTGGTCATGGCCTAACTGAACCAGGCTCCTTCGGTAAGACTGAGGTACCAAAAACTGCTCTCTTTCAATGTTATCTGTTCCCTTAGTTATTCGGTATAGCAAGCATTGTTGTTCCTTTAAATAGGGTAGTGACGTGTTGTGAGGGACCTGTTCTTGTGCTCGTTTGAGAGTGTCATCCGTCCCGGTTTCTGTGCGGAATGAAGGTAAATGGTCCCCTAGGCTCCAGTCTACTAGATCTATTTCTCGGGGCTCGTCCCTCGAAGCCGCCTTCAGTTCTCTTTTCTGTGACCTGGAGAGCCGGCCTTGAAACGGTTTGGTGCTTCTAAAACCTCATTCGAGAAGGGTGCTTCCTGTAACCACTGGGAGAACCCGGGAAGATGTGTCCCTATCAGAACAGGGGCGGGTAGGGAAGGTATAACAGCAGCCCTTATAGGAATCTTCGCCCCTTTTACACCCAATGGTATGTCCTGGGATGGGTACTCCTTAACATCCCCATGCACACATTGCACTAAAACGTTCCCCTCCCTCATGTTCTTTTGGCTACTTACATGCGGATGGATGGCGGTCTGCCTGCTGCCGCTGTCCATCATGGCTGTGGCCAATCGTCCATGTAGTGTAACTTCAATTACGTATGGTAGCCACCTCCTCTGGTATTCTTGGGTCTGTAAGGACCCCATCTCCATAGGCTGTCTTGGCCTTTCGTGAACAGAACTGTGCAATGTTGCCCCACTCTCCAGACTCAAAGCACTGTGGGGTTTGTGCTGCAGGGAAGCCTCCTCCAGTTGTCGTTCCAGCATTGGCCCAAGAAATATTAATGGTTTCGGTACCCATTCTTCCTGGAGGTACTGTAAACGTTCTGGGTGTTCCGGCCTTCTGGTAGACTGTAGCCACGTCAATAGCCTCCTTCAAGGTTAGATGATGGTGTTGCCTAACCCATCTCTGGATCGGACTAGGCAGAGCATCCACGAATTTCTCTAACAATATCATGTCCTTGATTTGTTCTATTGTGGCCGTGCTAGGTTGAAGCCATTTTTCCATTAAGTCTTGGATTCGACAAAACAGCTGCTGGGGGATTTCGCCAGGCTTAAGGTGTGTCTCTTGGTATTTTATCCCATAGGTCTCTTCGTCCATGTCGAGCCTCTCTAGGATCGTTTTCTTTAGGTCTGCAAATGCGGTTCTCCTGTTGGGTTGGCTGTTTGGTAGGCTCCTTGCATCACCCCCACTAGGAGCGGAGCCAAATAGAATGCCCATCTCTCTGGTGGCCACTGTGCTGCTCTGGCAATATGTCCCCAGGTTGATATTTTTGAAGTACCGTGGAAGGCACGGACGGTTGTACTTTGTTGGCGGCTACTGCTTCCCCCAAGATCCTTAAGGCTTCCCTTCCTTGATCTTGTGCAGCCCCTTGTATTTGTAGGGCTTTTTGCAGAGCTTGCTGGTCCTCCTGGGCCTGGTGACCCTGTACTTGCAGCAGTTGTTGCAGCTGCTGTTGTCCCTCGGCCAGTTTCTTGATGATGGCTTCCATGGTGACCAAGAAGGGGCATTGCCGAATCCCACTGCTGCCACCACTGTAAAGTAGTAGGCGGGAGACGTGAGGCGGTTTAACAAAAAATCCTTTATTGAGGTGCAGAGGGTACACGGCAGGTTGTGTACTTTCAGAGTTCAGTGAGAAAAAAGTAAACTAACCAAACACAAGGTTCAGCAGTTTGTCAGACTGTCCCCTCTGTAGACTGGTCTTGCGTCCGGAAGTCCTCGGTTTCGGGCATTCCTTGTTCTAATGCGCCCAATGGAAACCGGCAGCGTCCTCGCTCCACTCCTTGCAATCCTCCAGCTGTGTGAACAAGAGAAAACAGAAGACCCCTCGTTAAGATGGATTTCTGAACTCTGACCTGGTGGGCAGAGGTTCAGAAGGACAGCCTAGTTTCTTGGAACAGGGTAACTTTCTGGACAAGCCAGACCAATCAAGGTATCTTGGCTGCGGTTGAGACTAGGTCTCAGGAGGGGTAAGGATGACTGAAAGACCTCAATGAGCACACAGAGTAAAGGACACTTACAAATCATTCCCAATCAGGTGTTTATATCAGGTGTTTATATATCAAAAATAAAAATACATTTATTCCAAGGCCTTTGCAATTCAACACACAGTAAGAAAATCACAGCAATACTATTAAATCAATACAATCCTACCTATACACATATATACAAGACCAATGGGGTCTAAAGGAGGAATGCACAAAATTGGTCCACAACCTAAACAGGGAAGGAGGCAGGCAGTGCAAATAGTCTTTAGGCCCTTCTGCATCAAACACAGTCCTAACTGAAAGGCAGTCCAATCCCTAAGATGAGGGGAGCCCAATGCTCAAATGTACTTGCGAAGACGGTGCACGCGGTAGTTCAAATGGGCGAAATAGGGTCTTTTGTAGGGGCTGTAGCAGCTCAGGAAGGCAGGTGAGGAGATGCATAATAGGTTCCCACTATTCAAGGAGGGTCTCCACTTGAGTGCAGAGTCGATTCCAAGAGTTGGGAATAGTTTGCTAGTTCGCAATAGCAGTGGAAAGGAGAGGAGCCCTCAGGGGCCACTCATGCGTAAAAACTGATGGATGCACTAGGGGCCACTGGTTAGGGTTGCAATAACTCACTGACCTCGGCGCACTCCGGGCCAAACTTCGGCTGACGAGTCCACTTCGGTTGCAGGTTCAAATGCGGCAATCTCGTGGCTCTGTGGCTTTCAGCAGCGAATATACTGCGTTGATTCCTCTACGGGACAATGCGATTTCTCCGCTCCTGGTGGATGGATCAGGCCAGTTCTGCTGTAGCAGGCTTCAGGGCACAGAGGACCACAGCTGCAATGAACTTGCAAAGTTCGTCACCACGACTGGGCGAGACGTTAACCGCGTGTACTCTTGTTCGGGCACACTCACTTTACACCAGACCTGGGAACGCCAAGTGTACAAATTTCTGCATGAGAGTGCCGTGAACACAGAGCTTACTGGGTACCAAGTTTCAAGGGCCTCCTCGAAACGGCGCGGTGAAAGAGCAACGGTCCTTCATAAGCTGGTCAGCCCACTGGTGGGCCCAAACACACTTCCGAGGCTTACTTGCAGGTTCTGATGAAGGTGCCGAGAATAGTTTGTCCCACTATTCCAATGGGTCAAAGCGTCTCCACAGACCTTCTGGGATGAACAGATGCAGAGGGGTCCACGGGACGACAGCAGGCTTGGGGTGCCAAACCTTCCACCGCGTCACCAGCGGTTCCTCGACTCGGCTTTGTAGTTTCAGGATACTTGGATCCTATCCTTCGTTCAGTGAGAACTCCAGAGATCGACATGGTATGGGTGTTGGAGCCCTCTCTTATCCAAAATCTCCTTCGTGCCAAAACGAAGAGGACCCAATGGGAGATCTGGTCACATACAGGCATACCATACGTGGACCAATCATGGACAACAGTGGTTCCAGGCATTCACAGCACACCAGCCTCTCTGGCACCCAGGTTGTGTATTGGAACGAGACAGTCGAGCCTACATCCTGGGGGCCCGCACACAAAGCATGCAGAAGCCTGCGAAAGCTTGGTACTTCACGGGAAAATGCATGCTCAAATAAGGACTAACCCGGGTCGGCTACACCTGGGGAAGGTGAAGGGGCAAGATGGCCAAAGGACAGGACAAAGAACCTCGTGGCATGGCTATTTTGGAGCCTGGCCACCTAACCGTGCTAAATGCGGTAATCACGGTTTACCTGGCATGAAAGGGTCCAAAAGATTTGAAAGATAAGCTGCAACCAGCCCTGTCCAAGGAACATCTGCACGTCTCCTAAAAAACCCTTTCGCAAGTAACTAGGGCCTTTAGAAAATGACAGGAAGACCCAAGTGCACTGTACTGTAAGGTACTTTGTGCAATTGCAACATGTTGCAGAAAAGTTGCAACACTGACAAGAACTAAGGGAAACAAAGTCTCCCAGTACTGCCGGTCTTTAAGGGCATGTCAGTTTCAGCATAAAAAGTGAGCGAAAAGCCCAGGGGAGTGCAGTAGAAGGCTGTGCTCCTCTGATAAAGTCAGACTATGGTGTTTAAACTAAGCAAAACGATGGGGGATACACAACTGGGGGGGAAATTATATATTAAATGGAAATCTTTCCTAACACATCTTAGTGTCTGAGTCTGTCTTTTGAATGCTCCATTGCCCCTCCCCTCCAATCAGCCGTGCTCAGTGTTTCC
Organism: Ambystoma mexicanum; assembly: GCF_040938575.1. Lineage (NCBI taxonomy): Eukaryota > Metazoa > Chordata > Amphibia > Caudata > Ambystomatidae > Ambystoma > Ambystoma mexicanum. Next base: position 582,982,222 of record NC_090941.1, on the reverse strand, counting down.
GTGATCGGTATTGGGCCGGGCCCCTCCCGCCTTTTTTCCTGCAACTCGGCATCCTTACCGTTTCCCGCCACACCCCGTTCCTAGCCCTTTCCTCCCTCCACCCCGGTGTCCATGCAGACATGGTATCAGAGGAATTCCGATGCCGCGGCTGTGGATAAGGTAAGTGCCAACCCAGTTTGTGCGTTTTTGGATGGATATGTTTGGTTGAATGGGTTCTTTGGTCCGCTGGCTGCTTGGGGGTATGGTTCCTTATGGAGGTGAGCATTATGGGAGCGGTAGTCCATAGAGTTGGACGTATTCTGGAGGTCTCACTATTTTGTTGTGGATTCAAGTCCCCTTTTGTAACTGTTGCAGACCTTGTTTCCTTCCGTGCACTGTAGATGGAAGCATAATATGGAATGCCTGGACCTTCAGGTGTTGCTTGTATTCCAGCCACGACTTTCAAGTCCCTGTGGCGCTCTGCAGCTGCAGGTGATACTGTGCCTTCAGTACCTTGTTTCTCATGTGTGGCTGTACAGTCCATTGCGGGGGTATGCCATGTCTTGCAGGAAAGCACAGCTTCTGGTTCGGTCACCATTCGGGAACCCACGGCCCCTGGGGACATCCCTTCATAGGCAGGTACCCAAAATGTATCTGCTCCCCTTGTGTTGAGCGCATACCCCAGAAAATCTCTTGGGCAAAGATCTCCTTAGTAAACTGCACGTAATGATTGCTTTTACAGAGGAAGGTATAGTATTGCTTGACTCCAGGTTTGTATCCGGAAAGAGAAGCAACGCTTTTGCATTCATACTGTAGTGATAGCGCGATAAGGGGGGTAACCTGTACACTCAGCTTTGTTGAGTAATGGTTGTGTTGAGTTGGATCTCGGGAATAAGAACAGGCATGGCGGATACCGATTGAATTTTTTATTCGGCCGCAGAAGGTAACACCAGGCACATTGTCATGGTTCTCCTAGAAGCAGTAGTCATCAATGAGGACACAGTGGTTCTCTCAGGAACTGATGAGGAAGGCGGAGAGAGGTGCAGTTTTGTGCATCAATCCAACCTTATCGGTAAGCGACAGGTCTGACAAACAATTGTTTGAGGATGCCGAAGACACAGGAGAGATTGTTATTGCGATTGTGGTGCCTTGCCAGATAGCGATAGAGCAAAGGGAAGTACCACAGACTATGCTCATTGTTAGAAACACATTGCCATGTTGGAAGGAGGATTTGGAGCAGGTACCGGACCATTTATGGACCAGAAATCCTCATGATGGTAAAGAGAGTTGGAGCAGTATGGATATAATTGAAACCTGGTGCGATACTACCACATGTGAAGCAATACCCCATGTCTACAGAGGCTGATGAAGGAATTTATGAGACCATTACGGCGTTGTTGAAGCAAGGCATAATACAACCTTCTGTGTCCCCATGCAACACGGCCATCTACCCTATGAAGGATGTGAAGGGGTCCAGTTGGATGATAGACCAGGATTTGCATCTAAGTAACATTGTTGAGGCGGAGTTGCCAGTGGTACCGAATCCTGCTACCATTTTCTGTAACCTACTCAGTCGACCCACTTCATGGTGATTTATTTAAAGAACACACTTTTCTCAGTCCCCTTACACCTTGATTCTCAGTACCTCACAGCGATTACGTACCGTGGTCAGAGATTCAAGCACACGAGGTTGCCCCAGGGGTACTGTAAATCGCCAAGTGTTTTCAACAGGGTGGCTCAGATGGATTTGGGGTATATACATGTGTCCAGTACAGTAATCCAGTATGTGGACGATTTACTAGTCTGTAGCACTTCAGAAGAGCAGTGTCTAGGAGATTCAATAACACTCCTCACTCTTCTTGCGGAAAAGGGGTACAAAGTGGACAAAGAGAAACTGCAATACTGCCAGACAGAGGTAGTATATTTGGGGCAAGTGATATCACCTGCGGGAAGGAAGGTAATGCCAGAGAGGGCCACCGCAGTTCAGAATATGCCCCAGCCAGTCACAGTGAAACAAATGCTGCAGTTTTTGGGACTCTAACTATTGTAGATCATGGATCTCTGACTACTCTAGTTACATGAGGCCCTTACTGCTGGGACCTAAGGGCGCGCAGAAGGTAAAGGGTCCAATAGAATAGTCAGAAGAGATGATGACCTGCTTTCAGGAACTCAAGGCTGCGATCAGTAATGCTAAGGTCTTGGCAACCCCCGAATTACAACCATTTTATCTATTTTCTCATTCATATGGGCAAGTGATGACATCGGTCCCGGCCCAGCAAACATCATTAGGCCATGAACCTTTAGTTACTACAGTGGACTCCTAGACCCAATGATGCAAGGACAGTTTCCTTGTTAACAGGCTGTAACCATGGTAGCAGCTTTTGCGATTCAAAAGTCTTAAACCATTACCATGGATTGCCCGGTGACATTGTACGTAGAGTATGCAGTCTTTGCAATCTTGGAAAAGTCCAAGTTGATTTGACAACACTGACGACCTAGAGAGTCTCAGGGTATGAGGTTATCCTATCAAATGCTTCCATTCATCCAGTACAGTGTCACCTAGTCAATCTTGCAACATTTGTAGCCGAACCGGTGAAACCTGATTACATTGTCAACGATTGTGCGACTTATGAGGGAGAAAAGGAAGAGAGGACAAATGTTGAGTGGGATGCCTTGGAGGGAGGTGAGGCACTCTTTGTTGATGGGTACTCAACAATTAATCGGGACACTGGTGAGAGGCATACGGGTGGGCTTTGTGGATGGGGAATACCAGGTCAGGATGAGGAAACGGTTGCCTTCACATTACTCCGCACCAGCGGCCAAACTAGTGGCACTTATAGAGGTGCTGGAAAGAAGTAATGGAAAGGCAGTCAATATTTATTCTGACTGTATATGGAACTTTCACTGTACATTCAAGCTTGTCAAGGTAGCAGAGAAGAGGGTTTAGAAGATTTGACGGGACCCTTGTCTTGCATGCTGTGCTGTTATCCAGATTAATCAAAGCGCTAACACTGTCCACGGGGTAGGAATAGATAAGTGCACTGTGCATACCAACTGTAGTGACCCAATAGTGTTTGGAAATGGTGCCCCAGACAGAGAAGGGAAAGAAGCTGCATATTTGCCATTTACAGATTCCCCGAACATGGAAACCGTGTCCCAGAAGGTACAGTTGGCAGCCCTGTACACTGCAGTCCCTTAGCTTCAGATTGTGGAAAAGCAGGAGAGAGCCCTTAAGGATTAAAATGAGCTCTGGGCAGAGAGTGCATGTGCCCTCTGAGCCATGGATTTACTGTGGAGATCAGAGCTTACGGGAAAAGTAGTAATGCCTATAGAGCTGCTTCTTGTGGCTATAAAGTACCAGTCGCATACTTCTCGTCGACAAATCACAGCAAAGCTTCAGGAGGAATGGTTTATACCAAACCTCCAAGAACAGGTAAGTAGACTTGTAGGGAATTGCATAGTTTGCAGAGAATTTAATACTGGAAACACCATGAAGCTGGAGAGGGGTTTTGCCCCAGCCCTCAGGGCCATTTCGGGAGCTCCATATTGATTTTTTAGGTATGACTCAGCGATGTAATAATTTTTGATACCTCATTGTGGTTGTTTGCCCATTTTCCTGATGGCTCGAGGTTGGTCCCCGTGCACACCCTGATGCTAAGTCTGCAGCAACCGTTTTGGTGAGGGGGGGGATTTCCACAGTGGGGAATTTGTGAGGTCCTGAAGTCCGACAATGGGACCCACTTTTTTAAGGCCTTGTCCCCAGAAATCACTTCGCTCTTGGGGATCAAGCACAGATTATGTTCAATGTGCCACCCTCAGGCCAACAGATTTGTAGAGCGGTTGAACTGAGTTCTTAAGGTCAGTTTATCTAAAATGTGTAGTGATTTGCATAAGAAATTATTTTATCGTTTGCCGATTGTTCTGTTTTATTTGAGAAATCAGCCAGGGAAGGATCACCATCTCATTCCACACAAGATTATGACTTGGCGTAGGTTACACACACCACCCTCACCTGCACACACAGCATCAGATTTGCACAAGTCAGCAGAGATTCTTGGTGAGGAGTTTAGGGAATACCTTACAGCTTTAACCAAGATTGTCAGACTTGTAGCTTCACAGGTTGTGTTCTCTCACCAACAGTCTACAGGAGAAAATGGCAAGGAATCTGAAGATCGACACCAGCCACAGTTCTCCCCGGGATCTGATCTGATCCATGTCCACTAGTGCATCAGACGCTGGAGCAAGCAGTGTTTCCATGGGTCACACAGAGTGATCCTTGCTACTCCAGCTGGTGTGAATGTGGAGGGTAACAAGAGCTGAAAACACATCAGTGACATACAAAGGGATTCAGGCACCCCACCACCGGAATAACAGCAGGCCCAAAGTTCAGTATGCCCTAAGGATTTGCAGTTCATTTCCGGTAGAAAAGGGGGGCGCAAACATAGACCAGAAACTCTTATTATAACACAGAGAATAAACTTTGGATTTAAAATGGGTGTTAGAATGTTTGATTTTATGTTTTAATCGTTTTTCTTGCTATTTGGTTCTGGCATGGCAGACAATATGAATGTAAATATTTTTAATTTGTCTAGTAAGAGCAATGACAACGATGCAAATTCAGATCCAATAGTGGATGAACATGGCTTTGCAGCAGATAATGTTTGGTATAGAAACATGAGGAGGGTGGGAAGGGAGATATCTGTAGGATCTTATTACATCTGCTCTCTTATCCCACATGCTTCTGGTGTCCCTAGAATATGTATTCGCGGATTCCAAGATGGGGGCGCTGGAGAGAGGATGTGCCTGAAAGTCGCTCCGTCCCCCCTCCAGGCCGCAATATTAAAGATTGCCAAAAAAGCGGTGAACAAATAAGGAGATATACATAAAAAACCCCAGCCGAAGTGGAGGAAGCAGACCGGGAACACCGTCACACGCTACTCTCAGAAGAGAGACTTAGGAGGAGGAGCCCTGCTGCCGGCCCACTTTCGTGGCCACCCAGGAGACTCCAGCACGGAGACACACAAGACAAGGCGATCCGGATTAGGAGGGGCCCCCCTGCCGAGTAAGCTGAGGAGGAGCCGGTGGAGGACGCCAGCCCCCGCGAGACTAGAGGAGCGAAGATCCAGCTCCGAAGACCAGATGGCAAGTGCTAGGGCATGGACCTGCCGAGAGCGGAGAAAGGAGGGGAGAGGAGCAGCACCCGGGACCGCAGCAGCCGCAGCGGGAGAGGGGGAGACACAAACAATCCCCACCTCGCCAGGACAGCAGGTACGCTGCGGGCACAAATAAAGACATCTGGACCGGATAAGAGGCTTCCCCCGACACTGCACAACGGCCGGGGGCACGTTGGCACCCCCCCAACCCCCAGCTGGGAGATAAGGAAGGCTGCGCACCATTGAAACACACGGAGGGAAGTCACAAAGACCCCCCGTGGACGGGCCCACCCCCCCACATTAACGCCCATCGGTCCTACCAAACGGCCCAGAGGCACCTTAAGGGGGCGAGGAGCACTTCCCCACCTACCCCCCCACAATACAAAAGGGGCCACAGCGGGGCATCAAATGTAGCACTGGACACCCCCCCCCCAGTGAAAACAACAGGACCCCCCATTAATGAACTGCAATCAGGGAAGGCATGGGGCAACAATACCCCAAACAAAGGTCTCTCTGACACGGGCACACTGATAGGCCCTACCACAACTGCAGCCTGCCAAGGAGATATTTGAAGCCGACAAGCACAGAGGGCAGCACGCAGTACAGTGCTCCCCTCCCGGTGGAACAAAAAAAGGGGGCATGACATTTAAGAGCCCACCCCCTAGAACAAGCAAAAACCAGCCCGCGCAGGCAGCAGGATGAGACCCCCACCCGCCCTCATAATAGGGGCGCCCCTCTAACAAAGGTGAAGCAGACTCCAGAAGGGCAGAAAGGGAAGAAGGGGGCAGGAGCTCAATGCAGGCCATCAGGATTTATGTCAAAATCCAGGGGGAGAACGGCTCAACCCACCCAACAGACACACCAGCAGAAGCAGGAGCAGAGCCTGACACAACTCTGGGGCCCGGAAACACTAACCCCATCCGTCTCCACAAGGAAAAAAAGCCAAGAAGATCAAACTGCAAAAGCGGGCACAGACCCTGCCAATCCCGAAATGGCAACCAGAGAGGACATGAAAGCCTGGTTCGTAGAATTCCAGTCCCAATTCATGAACTCAATGCAATCCGAATTCGAGACGATGAAAAACTAAATGAAAATCGCAGTTCAAGAGCTAAGAACGCACATTACGAATATAGGGGAGAGGACGGACACCCTGGAGAAAATAACGCAGAACCTGGATGAGGAGGCTCAACAATATGCAGAGATCCAGGAAAAACTGCTACTCCGGACACACAACCTCGAAGTACAATGTGAGGACTTGGAAAACTGGTTGAGTGTCACGCTCACCCGATTCCCACGGAGGCGCAGGTCTGGCTTCGAGTGCTGATGCTTCTTCTATGGTGAAGCGCAGGACTCTGAAGATGGACTCACTGGCTCGCAGGAATATTCCCCTGTGCGTGAAAAGGGAGTATTACCTACTGACGGAATAATGCTCAAGCCTCCCACTCCCTTCCAGCCCTCCACGATACCCTTCCTCGATTCCCCGTGAAGTCTCACCTTAGGGTCTGGAAGGATGAGTTCTCCATCCTGCTTCTGATGCAGGGGCGCGTTGAAACCCAGTTACTTCACTGGATTGAGGTTTGATGGGAGTTCAAATAGGCTTGACTATTCAGGTAAGGCGCTGTAAGAGTTCTGTAGCAAGTTCAAAAGTTCAAGCTTAATAATAATGTTCATTGTCTTATTGCAGCAAGCGCTAACGCTTATGTCTTTTTCCCCTTAGGGGCCGGGGTTCGGAATGCCGGAGATATGGCGCCGACCCGAAGTGAAACGTGCAGTTCCAGTAAATGACAGGTAAGTTCTGGATGAGCGTTCGGGTAATGTCTTTGTCTTTTTTCCCCATAGGGGCCGGGGTCCGGAATGCCAGGAAGCGGCAGGACCCGAAATGAAATGGGAATGACCCAACAGGTAAGTCTTAGAAGGAAACGGAGCTTTTCCTATTCCCTTCCTTCTCTCACCTTGTGTTCTTGTCTTTTTCTCTCTAGGCTCTGGGAAGTGGCTGCGGATCCGGATGATCGCTGCTGAAGATGGAGGTGCCCAGGAAAGGTGAGTGAAATGCAGCGCTGCAGCGATCGAAGCGAAATGCTTTTAAAATGATGTCTTCCCTTTCAGGATCGTCGGTGTGAAGTCTCCGTGATGCAGCTTTAGCAGGTAAGGTCTTCTTTCTCTATCCAATTCTCTCTTAGCAGGTGACCCAGGATGCTGACAGGCGTGGCTGAAGTCCAGATGCAGGAGCTGACACGGTGAGCGTCCAGCTGCGAGGAGCAGAACAACGCGAATCGTGAGTTGCTGATCGGGCGTGGTTTAAATAGCTTTGGAAGAAGTTCCAGGTATGTATCCTTTCACCGATCAGGTATGTATCCTTCCCCGACCACACCCAGGGGAAAGGAGGTCCACAGGTAAAGTAGTTCCAGTCAGGCCTCAAGAGGGCCTGGATGTAGCAGCATGGTCTGCATCAGGTAAGTGCACCTTAAAACACTTGAACACATGTCTAGCTTTATGAGCCTGGCGCCTAAGGCGCCAGGACAGGGGTCCAACATGAGCCTGGCGCCTAAGGCGCCAGGACTGTGTCCAAAGGGCCCCAGCTTGGGCCCGCTGGCACTTCCCTGGGGGAAATGATGCCTGCCTCTGGGGTTGCTGGGTCGGACCTGGCTCCTTGGAGGTAGGCATCATGACAGTACCCCCCCTCAAGGCACCTCCCAAGGTTGTTCCCTCCGGGGGTTTTGGCTTGTTCGGAAATCTCCGGTGGAACCTTTGTATTAATCGAGGTGCGTGAACATGGTTACTAGGCTCCCACGATCTCTCCTGAGGTCCATATCCCTTCCAGTCAACAAGATAGAAGAGTTTGGACTTGAACACCTTGGAGTCTAAAATGTCTTTAACTTCGAATTCTAATTCCCCTTCAATTTGAACTGGGTCTGGAGGCTTGGACAGTCGGGTCCCTGGTTGTACCGGCTTCAAAAGTGATGCATGGAAAACTGGATGAATACGCATGTTAGACGGTAAATCCAGTTTAAAGGCCACAGGATTGATTATAGCCTTGATGGGATAAGGTCCTATGAATCTGGGATTGAAGGTTCGCGGGCCCTTGAGGGGTAAATGTTTCGTTGCTAGCCATACCTGATCTCCTACTTGGTAAGGAGGAGTTTTACTTCGGTGCAAATCAGCGTTTTCTTTATACTTTTTCTTGGCTTGCTGTAAATGAGTTGCAGCTTCTTTGAAGGCTTGGATTATTGTGGAATGCAGATGATTTACTGCGGGCATTTCCAGGGTCAGAGGTGGATCTAGATCAGAGGTCCGAGGATGGTGACCATACAAAGTATAAAAAGGAGTTTGTCCGGTTCCAGAATTAACTGAATTGTTGTATGCATATTCTGCGATCCAAAGGATGTCTTTCCAATTTAACTCGGGATTGGTGTAACATGCACCGAAGATATTGCTCGAGAGTCTGTTTGGTTCTCTCGGTTTGTCCGTCGGTCTGGGGGTGGTGGCTGGTGGATAGCCGCACATCTATTTGTGCTAGTTGGCAACACTTCTTCCAAAAATGGGAGATAAATTGACTTCCACGATCCGAGACTAATATGGAAGGGAAACCATGTATGCGAACTATATTCTCCAGAAATTCCTTGGCCAAGGTGGAAGCTGAAGGCAAACCTTTTAAAGGGATAAAGTGGGCCATTTTGGAGAATAGATGCACAATTACAAGGATAGTGTTGTAACCAGCACAAGGAGGCAGGTCAGTTATAAAGTCCATTGACAAGGTGTGCCATGGAGCCGGTGGAATATCCAAGGGTTGAAGTAGGCCGGCTGGCCTTTTCTTTTGACCCTTGTTTTGGGCGCAAATTCCGCAAGACAAAACAAAAGACTTTGTCTTTTCTCCAAGAAGGCCACCAGAAGTGGCGTTTGATTTTTTCCTCCGTTTTAGCGATACCAGGGTGTCCTTCCATTAATGATTCATGATGATGGGCAATAACAAGTTCTTGCAATTCTTTACTAGGCAGAAACAACCACTCCTGGAAGTAGGGTAAGTCATCCTTAACGGTGTAATGAGGACCCTTTTGACTCCATTCTAGTAAGGCTGAAGAGTCTAGAAGCTGTTTTACTTGCGTTTGGATGTCCTCAATAGTTTGCAATGAAGTTAGGCCTAAGATTCTTTGTTCTGGTATGATTGGCACAGGTTCTAAACTCGAATTGGGTTCTTCCATGCCAATCCGGGATAAGGCGTCCGCTTTACCATTCTTGCAGTAAGGGCGATAGGTAATTACAAAATCAAATTCCGCAAAGAATAGAGCCCATCAGAGTTGTCGTGAAGATTGAGCCTTGGCCGTCTTTAAATACTGTAAATTTCTGTGGTCCGTAATTACGGTGATGGTGTGTCTTGCCCCGAGAAGGTAGTGACGCCAAGCCTTGAAAGCAGATTTAATAGCCAGTAACTCTTTGTCGGTAATTGCATAGTTGATTTCAGGAGGAGAAAATTTCCTGGACCAAAAGGCCACAGGGTGTAGTTGGTTAGTTTCTGGGTCTCTTTGCGACAGGTCAGCTCCCATGGCCGAACTGGATGCGTCGGTTTCCACAATGTAAGGGAGATCTGGGTGCGGGTGCTTCAATATAGGTGCAGAGGTGAATTTGGTTTTCAGGTCCTGAAAGGCTTGTTCGGCCTCAAGAGTCCATTCAAAGCGTTTGTTTCTCTTTAGGAGAGCTGTGATGGGTTGGACTGTTCGGGAAAATTCTGGGATGAATCTTCGATAGAAATTGGCGAAGCCGAGCATGCTCTGACCTCCCTTCACCGAGCTAGGAGATGGCCATTTGAGGATGGTGTCCACCTTTCGCGAGTCCATTCGGACTCCTTGAGGTGTCAGGGTAAATCCGAGAAACTCCACTTCTGTGGTATGAAAAACGCATTTTTCGAGCTTAGCAAATAGTCTGTGCTGGCGCAATTTCTCAAGAACTGCCCTAACATGTTTTCTGTGATCGGATTCTGAAGAGGAGTACACCAGGATGTCGTCAATATAAACAATGACACAGACGTCGATAAGTTCCCGAAGAACATCATTCATAAAGTACTGAAAGGCGGCAGGTGCATTGCACAAACCGAAGGGCATCACCTGATATTCAAAGAGCCCAAATTTGGTGCGGAATGCAGTCTTCCATTCGTCGCCTTCTTTTATACGCACCAGGTGATAAACTCCTCAGAGATCTAACTTGGTGTACACACATGCGTCTTTCACCTGGTCGATAAGCTCAGGGATCAGGGGCAGAGGATAACGATTCTTAATCGTTATTTGATTTAGGGTGCGATAGTCTATACATGTTCTAAGGTCGCCCTCTTTTTTCGGCACGAAGAACAGAGCTGAGGAGACAGGAGACTTGGACGGGCGAATAAAACCATTGGCTAGGTACTGATCTAAATACTGACGCAAATGTAGGTTCTCAGGTTCCGTAAGAGCATAAATCCTACTTCAAGGTAGTTGAGCATTGGGTACCAGATCGATTTGGCAATCATAAGACCGATGGGGAGGTAACGCGTTAGCCTGTTCCTTCTGAAAAACGTCTTGGAATTCTTGGTATTCTGACGGTAGCTGTACAGGGGTGGAAGTTGCTGAGGCTAGACCCATAACTGGATTTCTTGGGTAACAAGTTGGTTCACAATCAGGAAAACGTATCTTTGCTCGCCAGTCAATTCTGGGATTATGTGTTTCTAACCAAGGAATTCCAAGAATTACTTGAAATTGTGGGGCCTTGATCACATCAAACACGATTGCTTCCCGATGTCCATCCTGACCCACTAGTGTCATTTCAACAGTGGAATGCGTTACAGGCCCTGAGGCTATTTCGGTTCCATCTACTGTAGTAATGACATCTTGGGTTACTTTCAGGTGGAGAGGGAGCTTAATCCTGGAAGCCAATTCACGGTCTATGTAATTTCCAATAGCTCCACTGTCGATGTATGCTTTTATAGCATGTAACAGCTGAGGCTGTTTTGGGTCCACGAGCACCATTGGCATGACAAAATGCGAGGTCAAAGAGTTTGTTTTCAAGCTCGGCAAGCGGACCCCTACGCTTGTCGGGCTAGGTCGTTTCCCGAATCAGGTGTCAATAAATCGTTATCAGTGGCTCCAACCACCTTCTTAGGTGGTTTAACCGGACAATTTCGAAGAAAGTGACCGGAAGTCCCGCAATACAGGCAAAGTTGCATTTGCCGCCTTCTCTCTCGTTCCTTCTGTGTTAATGGTCCTTTAACACCGCCGATTTGCATAGGTTCGGATACGTCGGTACTCTTGGAGTTAGCGTGGGTTTTGATCGGTACTCGGGTTTCGTACTTGAACCGATCTGCTTTTCTATTTTGAAGTCTGTGATCAAGTTGAACCACCAAGTCTATGTAGTCTGCGCAGACCTGGGGTGGATCTACTATCTGAGCTAGAACATCCTTAAGCTCTCCGCGCAGGCCTCGATGAAACAATGTGATCCTTTTGTTTTCTGGCCATCCAGTTTCCACAACCAGTCTATTAAAGGTGGCAACGTAGGACAGAAGATCCTGATTACCTTGTCGTAAGGATAGCAGTTCGTTATCAAGGGCCTGTCCTTGAGAGTGTTGAGCAAACAATCTTTCCATGCTGGCCTGGAAACCCTGAAAATTCTGGAGAATGGGATCATCCTGATTTACCAATGGAATAGACCAATCGGCAGCACTGCCACTGAGGTAAGATAGTATAAAGGCTACCTTGGTCTGGTCGTTAGGGAAGGCCCCGGGTCTGCATAGAAAGTGTAAAGGACATTGGTTCATAAAGACGGCATATTTCTTGGGATCCCCCGCAAAACGTTCAGGCGGGGCCAAAGGCATGTGTCCAGGTAGATTGATTTGTACCGGGTTATTCAAACCCATTGATGTGGAAGTATCTCCGGAATTAGGTAAAGGAGTGTGCCCTGCCTGGGCCTTCAATAACCTTTTGGCCAGGTCATCTGTTCTTTCCTTGGATAGGATCAGTTCTCTTTTGAGAGCGTTAGTCTCCTGGCGGGCTGAGTGCACTTCTGCCCGTAATTCCCCCAAAGGCTGGGCCAGCTGATCTGTCTCGGAAGTCTCCATAGCGCCCGGGTGGGAAATTGTGGGTAGGCTTCGCGTTCTGTCACGCTCACCTGATTCCCACGGAGGCGCAGGTCTGGCTTCCAGTGCTGATGCTTCTTCTATGGTGAAGCGCAGGACTCTGACTATGGACTCACTGGCTCGCAGGAATATTCCCCTGTGCGGGAAAAGGGAGTATTACCTACTGACGGAATAATGCTCAAGCTTCCCACTCCCTTCCAGCCCTCCACGATACCCTTCCTCGATTCCCCGTGAAGTCTCACCTTAGGGTCTGGAAGGATGAGTTCTCCATCCTGCTTCTGATGCAGGGGCGCGTTGAAACCCAGTTACTTCACTGGATTGAGGTTTGATGGGAGTTCAAATAGGCTCGACTATTCAGGTAAGGCGCTGTAAGAGTTCTGTAGCAAGTTCAAAAGTTCAAGCTTAATAATAATGTTCATTGTCTTATTGCAGCAAGCGCTAACGCTTATGTCTTTTTCCCCTTAGGGGCCAGGGTTCGGAATGCCGGAGATATGGCGCCGACCCGAAGTGAAACGTGCAGTTCCAGTAAATGTCAGGTAAGTTCTGGATGAGCGTTCGGGTAATGTCTCTGCATTCGCTCATTCAATGTCTTTGTCTTTTTTCCCCATAGGGGCCGGGGTCCGGAATGCCAGGAAGCGGCAGGACCCGAAATGAAATGGGAATGACCCAACAGGTAAGTCTTAGAAGGAAACTGAGCTTTTCCTATTCCCTTCCTTCTCTCACCTTGTGTTCTTGTCTTTTTCTCTCTAGGCTCTGGGAAGTGGCTGCGGATCCGGATGATCGCTGCTGAAGATGGAGGTGCCCAGGAAAGGTGAGTGAAATGCAGCGCTGTAGCGATCGAAGCGAAATGCTTTTAAAATGATGTCTTCCCTTTCAGGATCGTCGGTGTGAAGTCTCCGTGATGCAGCTTTAGCAGGTAAGGTCTTCTTTCTCTCCAATTCTCTCTTAGCAGGTGACCCAGGATGCTGACAGGCGTGGCTGAAGTCCAGATGCAGGAGCTGACACGGTGAGCGTCCAGCTGCGAGGAGCAGAACAACACGAAGCGTGAGTTGCTGATCGGGCGTGGTTTAAATAGCTTTGGGAGAAGTTCCAGGTATGTATCCTTCCACCGATCAGGTATGTATCCTTCCCCGACCACACCCAAGGGAAAGTAGGTCCACAGGTAAAGTAGTTCCATTCAGGCCTCAAGAGGGCCTGGATGTAGCAGCATGGTCTGCATCAGGTAAGTGCACCTTAAAACACTTGAACACATGTCTAGCTTTATGAGCCTGGCGCCTAAGGCGCCAGGACAGGGGTCCAACATGAGCCTGGCGCCTAAGGCGCCAGGACTGTGTCCCAAGGGCCCCAGCTTGGGCCCGCTGGCACTTCCCTGGGGGAAATGATGCCTGCCTCTGGGGTTGCTGGGTCGGACCTGGCTCCTTGGAGGTAGGCATCATGACATTGAGGAGATTGAATATCCGAATAAAAAACATGGCAGAATCCGTTGAGGACAGAGATCTGGGGGAGGCAGTCCAACATGTATTTAAGGAAATATTGGATGCAAAGGAAGAGGAGGAAGTCGCCATAGACAGGATACATCGGGTGGGACCAAAGAGAACAGGAGAACCAGGCGCAAAACCGAGAGATGTGCTAGTAGCTCTCTCCTAGTACCTCCAAAAAGAACAGATCCTACGGAAAGCCCGGAATATGGACCGCATTAGAATGAATGAAGAGGAAGTGCAGCTGTTACAGGACCTGGCGCAGTCCACTCTACAGAAACACCGAGAAATGGGGCCGGTAGTAAGAGCCCTTGCATCAAAGCAAATCAGATACAAATGGACATTCCACTTCGGGCTACTGTTCACGTGGGAAGGAAGGCAGAGAAGGGTAACGACATGCGAAGAAGGGAGGCAAGTTCTGGGCATAGAGGAACAAGAGGAGGAGGCCCTAGGACCAGCGAGCGTCAGACCACCTAGGAAAAGATCAGAATGGCAATGGAAGAGCAGCGACAGGAAAGGAAAGAGACAGCTGCAAAACGAATAGGAGGGTCTAAGTGGAATACGGTACAACGATACCAGCATGCAGACCCTGTGGTGGACGAACACTCTCCCAACCACATCGCAGGGGCACAGTGGAAGAAGACCCACCATACAATCAGGTGCGGAGGATGGGGAGGAGGGCACTAGGGACACATCTTGGAATCCAAAGGGTATAGAACACCCTACAAGTTAAGTTATCTCTGAGAATGATGGGCATGGTGCACAAGGTGCAATGCCTGAGCGATCATAGGAACTAGAGCTCACCTCAGGGTAGTTTTGGGGGGAGGGGACTAAGGCAGGTTGGGGGTTGCCGAGTTGAGAGGGAGGGAAAACCGGGAATAACCAAACATCAATGGGGACACACCGGGGCATACAAACAAAGACAAGGATCTCGGCCATGGGATGGGGGTTAAGATACTGACATATAACATCAGGGGGCTAAACTCTCCAGGTAAAAGGAAAAAGGTGGAACAGTACTTAAATCAGGGGAGAGACGACATAGTAATGCTCCAAGAAACTCATAAGAGGGCCAGACAAGTTGAAGGTCAGGCTAAAGGGATACAAACAAACACTCCAGGCCACCGCGCCAGACAAAAAAGCGGGAGTCCTGATAGCATTCCGAGACTCCCTAAGGGTACAGATACTCCACACAGATGCAGACAAACAGGGGAGATATCTCCTAGCGAGCGCAGAAATACATGGATACCCCCTCACGCTTGCCGCACTATAAGCTCCCAATACGGGACAGGGAGGATTCCTCAAAGATGCACTGGAGAAAATAGAATGGTTTGCCAAGCGGGAGATACTACTGGGCTGAGACTTGAATATGGCTTGGGACCCCACTCTAGATAGATCGGCACCCAGACAGCAAGGGCAGGGCACCCCGTCAAACGCCCTGAAACAAAAGATGAACAGCCTAGCGCTAGGTGACATCTGGAGACACACAAACACAAACCAACAGGGATTCACATACTTCTCACATGTCCACAACACAATGTCCCGAATTGACTACCTCTGGGCTTCGTCAACCATCCTGGGGAAGACACAAAGGGCGGAAATTGGCTCCATCCCTCTCTCCGATCACGCACCCCTGTGGGCCGAGAACGCTAACCCCGAAAGTACCCGGTTTGTGGAACTGGAGGTTCCCAGAGGAGGTAATATGAGACCCAGTGATGAACAACACCCTAAGAGAACACACTACGGAATATCTGACAAATAACCTCCCAGAGATAGCGATAGAAACCCAATGGGAAGCTCTAAAAGCGGTAACGAGGGGACACTTAATCGCTCTGAAAGCCCAAAAGGAGAGACTCAACCTCCAATGGGAAAAAGAGCTAGAAGTGAATATTAGTAAAATCCAAGCGTAATTAATGCTTAAGCCCACAACGAATCTACAAAAAGCCCCGAGACATGTTCAGGGCCAATTGGATGCTATCCCCACAAAAAAAGCAGAGAGACAATTGCTCAGGCTTAAACTCTGGTACTATATAAAAGCAAACAGAGCTGACAAGCTCTTGTCTAGACAGCTAAGGGAGAAAATGAAGGATAGAACAGTGATGGCGATGAGGGAACAAAAAGGGGAAAGACAGACAAACGTCAGAACTTGGGGCAATATTTGAGAAGTTCTACCATAAACTTTATTCGTCTGACCACCCACAGGAGGCCCAACAAAAGTATTACCTTGAAGGGTTAAACCTCCCAACACTATCAGAAATAGAGAGACACATTTTAGATCAAAATATTACTCAGGAAGAAGTTACCAAAGCGATTAGAGACCTTCCCAGAAATAAGGCTCCAGGCCCAGACGGTTATACCGCACAATTTTATAAAACATACAGCGAAATATTATCCCGAGTTCTAACTGAACTATTCAACTCGTTTAAAGATAAAGCCAATATTACCCAATCAATGAATGAGGCAAAGATGTTGGTCATACACAAACAGGGGAAGGACCCAGAACAGCCCTCCTCATACCGCCCGATAGCGTTGATAAATCAGGATGCCAAGCTCTACACAAATATTCTAGCCTCTAGACTCTCGCGGGTTCTCCCTAAGCTGATCCACCAAGATCAATCACGTTTCGTCCCCGAAAGACAAACGCACAATAACATTAGGAGGGTCTTACATATAGTGGAAAAAGTAGGAATAACATACCCAGCGATAACATTGGCCCTAGACGCAGAAAAGCGTTTGATTAGGTGGAATGGACCCTCTTGTTCCACACGCTGAGAAGAATGGGAGTTGTGGAATAATTCATCAGAATGGTTACAGCCAACTATAACTCACCCAAAATCAGAATAGCATGAATGGAGGACTATCCAACAAAATCCGAATAGAAAGTGTTAGGGAGAATTATCTCTTTAGGCTGAATTTCCTAACCTAGTGAGTCCCCGAGCAGCTTTGCTGGATTTCTGGAGTTTGTTTTTTTCTCCTGCCAAGAGTGAGACTCTTTTTCTCCCACTCTTGGACATGATTTATGGTGTTCTTTTGACTGTTAATGTGTTTTATGGGCTATGGGGTCCTTTACTCCATAGGGTCTCATGTGTTTTTACTATGTGTGCTACACAGCACCCTCTGTGCAGTGACACAGGGGTGTCATAGTGACACCCCACCATAGACTCCATACCCTGGGACTGACTACTGTCTCCCAGGGCATGTAAAGTCTCCGTAGGCTTTACTAGTCCCAAATTATTAACAGAAACCAGTACAAACCATCATATTGTGGATGTACTGGTCGGGGCAATTCGATTGCCCCGGGGTCTGTTAGTCGAGGGGGCACATCTCCGTCCCCCCTGATTGAGTTTTGGCTGGTGGCAGTGGAAACTACTTTTTATATTCGACCGCAAATATTTCCCTATGGGATTTTCCCATTGTTCGAGGCTACCAACTTTAATTATTTAATTCTCATAGCTTCGAACATACCGCCGGTTTATTTATTTAATATTAATTCGCCGGTTGGTATTTTTTGCCAGGACTCGATTCTAAAATGGCGTTTTTGTGTTCTCTTCTGTGACTCCAACCCAAGTCGAGCCCTTTGTTCCACTTTTTGGAGGGGTTCTCCACAGAAGCCTCCAAAAGTGGTGCCACTCTGTCTGGGTACCACAGTGAGTGTGGAGGGGGTTTAGGCACCCTGGACTGAGTTACCTTGGTAACTCAAGTCGCACTCTTCTGTGATTGGCCCAAGTGGTGAGCCGGCCGGCTCACCACTTAGCATGTTTGATTGACAGCTAAACTGAGTGAATGGGGGTATGCTGCATAAAAGCAGGGCTTTGGGGACTGGAACTTCAGATGTCGCCACAGGACCTGAGAATCCGACGAGGGAGAAGCTGAGCCGACCTACCACGACAACACCACCGACTCACCACTTCCCGATGACAGAGAAGATCTCCCGGCTGGAGAGGCTTCTTCCCCTGACTGGTGGGCACAACCAGTTTACCTTCTTCTCTTCGCACCCCAGACCGGTTTGTGGTCGAACTGCCCGTGCCAAGCACCCCGGCAGCCGGATAGCCACTTACCACTGAACCGCGAATCAACGGACCGCTCCTCGTACCAGAGAAACTCTGCGGCTGGTTTCTTCCCTGGCAGTGCAACGGACTCCTGTCTTCCTCCCCGACGAGATCCTCTCTCCCCCCCGGACGAAGCACCGACTTGCATCCGCTGCCAGGAACAACTGCCCCCGCTGGAGTGTTCTCACCACTTTGAGGTACGTGTCCGCCAGGCCTCCCTTTCTAAAGATTGCTACAAGGTAATAATAACCCCTTAACCTTCTGGACTGGGCTGGCCGCCTTGACCCTCTAATTGGTCCCTTTCTTTGGTTCAACTCCTTTTTGAACCGTTACAAGACTTTTGTGCACTGCAACCGTGTGACCTTGGACACATTTCGTTTTGATCCTCTTAAAGCGGATCCGGCCTACTGACTCTGAATTCACGGTGTTACTTTGCTTGCCTCTCTTGTTGTGTTTGTGAAAAAGTGTTGGGATCTGTTTCAATTTATTCTCTGCTTTTCTCTCCCTTTTTAAAACGAATTATTAGAGTGCCATCTACGTTAAGCGCTCACCGCTGTCTGAAAATAAGTGGGGCTTTACTTAAGACTTGTCTAATATTCTTTTAAGGGAGTGTATATCTTTTAGTGACCGTGTTTTTGAATTGCTTACTATTAGTGCCTGTGTGTTTTCCTAGATGTGGTTTTAAATAAATAATTATATCTCTTTTACACCAAGCCCTGGTCAGTGTTTACTTGTTCTATTGTGTTCTCTTGACCTATTGTGAATACTCTGTATACTGCCTAACTCTTCTTGAGCGAAGTCTGACTGCTCAGCCACAGCTACCAAGTGAATCTGTGTGGTACAGACTGCTACCAAGTGGGTTTACTGCCAAACACCTGTAGTCCTAAATCTTTTGCAGTGGTCCCAGAGGGAACTGCACAGGTTTCTGCCTAACACTGGTGTACAGCGGTGGGATTTGTATTGAGTATACACTTTAGAGTGCTTGTTGAACACTTTAGGACAACTAACCACAGAGCTTAGTACTAAGCAGCTGATTTTCTAACGATGTCTGCTATGGAGAGTTATACCCTAGAATCATTGTCTGCCAAAACTGCTGATTGCTTAAAAGTATTGTGTAGACATAAGAATCTCTCTGAGAAGGGCAAGAAAATGGAACTTATAGAAAGATTGTTAGAAAACCAAAGTCTGGGTGGTACAGAGGAATCTACACCCCCCCCCCCCAGCAAATGTAGAAAACAGTGATGGTATTGATCTGAATCAAAGTCTTGATAATGAGTCATAAGAGGAAAGTGAACCTAATGAAGTTAGCCACTCTGAGCCTCTGTCTGCCTTACCTACTGTACCTACTGGGCCTATATCAGGTCCCACATGTAACCCTGCTTATTTTGAACTTGAAAAAATGAAGCTTGAATTAGAGTACAAACGTTTTATTGCTCAATCTGAAAGAAACCAAGAGCTAGAGTTCAGAAGAATGAATGTCCACGCTGAGCAGAAGCAAGCTGAGTTAAGACTCAGAGAAATAGAGCTTAATCATGAACTAGAAATGAAAAAGTTGTCTGTGGAAAATGCTTCTCTCTCCTCTGGTTCTTCTAGGAGTTCCAGTCCCAAAAGACCCCATATGCCCAAGGAATTAGTGGGTATGTATGAACCTAAGTTGGATGTGTTGGATTGGTTAAAAATGTTTGAGTATAATCATGGGCTCCAGGACATCACAGGGAATGAGTTACTTCCCTGGTTGTTCTCTAGGCTTCCCCTCGTTGCAACTGATGTGGTAATGGAGTTGGGGGAGGTGGATAAGAATGATTATGAATGTGTGAAACTAGCTTTGATAGCTAGATTTGGGAAGACCCCTTCCCAGTACCTTAAGAGGTTTAGGACCCTCAAAAAGCATGATGGT
This sequence comes from Ambystoma mexicanum, assembly GCF_040938575.1. Taxonomy (NCBI): domain Eukaryota; kingdom Metazoa; phylum Chordata; class Amphibia; order Caudata; family Ambystomatidae; genus Ambystoma; species Ambystoma mexicanum. The sequence goes on along the minus strand of NC_090941.1, from coordinate 582,962,573 downwards.
ACCCCTTGGGCTACCTGGGTGAGTGAAAGTTTGAAAAACCTAGAGGGATGCATTAAGGGTTACAGAGTTAACACTTATGAAGGAATGAAGAATCTTGTAATGTTGGAGTCAATTTATGATGCCTGCTCTCCTGAGCTCAGACAGCACGTGGCTGATTCAAGGGAATTAGATTCCAGGAAGTTAGCGAAGGCTGCTGACTTGTGGGTTGCCAACAGGGCCACTCACAAGGATTCTGGGGCTACTCAGAAAAAGGATGAGGGAAAACAGCCAAAGAAGGACTCCAAAGAGAATTCTAATAATTCCAATTCCAAAGAGGGCCCCAGACAGAACCAAAAGGGTAAGCCACCAGGGAAACCAAATCAGGCTAGGGTACACCTCCTGGTGCCAAACCAGAAGGAGGTCAGAACAAGCCACCATTCCAGAAAGCATTTGGTAAATGCTTTGTTTGTGGCTCTACTTACCATGTGAAAGGAGATCCCAGATGTAAGGGTAAACCTTCAGGGGTCCAGCTTGTCTCCTTAGCCTTCGCTCCAGAGGAGGAAGTACAAATGGCAAGTGGAAACTTTCTATTACTGGCTGATGAACCCATTGGAGTCTCAGCCAGTGTTTCTTTAGTGTCTCTGGGATGTGGGAACAACAGAACTTAGATGTCTATAATTCTATCCCAGATAATACTAAAGAGTATTATAAGGACAGTGTCCAGGTGAATGGTCAGGAGACTCCTGCCATTAGGGACACTGGGGCCAGCATAACTGTGGTGGACAAATTGTTTTTTTCAGACTGAGGATGTTGCTAAGGCACCCAAACGCCTCACCAAGTTAGCTGGAGGGCCTGTGCAGATGCTTCCCCAATTACCAGTTCTCATCCAGTGTAATGACATGACTGTGAAGATACCTGTCAGCATACAAAGTGAGGTGCCAGGAAGGGTTCTGCTGGGTAATGACTTGAAAACTCTTGGAGTAGTGTCACATACCCCCAGACCTCCTAGTAAAAGGTTACAGGAGCTCACCAGACCTGCAAGGGAGAGAACCATGAGAGGTACTCCCAAGGAGATGATGAAGAAAGATCACTCCTGCTCCACTGGAGATGTCAGCTGCTGTCTTCTAAGCAACCAGAAGCAAAGGGGAAACCTAAGACTTCTAACAAGAAACCAGCAGTCAGCACTCCAGTGCAGCCAACAAGGACTTCCCCTAGGTTGTCCAAAGTTACACCAGTAACCCCCCCTCCAGCTGAGGCTGAGAGGGAGGTACAACCCTGTGTGGTTGAACTAGACTCTCAAGAAGAACTAGTGGAAGGCCAGGAACTCATTGGAGATCTGGATCCTGTTGACCATCCTGAGCTGCAGTCTTTACTGGCAGAAGGTGGACCCAACAGGGCAGACTTCAGTAAGGGACAGAGAGAATGTCCAACTCTGGAAGGTATTCACCACCAGGCAGATGCTCAGGCTGAAGGGCAGGAGCCTGGGAAATATAGGTTACACTGGGAAGATGGCCTCTTCTACAGTGAACCAACCGAGTCTGCCCCTGGGGACAACAAACGACTTGTAGTACCCCAAGAAAACAGACCACAGTTCTTGCAGTTAGCCCATGAGATTCCTTTGGCTGGTCACTTGAGTTTCAAGAAGACTAAGGAAAGGCTCTCACTCTACCTTTATTGGCCAAAGATGGGGGCTGAAGTAGATAAATACTGCAGGAGGTGCCACACCTGCCAGACTTCTGGTAAGGTTGGCTCCAAGAATGTGGCACGTTTAGTGCCTCTCCCAGTTGTGGGAGTCCCATTTGAGAGGGTAGGGATTGACATTGTTGGTCCCCTTCATCCTCCAACCTCCTCAGGCAACAGGTTTATACTTGTTGTAGTAGACCATGCTACTAGGTACCCTGAGGCAATTCCTATGAGGACTGTTACAGCTCCGGCTGTGGCTAAGGCCCTCCTTGGTATTTTTACCAGGGTTAGGTTTCCTAAGGAAGTAATCTCTGACAGGGGGTCAAATTTTATGTCCCACTACATGAAAGCCATGTGGAAAACCTGCGGAGTTACTTACAAGTTCTCAACCGCATACCACCCTCAGACAAATAGGCTGGGTGAAAGGTTCAACAGAACCATGAAGAGCATGATAGGTGCTTTAGAGGACCCCCTTAAAAGAAAGTGGGACCTTCTACTGCCATGCCTTCTCTTTGCTTATAGAGAAGTCCCTCAGGAGGGAGTAGGTTATTCTCGCTTTGAACTTCTTTATGGTCATCCGGTCAGAGGTCCATTGGCCCTGATCAAGGAGGGGTTGGAGAGTGCTCCTTCCCCCAAGCCAGTCAGAGTGACTGACTACGTGATAGGTCTCCGAAGGAGAATGTCACAAATGATGGCAGAAGCAAGTGATAACTTGAAAGCTGGACAAGCATTGGTCAAGCACTGGCATGACCAAAAGGCTAACATGGTTGAGTTTACTCAGGACCAGCCAGTTCTCGTTATGATTCCAACAAGGCAGAGGGCCTTGCAAGACAAATGGATGGGACCCTTCAACGTTGTGGGTAAACATGGAGAGGTCAACTATCTGGTGGACTTGGGCAACCCCAAGGAGGCTCCCACAGTCTTCCACACCAACAGACTAAAAGCGTATGTCTCCAGATCTGATGTAGGAGCTTTGCTTCTAGCATCATCAGAGGAAGAAGAAGAGAGTGAAGCTCTTCCTTATCTCCTCAGAGGCTTACCTTTAGACAAAAAGATTGAAGGCGTAAATCTCTCTTCAAATCTGACACCTGAGCAACAGGAAGAGTGCAAGTCTATGTTAAATCAGTTTGCCTCTCTGTTCTCACTTTCACCAGGCTTGACCCCTTGGGGACAGCATGACATACTCACTGGTGACTGTCTGCCAGTCAAAAGCAGAGGATATTGAATGTCAGAAAATGTAAGAACCCACATCAAAGGTGAGGTCAACAAGGTGCTTGATCTCGTGGTAATATAGCCCTCTACTAGTCCCTGGTCTAGCCCAGTTGTGTTAGTACCAAAGGCAGGATCTATAGAACTTAGATTCTGTGTGGATTACAGAGCTCTTAATGCAGTCACTAAGACTGATGCCCACCCTTTGCCAAGGACAGATGAGTTGGTGGATAGACTTGGTGCAGCCAAGTTCCTCAGCACATTTGATTGACGTCAGGCTATTGGCAAATAGCCCTGACAGACTATGCCAAGGAGAAAACTGCATTTTCTACCCCAGTTGGCTTATACCAGTTTAAGGTAATGCCTTTTGGATTGAAAAATGCACCTGCTACATTTCAAAGGATGGTAAACCAGGTTCTGAATGGGATGGAGGACCTCTGCATGGCATACTTGGATGACATAGCAGTGTTCAGCAATTCCTGGGAAGAACATGTGGACCACCTGAGATATGTTTTGCCGGCTCTTGGAAAGGCCAAGCTGACCATAAAGGCAAGTAAATGCCAGATTGGACAGAGTAAAGTGGTCTACCTTGGACATGAGGTAGGAGGTGGAGGAAATAAGGCCTTTGCCCAGTAAGATTGAAGCTGTGCAAAATTGGACAACACCTACTACTCAGACCCAGGTAAGAGCCTTCTTAGGTCTCACTGGGCATTACAGGAATTTCATTGAGAACTATGGGTCCATAGCTTCTCGACTGAATGTCATCTCCTCTCCTAAATTCCCTAAAAAGGTTAGGTGGAATGAGGAATGCAATCAAGCCTTTGAAACCCTGAAAAAGGCTCTTTGCCAAGCCCCAGTACTCAGAGCTCATGACTACCACCAAACTTTCATTGTGCAAACAGATGCTTCAAATGTAGGAATAGGTGCAGTCCCCAGTCAACTGGATGGGAAAGGTAGGGAGCACCCCATTTGTTTCATCAGTAGAAAACTGAAGGATCCTGAAACAAGGTGGGCAACCATTGAACGAGAGTGTTTTGCTATTGTTTGGGCTCTGAAGAAGTTTAGGCCATACTTGTATGGTTCTACTTTTGTCATTCAGACTGACCACCAACCCTTGAGATGGTTAATGCAAATGAAAGGGGAAAACCCAAAACTATTGAGATGGTCAATCTGCCTGCAAGGGTTTGATTTCACCAATGAGCACAGGTCAGGGTGTCACCACCAAAATGCTGATGGTCTCTCTAGGATGTATGTCATCGACTAGAGGTATGAGATTCATCCAGGAGTGGCTTAAATCCTCCTGTCCCTTAGTCTGGGGTGGGGGGGGGGCGAGTGTTAGGGAGAATTCTCTGTTTAGGCTGAATTTCCTAACCTAGTGAGTCCCCCAGCAGCTTTGCTGGATTTCTGGAGTTTGTTTTTTTCTCCTGCCAAGAGTGAGACTGTTTTTCTCCCACTCTTGGACATGATTTATGGTGTTCCTTTGACTGTTAATGTGTTTTATGGGCTATGGGGTCCTTTACTCCTAGGGTCTCATGTGTTTTTACTATGTGTGTTACACAGCACCCTCCGTGCAGTAACACAGGGGTGTCATAGTGACACCCCACCATAGACTCCATACCCTGGGACTGACTACTGTCTCCCAGGGCATGTAAAGTCACCATTGGCTTTACTAGTCCCAAATTATTAACAGAAACCAGTACAAACCATCATATTGTGGACGTACTGGTCGGGGCAATTCGATTGCCCCGGGGTTTGTTAGTCGAGGGGGCACGTCTCCATCCCCCCTGATCGAGTTTTGGCTGGTGGCAGTGGAAACTACTTTTTATATACGACCACGAATATTTCCCTATGGGATTTTCCCATTGTTCGAGGCTACCAACTTTAATTATTTAATTCTCATAGCCTCGAACATACCGCCAGTTTATTTATTTAATATTAATTCTCCGGTTGGTATTTTTTGCCAGGACTCAATTCTAAAATGGCGTTTGTGTTCGCTTCTGTGACTCCAACCCAAGTCGAGCCCTTTGTTCCACTTTTTGGCGGGCTTCTGCACAGAAGCCTCCAAAAGTGGTGCCCCTCTGTCTGGGTACCACAGGTGGTGTGGGAGGGGGTTTAGGCACCCTGGACTGAGTTACCTTGGTAACTCAAGTCGCACTCTTGTGTGATTGGCCCAAGTGGTGAGCCGGCCAGCTTACCACTTAGCATGTTTGATTGACAGCTAGGCTGAGTGAATGGGGGTATGCTGCATAAAAGCAAGGCTTTGGGGACTGGAACTTCAGAAGTCGCCACAGGACCTGAGAATCCGACGAGGGAGAAGCTGAGCCGACCTACCACGACAACACCACCGGTGGAGCCCTGCGGAACCGACTCACCACTTCCCGATGACAGAGAAGATCTCCCGGCTGGAGAGGCTTCTTCCCCTGACTGGTGGGCACAACCAGTTTACCTTCTTCTCTTCGCACCCCAGACCTGTTTGTGGTCGAACTGCCCGTGCCAAGCACCCCGGAAGCCGGATAGCCCCTTACCACTGAACCGCGAATCAACGGACCGCTCTTGTACCTGAGAAACTCTGCGGCTGGTTTCTTCCCTGGCAGTGCAACGGACTCCTGTCTTCCTCCCCGACGAGATCCTCTCTTCCCCCGGATGAAGCACCGACTTGCATCCGCTGCCAGGAAAAACTGCCCCCGCTGGAGTGTTCTCACCACTTTGAGGTACCGTGTCCGCCAGGCCTCCCTTTCTAAAGATTGCTACAAGGTAATAATAACCCCTTAACCTTCTGGACTGAGCTGGCCGCCTTGACCCTCTAACTGGTCCATTTCTTTGGTCCAACTCCTTTTTGAACCGTTACAAGACGTTTGTGCACTGCAACCGTGTGACCTTGGACACATTTCATTTTGATCCTCTTAAAGCGGATCCGGCCTACTTACTCTGAATTCACGGTGTTACTTTGCCTTCCTCTCTTGTTGTGTTTGTGAAAAAGTGTTGGGATCTGTTTCAATTTCTCTGCTTTTCTCTCCCTTTTTAAAACGAATTATTAGAGTGCCATCTACGTTAAGCGCTCACCGCTGTCTGAAAATAAGTGGGGCTTTACTTAAGACTTGTCTAATATTCTTTTAAGGGAGTGTATATCTTTTAGTGACTGTGTTTTTGAATTGCTTACTATTAGTGCCTGTGTGTTTTCCTAGATGTGGTTTTAAATAAATAATTATATCTCTTTTACACCAAGCCCTGGTCAGTGTTTACTTGTTCTATTGTGTTCTCTTGACCTATTGTGAATACTCTGTATACTGCCTAACTCTTCTTGAGGGAAGTCTGACTGCTCAGCCACAGCTACCAAGTGAATCTGTGTGGTACAGACTGCTACCAAGTGGGTTTACTGCCAAACACCTGTAGTCCTAAACCTTTTGCAGTGGCCCCAGAGGGAACTGCACAGGTTTCTGCCTAACAGAAAGAGGTACAAAACAAGGATGTCCCCTTTCCCCTTTACTGTATGCAATCTTTCTGGAGCCACTACTGGCTCGAATTAGAAACAACAAGGAAATATCAGGCATAGAAATGGGGGGCAACACCCACAAAATAGCGGCGTATGCAGATGACATGCTAATGATCCTCGGGAACCCAGAGACCTCCCTCCCAGCCCTCATGCAAGAGATTGAAACATTTGGGTCACTGGCAGGGTTGAAAATAAACAGGCAAAAATCAGAAATCCTGGTACTAGCGGGTAATACCTCACAGATACAAACAGCAGCGGGAGACATACAGTTAAAAATGGCAAAGTCCGGCGTTAAGTACCCTGGAATTACCCTGACAGACAAGATACAACATCTATATTCACAACATTATCCCCTCCTATTAAAACAAATCAAACGGGACTTAGGGAGATGGAACTCCCTTTCGATCTATTGGTGGGGAAGGATAACAGTGATCAAGATGAACGTCCTCCCTAAACTTATGTACCTCTTCCAAATGTTACCGATAAGAATTCCACCGCCCTTCTTCAAATCCCTAACGAAAAGCGTCACGGAATATATGTGGTGGGGGAAAACCCGGAAAGTATCAAACACGGTTCTTACCGCCCCTAGGAAGGAAGGGGGATGTGCTCTCCCACACTTCAGGAAATACTACGAGGCGGCTCAGCTAGGAGTCCTAAAAGAATGGATACCAGATAACTCACGGAAACTCTGGGTAGCACAGGACAGAACTGTGGCAACAACATCACGGGACACATGCAATGGGTCGGGAGGAAACACAGGCACCCCAATTTGCAAATTAGCGAAATCATGCAAGCGACAATAGAAATATGGGACAAGGCTACACAGAAAGGGACGTTAACCAAAGATCCAGCTCCATTTATGCCTCTGTTCAAGAATACAGAATTCCCGCCGGGACTAGAGAAAGGGGCGTTCCAGAAGTGGGAGGAGGCAGGATGTAAAATGGTTGGGGACATGTTTCAGGGACAACAAATAAGAACATTTAAAGAATGCACTGAACTTCTCAACCTGAACGCCAGGGACAGATTTAAATATGAGCAACTAGCCCATTGTCTAGATTCCCCTAGAATAAAAGAAGCTGTAACGAGGGATTTAACTCCCTTCGAAACATATATTATGACCCACGACGGGAAAGAAAAATTTGTCTCAAGCACATATAGATATATAAATACGAACACAGAGGAAATACAGTGGCAATATATGAAAAGATGGGAAAAGACCCTGGGCAGACCAATCCAAAAGGAGAGATGGGAGCACATATGGGGGCTGATTCCAAAACTCACGAGGGCGATACGGACCAAAGAAATGTGGATGAAAACACTCCTGTAATGGCACTACACACCAGAAAGGCTGCACACAATGTACCGGTCCTCTCCTAAGCAATGTTGGAGGGAATGTGGGGGAGTAGGGGATTGGAGACATACCTGGTTGGAATGTCCAAATCTACAGCAATACCGGGGGGATGTGAAGACTCACATGAAGTTGATGTTCCCAGAATTGGGGGAAATGGGAGAGGAAATGTGGTTATGTGGGATGTGGCACCCGAAAGACAAGACACTGTCCAAATCTCAGAAACAAAACTTTATGGGTCTCCTGATAGGGGTATGGCTAGAAATAGGCCAAAAATTGGAAGCAAACCCCCCTCCCCATCCAAGCACTCGACTGGATAAGAAGAGTATGGTCCCATATAACAATGGAACATCACGTATAATCTACAGGGGAACAGCCAGAAGTTTAGAGACGGTTGGGCAGAAACCCTGCAATACCTTCAAAGTGACTATATGGAACAATGGTGCTCCCACAAAATAAAGATACTGGACATGTTTAATTGAAAGGAGTTACAGGCATCCCGGAAACCAGAGCGGGGGAAAAAAAAAAAGGAAAAAGTGGAATTCCCAGGGCATGGGGGAGGGAGGAGGGAGAAGTTAAGATGTTCATTGTTGTAAACTCAAAAATATTTTTTTTTAAAAAAAGAATATGTATTCCCAACGAGATACAGATAGCAGAGGCAGTGTCTCAGGTGCATCTAACCTTGTGCAGGGTCTGAAGGCAGTTCCAAGGGCAATCAGTCACAGACTCCATCATACTAAATAACCGAGGGGTGAAGAGTTGCAGAGCTGGAGCAGATATTCAGAAGAAGGGGTGGCACAAATCAATCAAGAGTATGGAAATGTCTGGAAGAAGTATCTGAAATATTTGACATGGCTGAAGGAGCCACAGAAACCGGTTAAGATCCATTTACTCACATATTTTGCTCTGTGTTTTAAGGGCGATGGCATGGTGCCTGCTCGCACAAAGGGAACTGCAGCCGTGTGCTTTGCATCGCTGATCTGGGTGGAGGTACATCTGCACTTCTTGATATGTTTTGGTCATGTGGACAATTCTCTTAGCGACAATCAAATCCAGCCTGGCGAGGTGTGTGCAGTCTCACTACGCTACATGTGCCTGTCCTTGTCATCCCTCAGGAACATTTGGTACTTTCCTGTCTGATGCCTAAAGACACAGCTGTGCCCACTTTGTCCCCTGTGCCCCTTGCGTCCCTCGTGTCATCATATACAGACTATTCTAACATTTCCAATGCTTCATTCGGAATAGACCTTCAGCACAATTCATCACATTACAATCTTATAACAAGGCCAATTTTAACAATAATCAGATACAAATAAAACCCTAAAAACACATAACAGTTCAAAACAGCCCTAAGTAGTTAATACCTTACAATCATGTTCCCCCCAGCGAGGAGAGCAAGCTTGCAGCCTCACTATACTTCCTAGCTTGTTAGGCTAGATATTGCCCATCACCCTCCTTCTTGATAACCAGGTACGATGGACGTATCTAGAAACGACAAACACCACTTTCAACTCCACTGTACAAGTTAAAATCTGCATTGCTTCACATGCGTTTCTAATCCTCAAATCATTCAATAATGCTTTTAAATACCTTTGATTTAGGATTAACGAGACAGGGTAAGTTAACATAACATGTGTCAATGTTTCTTTTGCTAATTTACAAAGGGGAATTCACCAGATCTCGAGGAAGACCACAAACGAGTATATCATGCTGTGTGCAATATGCCCAATATAAAACTTGGGTACTTTTCATCTAAAATGGTTTTACACTTACCCATCAAGTTGCAAGGTAAACATTCTGGGCCATTCTTCAGCTAAAACCGTATTGCCTCCAGCTTTGCCATAGCTTGTCTCTTTGCACATTCTTTAAATCCAGCTTTTAATGTACTATGGCACTCGAGGAGATTATCCAAAAAGAATTTGGCGTTCATCTTAATTAACAATTGCTTCACATGAACTATCCATCCACACCTTATGGCACATTCCAATTATAATAAATTCATCAATGCTTCTCTAATAGGGGGCTAGATTGGACAAAGACCAAAGTTTTACCTGGTATAGGACTGGCTTCAGGGCGATCTGCTTAGCTACAGGGCACATTTCAAAGTCCATGCGGACCAGTGATGTCGGGGTATTTTTTGGTAGCAACAGAAGCTTCTTAAAAAAATTATTCTCAATTGGGATTAGGGATGTTGAATTGATATGACCCCAAATCTCAGAGCCATACAATTCTGCTGGCAAGGCTTGGTTTTCAAACACTTCTACAGACAGCTAAATTGCCCCGCTACCATGTTTCAAAAAGAAAGAATAAATACCCCCACTATGCTTACTTAAGCTAGTTATGGCTTTAAGGTGATGATCTGACCAGCCACGAGATTCATTAAACCTAATTCCCAAGTAGTCGAAAGAACCTAACCTGCTCCAACTTTAAGCCACTACCTCTACTTACAGGGGGCAAGGCTTAGCAACAGGAAGTTCAAAAAACATAACTTTGGTTTTATTACGATTCAATTCGAACCCAAGTTCCTTGCATTGTCCCGTAAAATTATCAAGAGAGGTTTCAGCCTCTGGTTTTGTTGCAAGGATCACTGGATCGTCTGCAAAAAAAAGGGTTGGCGACCTCTTAGATGCTCTCCTAGGCGCATCCAAGGCACCCACCTCCAGTGCGTCCACTATACCCTGGATATATATTGAAAAAAAGAGGGGAGCCAAGATGCAGCCTTGGCGGACCCTGTTCTGCACATCAAAGGGTTTCGATTGTTCCCCGCCAAGCCCATAGCAGACCACAGTCTGTGTGCCCACATATAATAATTTAATTGCATCCACTAGTGGAATCGGTACATTCCTGCCCTTTGTAACTTCGCTGCAAAGCTGATCTTGTCACGGAATCAAAGGCTGTTTTAAGATCTAAAAAAATGGCATATCATTTTATTTTAAGTAGTCTGGTGTATTTCTGGATTAATAAGAAGAGCTGAAAGTACTGGTCAACCGTACCTCCTGCCCCCACGGAATCCCACCTGGGCATCACTAATGATCCCTGAGTAATCTACCCACTTTTGTCATTTAATTTGGAGCACTTTCCCAAACGTTTTCCCCGACACAATCCAATAATGAAATCGGGTGATAATTTTTAGGGCAATCTATTCCTCCTTTTTTATAGAATGGTATTATTAATGCCTCTCTTCATTTTCTGGGCATTTGCCACGAACAGAGAGCAGCATTAAAGACCCTACTCAAGACCGGGATCCAAACGGACCATTCAGCTCTAAAGAAATCATGGGGTATCGGGTCCAAACATGCCAATTTTCCTAATTTCGGAGAGACCAAAGCCACTTCCACATCTGTTCTACAAATAAAAAGTATATCTATGGGAAGGGACATGATCAAATCATTGGTTTTTGCCGAATCAAGTGTATTCCCTGCAACTGCATACAAGCTTGAAAAGTGGCTCCTGCCTACCTCTACTGGGAACCAACAGTGGAGAGTCTGCTCACCCTCCATCTCCCCCCGGGTAGCCAGTTTCCAGAAACGTGCCATATCCTTCTCTTCCAAGGCCAAATGTAAAGCCTTCCAGGAGACTTTTACATCATTCCCTTTTTTCTTTTTTAATAGCACCCTATAGTTTGCTCTTCCATAATGTAGGGCATGTCTGTCCAATGAACTTTGAGATCTTGCGCATAGGACTCTAACCCTCTTTGTCCTAGCACACTCATCATACCAGGAACTTGTCATTACCAACCTCTTTTTTATCTTATCATTTGACATAGTCAAGAATGGCATTCATTTCTTGTCCAAGGTCTCACAATCTACTATTACAGTGCTAGCTAATAAACTACCATTACAGCTATTCCCCACATTCTCCTCAATCACTGCATATTAAGACTATACAATGACTTTGCCTGACCGTAAAGAAGAGGAACCGTTAAAATGGGCCAAGCAGCCCATTTACATCTTGGCGACATCTTCAGAAGCTCTGAGGAACATTGCCGAGCAGTATCAACTGTTCAGCCGGACTGAGATGTTTTTTTCTCCTCTCTTGGGCCCATGTATTCCGGCTATCGCAAATGGGAAATGCTCCAGGTCACCCGTTATGAACTCTTGTTGTTTGTGAATTCCTTTGAGTCCGCTTTTAGCCCAATCAAAGAAGAACTACGGGCCCTGAGGTTTTTTGCTTTGCAAAATAGGTACATCCTCAACCTCCTAACACCCATGGAAGGAGGGGTGTGTCAGAACATTGGGATCTTGTGTTACCCTTTTGTGCCTCCCAACAATTCAGAGAATGGAACTTTGACAATTGTCACAATACACAAGCTTAGGGTGGTCATGGGGAACGAAGCAGGAATCACAAATGACCCTTGGTTGGACTCTCTTTTTTCTTAGGTACCATGTTGCATGAGTTTAGCTGCCAAGATCTTAATGCCAAGTATTGTCTTCATTTCTTATTATATTTTGTTCCTGTCAAATACTATTACAATGTTGCTCTAAGATACCGAAAACAGCTGCCATGATGATTGTGACCCTGTCCAAGGATAGAACCACTACCATTTCATATTGCATGGGTACTCAGACTGAAACTGTCTTATGAACTCCACCAAATTGGAATGCCTATGTGAAGCAGTGCGTAGATTGTGGAAATGGTGGGGGGATGAGTTGGTTTTGTTGAGCGGAGGAGTATGCCCAGAGTTGGACCAATGTGAGAGATGGTTGTAGGGTTTTATTCCCCCGAGAAGATGGTTTAAAAGAACAGGAAATTCGTTAATTAGTTGTCATAACTAAAAGGGGGAATGTTGGAGTGGTCGATAAAGGTCCCAATGAGAAGGGGGGTTTGAGCTGCATGCGCCATATTGGTGACTGTGGTGACAGCGATGTTGATGCGATGTTGCGATTTATGGTATATCTAGTGTAGTTAATAAGGAAGGGATAAGCGTTACTTTGTATTTAAGTTGATACATTTTTAGATTTGCACACACCCAGCAAGATCTCAAATCTGCCGATGCAATATAAACAAAATGAAGGTATGTGGTGTGCCACGTAGCACCAAAAGTTGAGCAGGGAGGAGCTTCATTTGCACAAGTGAGATTGGAGATTTGTAATGGAGAAACCACTGTGAAAGGATGCGGTAGTCTTGAACATACATGCACAAACATCCATCCATGGGGGTCTTTAGGGACGTGCATTTGGGGTACATGGTAAATATACAAATCTGTAGTCTGCAGGTCCTCTCACAGCTAGGGAGTGTGCACGCCCAGAAACCTGGGGGTGCAAGATGAACTCTGTGTGACTGGTAAAACTGGTTGAGCAAGGTTGAAAGTTGAGAAAAGGCGGCAGGCAGCTGGAATAATATCAGATGGTCAGCTACGGCTAGGCTTGGGTTTTTACGACTTGGTACTATTGTGGGGAAGAGATGCAATCTTTTGAAGTGCATGTGAGCCTGTTATTTATTCTCCAGGGAAGTCCGGCATCTGGTAGAGTCAGTTTGGGACCGAGTAATAAACCCAGTGCAAGGGTTGCTTAAGGGAAGAGATGACAAATGGTTTATGGGGTTCGATCCGTTTCTCAGGATGTGCCCAGAGGCCATGCGTGCCGAATTGGTAGTCGTATGGATTAGGGTGAAATAATGACGCCAGCAAGTCTTGGTTTTAAAGACTGGAGGGGGGTTTCTGTACTCCTGAACTCTATATGGCAGAGTAGAAGCACAGGGCAACACAGCCAAGATTCCTATTGTTGGTAGCCATGGCCAAGCAATCAAAGCTTAAGCTCTCAGGAGGTGATGCAGGCTGGTTCTTAAGTACAGTGCAGTCAAGCCCCCAAAAAATAATGTCCACACACTATGGTATGTGAGAACACAGTACTTTATATAAATAAGGTTCAATATATATACACAATCAATAACACACTTTGTGATTTGGCAAATGTTATATGGTAAATATGTACAATATCTGTGTGGTACAACAGTTAACTCTTGACTTCTTTAAAATGCACCAACTGCTGAGAGTTTCAATGGCATACAAATCAAACAGTAATGTGAATCAACATCGGACATAGGAAGGAAGACAAGTTAGATTAAACAATGGCAGAATAGTTTGTCCCACTACCATGAAACAGTTCTGTGTGAGGATCCTCCCCACCTGTGAAACCTGTAAATAAAGGGTACCAACACGTCCAGTCCATATATGTTTAAAATAGTCTTGTTTTGTGCCAAAATGTTCTGTTACCCCCAATGAACCTGAGTTTAGCAGAGTTTCTTCGACGGTTCGTCAACGGACCCCTTCGTGGTTGAACTACCTTTAAAGCAGGAGAGATTCCTCAAAGAAAATGTAAACACTGTCGTCGAGAGAGCAGCTTCGAACCTTCACAGTGCTCGTCGACAATCGGTCGTGGACGTCCTTTGAAGATGAGGTGTGCAGTACACCTAGCTAACAAGAGCTTGTTGCCGCAAACCAGATCGATGAAGAACGTAGACCCGTGCATCAGCGTTGGCGTCGACAGTCGGGACTCGACCACGGCTGGCTTTCGGATCTTTGTCGGTCTGTGTTTTTATGGACTTTGGGTGACAAAACGGTCGATGGTGAGGACAAGAGAGTTATTTTGTTTCAAATGTCTTAAACAAAGGTGAAGCGTTGCGGCTCCGGTCGTCTAGCAGCACAGCGTCAAGCTGTCCCCGCTTCTGGGCAACATGACTCCATGGGCTTCCAGCAGTTACGGCAAACCTACAAACCCTGGTCGATGACGATGGACTTCGATGTCCTGGTGCTTCACTTCAGGATTCCTCAGCGGTCCCAGTCTCCGGTCGACAGAATTTTTGGACTGGCTTCCAGGTCACCTTGGTGAAGATTAGCTTTCTGCACAGCGTTCCGCCGTAGCTCGGGAAGAGGTCTCCTAGCCAGGTCTTCTCTTGAATCAGTCCTCGACAGACACAACAGCTTTTGGATTTCAACGATGGCAAGCAGCAGCAAAAGCTTCCAGCTGGGCTTCAAGGTTAAGCATCAAGTTTCGACTTCAGCTTCTGAACAATTCTGGTAAGTGAGAGGTCCCCAGATATACTGTTCTGTCTCTCAATTATACTGCTGAGCCAGGCTCAGGCAGCCAATAATTCAGAAGGGCATTCATGCAGGCAGGTAGCCAATTAGGCTCACAGTGCATTTAGGCCATTCTCTTCCATCCAGACACCCATAACAAGGAATGTGGATTGGGGCAAGCACCCAGCCTTTCAGCACACAACACTGCATTCATGTCAGTTTCGGTCAGGGCTGTCTTATTCTTTGTGTCACACAAACAGATACCAGACCCCCATAACATGGACTGCATATTGGTCACACAGTCCATTCACCCAGGTCCCACCCCAGGTTGTACCCACAACATGCAGTCACTGGGAAGGCTCCAGCCAGTCTGCCCTGGACTTCCCCACAATACCATATATGTTTCTTCCAGCCAACAGGCAGTCAGGAGAAGGGACAGAGTCAGGGCTTCCCACCAGGACTTTGGGAAAACAAGGTACGAGGTAATATAAACCAAGAGGCCAAAGAGGCCATCTTGTCTCCTATCAGGAATCCATTGATTCCTCTGGAAGGGCCAGGGTATCCCAAAATGGAGTATAGTCAGAGCACTTGTCAAATTCAGCATGCAGCTTCCCACCAGCCCATACCCTGTTCTGTGGGCCACATACAGGTGCCCAAACACATACACTAGGGGTACAGGGTTGTACCACCACCCATGGGTGCCATAAGGGTATCCCAAGTGTCTCTGTTCACCACAACCAAAATGAGGAAGAGCTGCACTGCCAGGAGTCCCACCTGGACTCTGCAGAAAGCAACACAGAACACACATGATAAGGGAGTACAGGACAAGGACATGGAGGCCCTGTTCCTTCAATGCATTTTCAGCATCACATGGGTGGATAAGATGTGTATGCCAGTTAAATAGGAACGTGTTTGTTCCTCCCCCTCCTCATATTGTTGAAGTGTCCTTGCAAAGACCATGTGCATCACGTTTGGGTTTAGAGGTCCGCGGCCAGTTGGAATTTATGTTTGTTGTGTGAATGTTTAACTATGGGACAATGTCATGACCTACCACAGAAAGATCACAAAAAGGGGTGTGCTGTAAATATGAGCTGATGTAAAGATATGTTGAAAGGGGATGGTAGTTAAATAAATGTGTCCAATGAGAGCGTGGGAATTAAAGGATATTACATTTCTTTGTTTAGGTTTGGCCAATCCTGTGTGGTGGGATGATTTGTAATAAACTATGTGGGAGTGTTTTAACTGTTGCAAAATGTGTGTGGTTCGAGGAGACTCTGGTTAGTTTGACTCCACAGCGTCATCTAGCTCCTTGTGGATATTTGTCCATAGGCTTGCTTTACGGACAAACGCACACTCACTTCTTAAGTGGTGGGCCTACTTTGGGTTAAGGTGATTGGAAGTCCATCCACACATTTAACATCCCTGGGTGGGTCCCAGGCTTCCTGAGACATTTAGGGGTTCCTGTAGGCACAACTCGGCTGAAGTGCTTCTCTGTGGCGACCAGTTTTCCATGCACAAAAAAAGGAGAGGTCTACAGGCGCCATATTGGTTAAAGGCCCGTCTGCTCCCCGTCGGTGTGGTGACGTTGTCCAGCTGTGCAGGCCAAATTGAAGGAACACCACTTCGGAGCGCTTCTGGGACCATATTCACTTGAGTGCACTGGTGGGTAAAGCAAGAGCATAATAGGGGGAAAAAAAGAGGGTTTTTCTTTGATTTAATGGATTTGGTAAGGGTAAATTAGGCGTGTACGTGTGGAGTTAGACGTGGTTAGGTGGGTTGAAAGGGCGAGTGTTTTGGAGGAGTGAATGAACTGTTTCATGTCATAAGTCTTTTTTCCAATACATTTTTTACCTAGTTTGTTATTTTTAGAGGTGTGAGGTGGCATCCCCACCAGCACGTCCATTAAGAGGTTTGCCCTTGTTGGAAAAGAGCTAGTGACTTCCTGCGCCCCCAATTGCTTTAGAATTAGGCAATACTTCTTTTGACTGCTTCTAGGCCCTACAAGGCATCAGTGGGAAGAGGGGCACTGGAAAAGCTCTCTCATGCAAATATAATCATATACACAGACATGAGCAGGCACTAAAAGAAGCCAGTTATTATTAAAATACAAGGTGCAAATAACGATTAGCTGAATACATTTGTAAATGTTAAAACCCATGCAGTTCTTAGCAGGGTATGAGTCAAAAAGAATCCCCCTCCCTTCCCGAAAGAATGCAGTCTGTGTTAAAAATAGACTACAGGCATTGCTGTGGTGTTCGCTAGCACTGGCAGAGCACAGGAAGTAACTCAGCAGCTTTTTGCTGTCTGTCAAAAAGCCCATGCAGGCTAAGACTTGATGCACACAATGCAGAATTATGGAAAACAGGTTTAAGGGAAATTACTAGATCAGACAAAAACAAAATATGGGGAGCACGACGGGGAAAATGTTTTTATATATAAATGTTCATAGGTAGCAAAATGATGAAATGAGCTACAGTGTATTTGTGCACAGGCTAGAAACATGTAAAGTAGCATGTCCTGACAGAAATTGCTGACAATGAAGGAAGACTTTGCAGCATCCCTTGTATGGAAGCAGGACGGGTTGGGATGAAGCCATGCCCTTATCCAGAGACAGAACTGCAACAAGCCAACAGTTTATAAACCCCTGCCTGGCTCCAGTTTGGGAGGAGAAAGGAACGGAAGAGGGACAGAAGGCCGTTCAACGAGCAGAGTTCTTTGCCCCCATCTTCACTTCTGTAAAGAATACATTTGTTATCCTTGCGAGATAGACTCTTGGCCTGACTTCCCTAGAGGGGTGTATTTATTCTGGTGTGAGCATAATTAAGGGACACAATTATAATTAGGGGTACCGTTATAATTAGAGCCTCCCTTACATCCCGATACCCGTCCATCCAGACAATATGTTGTTTAGGCAGTTCCTCATAAGCAGGAAAGTCCTTGTCCCTAGAGGGGGAGTCTCTTCCGGTGAGGTCTGCTTGCCTCTACCCCTAGGGAGGTTATTGCGGAGCAGGTTCACCTCCCCAGCCTCACAGGAAAAGTCTCCATGCTGGGGAGAAGTGACGGCATCCTGTGTCATCACAGAAGCCACTGAAGCAATCTCGTGTGCAACCTTGCCTATGGCACAACTAGGATGCAGGAGGCCATGAGGTTCCACACGTCACAAAAAGGCTTAGGCCGGGACTTGTGTTCCAGGGATTTGAGGACATTGACCATCCAAACGATGTCTGCCACTCAGTCCTCGGGCAGGAATGCCCTGCCCAGGCGAGTGTCTGAGACTGCTCCGATAAATTGTAGAAACTGGGACTGGGAAACCTGAGACTTTTTGGAATTCAGGGAAAATCCCAGGCTGTGCAATCGAGTGCATGTGTGGAGAAGATGCTCCAACACTAGATAGAGGGAGCAGGTTTGGAAATACATGAATGCCATCCTTCCTGAGGCAGGTTGCCACCACAGCTAGCAGCTTGGTGAAAACCCTGGGAGCCGAAGAAAGACCGAATGGAGGACACTTAACTGGAAGTGAGCTTGGCCCAACATGAATGTTAGGCACTTCCTGTGTTTCCAATCTGTACGTGAAGGTTCCTGAACGTCCAGTGATATCAACCAGTCTTGCAGATCGAGGTTATAACCATATTAAACTTGTCTTATAATGTTTTCTATAATGGCTTATTGGTTACTTTTACAATGTGCCTAGGATGAGCTGGTGGCAGTGGATATTTTTCTACAGTGGTTTATATATTTTACTTGTGCACTTTTGCATTTACCGCAAAGGGCCACTAGAGGCGGCTTGCACCCTAGGATGGTCGTGCATGATGTTTTTGCTTGTCCTTTGGCCATATTGTTCTTTGGCATCCTTCCTGCCTTCTCATGTCAGGAAATGCCATAGATGGAGGGCCCTTTCCCTGGAAAAGCTGCCACTTTTGTGGGCAAAGGTGCAGTCTGTGTGTGAGCCTGGATGTGGGGGCTGGGACTGTCTGGCCCCAGTACAAATCCAGGTGCCAGATTGTTTGTTGCTGAGCATATCTTTACCAGTGGCGGACCTGGGAGAGCTTCCATTCCAAATCTTGGATAAAAGGAGGACTCCTGCAGCCATTCTTGAGATTACAGTTGTAGGCAAGAAGAGCACCAGTTGGCAACCCGAGGACTAAACCTGCAGCTGACCAGCACCAACACCAGTGAGGCCCTGGCAAAGTCCAGCTCCTCTGCATGATCTCAAGAAGACCCTGGTCAGTGGTAAGAACCCTGGACAGCTGGGAACAGCCAGTCTCAACCACTACTAAAGGATCTGTGCCTTCTGAGTTTTGGGAAATGTCCCTGGACCAAGCAGTTGCCTGAACAGCTCTCTCCTGGGCAACCTCGCTGCAGCCATCGCCGTTCCAAGTGCTCCTTGGAACTTGGAGGATCTTCAACTTGTACAACAAAACATCTGGCTCTGAATTTTCAGTCTTCTTGCATCAATGGAAGCCATGCAGGACCTGCTCCTTTGTTCGCCCCAGGGAGATCGCCTGTCGCCATCTGACTGTGTTGATTCCTCTTGCAATAAGTATTCTTCACATACTAGAGGTGTCCTGAGGCTGTCTGCAATACACCACAAAATTAGAGGACCCCGAGGGTTTTTAAAGCCTTTGGGGCTGTTTCACGGGTATACAACATTACTATATATCATACAGCCCCAAAGGCACACCAAATGTCGTTGCTGGTTCTTCACAATTTTCAATAACATCCTTTTTTCTCTTCTTTTTTAATATTAACCCTAATGCACAGCTTATATGTCAATTATTTCTTTTCACAATATAAAATACATTTCTCTGAATATACACAATACATAATTTTACAAAAAAGTCCCCAAACATGTTTGCACACACATTTCATGAACCACATTCTTACAGATAGTGTAACAAACACACATTCCTATCTCTTCTCAAATCACTTTTCTGGGTGCCTCCAGGTTCAAGCCAGCTTCAGTTTTGCAAAAATAAAAGCCCTCAACACTGAATTACTATAACCGTCATCCATGTTGATAACTTTATATATTCTGCAATATACATTTGTTAATCTCCCAAAATTAGTTTCTCACAATATGACGCCAGTCATCTACTTTTCTGTTCTCAACATGGTTAGGTTCATCCACGTTAATATTACTGAACCTTCTTCAGGAACAGTAATCTTTTAATCACTCAACAGATTCTAATCTAACCATTATAAAACCAGCCAAAGGTTTCTCCCTTGTGCTACTTAACACACTGTGGAGCACCCACCACAGAATCTAAAACGCATTCACTACTGTCCTAATAATTATTTTTCCACAAGAACTTCTTTTTTTATGCCAGACCTAAAAGTGGATTGTTGGTTGTACGATGCAATTTTCATATACATTTCATAGTCCATTCACAATTTTTCTTTTTTTTAATTTTTTTTTATCCACTTTATTTGTTGTTTTGAATAACACGCAAAGAACAAATAGCAACGTCATCTGAAAAAGTTTAACAATTCATCCAGATAGTAAAATTCTTAACATTTTCAAGAAACATGCAGTACCATATTCGAACTGATGAAAACAAAGAAATTAATAGCAATCACCAAGTACCATTTTACACCCAGTTTACCAACATTTGACGCACCACAAACAAGACAAGACAACATCGATGTGCACAACAGACAACTCCAAATAATCAATAACCAACCAACCCCCTAAATGATGTAACAGACTAAGAAATACATGGTATTGGACTTTCAACCGTACAATTCATCAAAAGACCCCCAAAGTCGGGAATAAGAACCCTCCCTACCCTGTTTCAAAAACATAACTTTTTCATAGTGCGACAGGGTTTGTACATCCAATAACCATTCCTCCACTTTTGGTTTCTTTCTCAACTTCCAGACACGTAATATTTGTTTTGTCGCCACTACCAAAACTCTATTGATCCAGTCTGTTCGTTCTCTGGCCCTACCCCCCCTTCCTCTGTTTGATAAAATTGTCGAAGAGAAAGTACGTGGAAGCTGCTCCTCCACCACAATGTCCAATCTATCTAATACATTAGACCAAAATTCAGTCAGTCTGGAGCATACCCACAGCATATGCAACAAAGTACCTCCTCCACATCGTCACCCCCAACAGAAATCAGTTTCCAAAAGACCCAATCTCGCCATTTTAGACGGTGTCCAATACAATTTATAAAGGACCCTTTGCCTAATGTATCGTAGTCCCAAATCCATTTTCGCTCGTACCCCCACGTGAATTAGGTATTCCCATTCCTTCACAGGAATAACAATCTCAAGATCTTCCATCCAAGCCTGGCGAAGCTTGTCCCAAGCTTCCACTACCGACCTATCCATTGGCATCAAATTAGTATACGTAGATACAGTATGCGGGGTAGAGCGAACAATCTCACCCATTGACTGTCTTTCTGCCATAGTTTCATCCAACATCCCTGTTCCTTCAATCAAAAGGGTTTTTAAAGTCCTATAACGATCCCGCTCTCTACCCCCAAATCCCAAAGGTCACTCTCAACTGGTCAAACAGAATCATACAACCATTCTGCCACACATCCCGAATCCTAAGGATGCCCTTCTTACTGATCCAACTTTTCCAACATAAAGATGTATTCATCCTTTGCAATCCCATATTATGCCACAAAGACGCGTCATAGTGCATCCAGATATTGTCCCCATTATTTTTCATAAAACTTTGTAATGCCTCCCTAGTAGCGCTTATAGTAGGAAATTTCACCTTCAAATTGGGCAATTTAGACATGCAGTATATCTCACTCAGTGCATAAGGTGAAAATTGAGCATGCTCAATAATATGCCAATGAGGAACATAATTATTAATTTCAGAGAAATAAGAAGTTGATTTTTTCAGGACCAATCCAGTGCAGTAATTCTTCAGGTTCGGATATCCAAATCCTCCCTCTTTCACAAGACGCATCAAAATGTATTTGGGCACTTTTGGTCTATTATCTTCCCCCCCAAAGGAATCCCTGGAAAACCTCATCAACAGAGAAGATCACCTTTTTCGTAAATTTCAAAGGGATGGACTGTATAATATAGAGTATTTTCGGTAAAAGTACCATTTTAATGGCGTTAACCTTAGCCCATAATCCCAACTTCAGCTGGCCCCATTTCAATATGTCCCTTTTAATAATCTCTAGTATTCTCGATATATTGAACCCAGCCATTCTTCTCAAATCACGGACCATGTAAACACCCAAATATTTCATTGTACCCACTTCCCAGCGACAGTCCCAGGAACCCAAAACATTTCGTGGTAGGCTAACATCCAGTGGGAAAACCACTGTCTTACCCCAATTTATCTTGTGGCCCGATAACTGACCCACCTCATCAAACATACACTTAAGTCTATCACAACCTTTCGCAGGATTAGACAGAACAATAGTCATGTCATCAGCATAACACAAACCCTTTACTTCACGATTACCAAATCGAAGGCCATGGAGGCTCGGTTCTTGTTTTAAGTATCTAATGAGTGGTTCCAATGCCAAATTGAACAGATATGGCGACAGAGGGCATCCCTGTCTGGTCCCCGTAAACAGCAAAAACGAAGAAGACATCACTCCATTTACCCAGACCTTCGCATTGATGTCAGAGTTCAATGATCTAATGGTGTTTATGAACATGTCTCCAAACCCGATTTTCCTAAGGGTATGATATAAAAAAGACCAATTAACCCTATTGAAGGCCTTTTCTGCATCCATAAAAAATAACAAGGTATCCCGGGTTTTCTCCTTCGGCAGTCCCATTATGTCAATCATCGTTCTAATGTGGTCATATCCATACCTACCTCTCATAAAACCAACTTGAGAGCTACTAATTAGTTTACCAATACAAGCATTCAATTTGTTAGTCAATATTCTTGTGAATAGTTTAAGGTCTACATTCAAGAGTGATACCGGCCTGTAATTTTCACACTTTTTACAATCTTTTCCTGGTTTCGGAAGAACTACAATACATGCTTCTCTAATTGTGGGACAAACCACCCCATCTCTCATAAAACCATTATATAAAGTGCACAAGAATGACACTAACACCCCGCTCAATGCCTGGTAAAATTCAACAGGGAGACCATCCAGGCCTGGTGATTTACCTTTATTGAGTTGTTTAATTGCTACCAATAACTCCTCCTCTGTAATGGGGCTATCCATCATAACTGATTGATCCTCATTTAACTCTGGCAGAACAATTTTATCAAAAAAGGAATTCATAGTATCCAATGATGGGGATTGTTCTTCCTGATATAAAGAGTGATAGAACTCCCTAAAGCCCTTGCATATCTCGCCTTTTCTGGTTTTATACTCTCCATTTTCACCTTCCAACCTTTGGACAAAGGAACTCTCCGTGAGGCCACGTAATCTATTTGCCAATAGTTTACCATTCTTATACCCCTGTTCCCAAAACTTTTGCCTCATAAAAAACACACTTTTTTCATGTTGAATATCTATTTCCTGTTTAAGTCTTTCCCTAAACCTTCCTACTACAATCTTAGCCCCATTACTTTTTGATAATGCATATTTTTTCTGAGCCGCATCCAACTCCTCTTCCAATTTCTTAAGGTCAGCCATTCCTTTCTTCCTTACTCGGGATGTAATATTCATTAGTTCCCACCTTATAGCCGCCTTATAACTGTCCCATACCATAACCTCAGAAGCTGAGCCCACATTAATTTCAAAGAAGTCTTTCGTGAATCCCCCCAGAGATTCAATCACTCCCTGTTCTTGTAATATATAGGATTTCAATCTCCACTTGGAAAACCCTAAACTATCCTGACCCAAACACATCTGCATCGTCATTAGTGAATGATCCGATATTCCTCTTTCCTTGATAGTCACATTATGAACCTTGTCAGCCAACCTACCAGAAATCAGTAAGTAATCAATCCGTGAGTGAGAATCATGCACCGGTGAATAAAAGGAGAATTCCCTCTCCCTTGGATGAAAAAACCTCCAAGCATCTACCAAATGTAGATTTTCTAAAAACTCATTGAATGCCCTACTTGTGCTTTCAGCAGTACATCTACATTGTGCTGAACGGTCCATTTTACCATCAAGTACACAATTAAAGTCGCCCCCTAAAATTATGTGTTCCCCATTCATTTCCCGTAAACACGATGACAGTTTCCTAAAGAAAGGGTTACCACTAGCACATGGTCCATAAATTGAACCTATCGTAGTTAGCGTCTCCTCATATCTAACATCAATTAAAACTATTCTCCCCTCCTCATCCATCACTACTTTTTCCATCTGTAAAGATAGGCCTTTGCGCAATAGTATACCTACTCCCCTTGATTTGGTAGTATAACAGTTCATAATAGATTAAGTATACCATGCATTTTTAAAAAGGTGTTTTGAATCTTCCAGCAAACGAGTCTCCTGGACAAGGGCGATATCTATCTTTTCCCTCTTTAGTCTGTTCAGTACTTCCCTTCTCTTTCTTGGAATATTAAGACCTTTAACATTCCACAAACATACCTGCAATTCATCCATTCCCAATGTCAGTCACCCCGATACGCATCCAACCATACAGTCTATAAACTATAATTTTACAGTTATATTGAAGAAGATGTCTCAATACATCTAAGAAATGATTCTCTTGAATAAGGGTAGCAACATCTCTCCTATATCCTCTTCAGCCTGGCCAGACCTCCCTCTTTTGATACAGGATTCTGAGACCTTGTGCATACCCAGAACAAAAACACAAAACATCCATCGGCAATCCCTTTTCGAGTTACAATACCCGCTCCAGGAATTATCATCCATTGCATGGTATTTAAATAGTAAGAGTTGTACCTGTGCCCATAAGACAACAACAAGGATGAACACCGTACACACAAACAAATAAATACAACTTTCAAACACACAGATTAGATCTAACATTACACCTAACGCTATTGCATGGTGATACTGAGTTTCAATATTTACAAACATCCCTACTTCTCGAACTGAAATTACCCCGAAGCCTGCATCCATTGTTTCAATACATAAAAAATATCAATAATCAATCCTGCCTCATTTTCAGCTTGAGTCATACATGTCAAAGTAAAGTAACCTCGATCTACTGAACAGTTCCTCATAAGACAACTACTTTCCAGTTTTTTATAAATTGTAAAACCATCAGTGTATCCTCCTTATTCGCTCGACAATCTCAATCAGATCAACTGTATCTCCTTACCAATAATCCATCCTCTACGCCTCGCTATAGGTATCCACATCCTTCTATCCCTTGTCTTGACACCTATCACTAAGTCACTATAAGTTTCACCCCCCTCCCCTACCACCAACAGAGCACAGTGATATTTACATTGCCAAGCTAAACTATGAAGAAAGCCACAATTAAACATATGTGGCACATGAAAAAACAAAAATAAACATCCTAGAGGTGGCAAGCACTAATGACCAGAGAAACAACCAGTTCAGAAAATTACAAAAACAATACCCCCGTCATTGTAATTTCTTTTTTGAAAGGCAAAGTCAAAATACTTTCCACCCCATTTCGTGTTCCATGCATTTCCTCCCCTCCCAAAATCTGCACAATCCTCAGACAATCTTTCAAAAGGGGGCAGAACACACCACAGGGCCCATATCAAGTTAACAGATTAGCATGGCTCCCCTTGAAACGCTGTCTGAAATTGAAGAAGTGTAAGTAAATGCGAATCACCACACATCATCACAGTAGTGATGCTCTGCCCATGACATATGCAAAACCAAGTTCCAAGGGAACACGCCATCAAACGGTATAGTACATAAAATGTAATCCATATCAGTCCATC
Source organism: Ambystoma mexicanum (assembly GCF_040938575.1). Taxonomy (NCBI): domain Eukaryota; kingdom Metazoa; phylum Chordata; class Amphibia; order Caudata; family Ambystomatidae; genus Ambystoma; species Ambystoma mexicanum. The sequence goes on along the minus strand of NC_090941.1, from coordinate 582,937,063 downwards.
GTGGCAAGAATGAGCAAGCCAGTTCAGGCACTGAAGAGAGGTGAACAAAAAAGGCCAAATACCAAGTGGGAACGAGCTAAAGGCGTGACTGTTGCACAAGACATCTGCAAGAGAGTTCGGGTTGCGGCAAAGGGAAGTGTTATTTTGGGCAGGAGCCGCCGAGAGATGTTGATTCTGCTAGTGGCACATGTAAAACACTCCAAATGCATGCCATGCGGTGCATGTTATGGTCACGGACAGCATCAGATACTTCTTCAATCAGCTCAGAACAGCATCATGTCATTACCACTTGATCCGAGTTACTGTATTTGATGGCATTCCCAAATTCATGGCAAGGGCCTACTTGCCCTCAATGGAGATTCCCATTTGAAACATGCTTTGAACCTCTTCATTCTTGATGCTGGTATATGATTGGTTCTTGAAAATAATCCCTTTAAGAATCTATTGTTGAATGATGCAATCCTTTATTCTTGTCATTCAGTAAATGAAACCAATTTGCACACTGTATGGCGTCATGTCTTGAACTATGCCAGATACAGTGTGCTCACAACCCTTCTCATTCACCGATAGCGGCCAATCCAACACTAATGTAAACAGATGGCTGTGTGATACACCAAACACATCTCTAGCAATGTCTGTCAAGCCACCACATTGTTCGTCAGTCGTCCCTTGCCGACAATAAATTATCATGCCCAGTCATCCCACAGTCTTCTCACCTTCAGTGCCGCCGTTGAAACCTCCGACATCCTCCTTGTCCGTGAATAGACCCACCGCACAAGACGTGTAGTCCTCCGGCCTTTCCCATCACTGCATATTATTTTCAATGCTGTCCGCGCTTCCGCATCCTCGCACTGTCGCCATATCCGGATGCGGCGTATCGAACGTCGATAGGGCCTTTCCTCTAATGGGCGCTTCCCATATTCCGAATGTAAACAAAGATGCAACCGTTTTAACAGATCACCGCAGGCATTAAATAATGCCTTATTTCAAATGTAATAAAGTAATTTTAAAAGTCGAACAAGAATACAAAAGAGAAAAAAAACACAAAAAATCAAACCAATAACAGAAAATAATGTAATGCAAAATATACTCATCTTTTTTTTTTTAAATGGTAATGATCTCTGGGTTGTACCAAATCACCTTCATTTTCCAAGTCACTCAAATAAGCTTCAGCGCTCTTACTGTCATTAAAGGAGAACAATCTTCCATCTTTGACAACACGAAAAATGGCTGGGTAAACCATATAGTATTTGAGGTTTTTTGCCCTTGCCTTGTCCTTTGCAGCATTAAATTCCCTCCTTTTCTCAAGGACATCTCGGCTGAGATCCCCAAAAATCATCACCTTGTGGCCGTTCCATGACAAGTTTTGGAGCTCATGAGCCTTTCTGAGTATCATTTCTTTCATTGGAAATCTCAAAAATGTAACTACAAAATGCCTGGGTCGCTGGTCCAAGTTAGGTTTTGGTGCTAAACTCCTATGTGCCCTTTCCAACTCCAGATTTATCTTAGGATCAAGCTTGAGCAAGGAGATAAGCATTTTTTCCACAAACTCCATGGGTTTTCCTTTCTCCATGTCTTCAGGAATTCCATCCACCCGCACATTACTTCTTGTAGAAAATGTTTCTTGTTCTGAGACCTTGAAGGCCAACCTCTCATTCTTCAGTTGTAAATTTGTTTTTCCATCCTTTCCACTGTGCCATCCATTTCACTCAAGTGGATCTCCACACTCTTAATATTGGTAGAAAGTTCAGCATATCTTTCTTCTGCCTTGATCATCTTATCTTTGATTTCATTGACATCCAAAGTCAGTTTAGTAAGTAGATGTAATAGTTTAACTATTCTTTCATCTGAGATCACCTCCCCATCTCCATCTCCATCTCCCTTCTGTCTTTTTGTTCGTTGTTTTGAATCCTTTATAATTGTATCAGCCATAGTTGAGCAGGGTATTCAGGGCAGGTGCAGGAGCTCAGCCTTCAGGCAGCCATCCCTGGAGCTGACAGTTCTAGAATCCATTCTCAATTTTTCAACCATTGGTCTTGAAGCATATGTTGAGGTCATCAGTTTTAGTCTTGCCTCCAGCCAAATCGCTATCGGGGTCTACCAACACCTCATGCCTCGAAACTGAAGTTTTCATATTCCACTTTCAATTTGGCTTCTGCTCTTTAGTACCTTACATCCGTATTGTTACTGCTGAATGGTTTTGGTACGTATTCTAGATACACACTCTACGGTTCCTTCCCTTCCGTAATACACCTGTCTGCGTGCCTATTGACTGCTAGAATTCTGTATTCCACATATTTCATTTCTTAGCAAAGAAATGCTTTAAACTTCCATTTAGAGGCACAAGGGGTATACACCAATAGCGATTTAGCTGGATGCAAGACTAAAACGGATGATAAGTACATAAAGATTGCATCGGACAACCAACAATCACCAACAAAAATGAGATACACCAGGCAGAAGTATTATGAAAAGGGAGACACTGTGGGTACTCTGCTCGCTAATAGGGAGAGGGGGTGCTGGGTCAAGAGGAGTGTTGACCAGGTTTGTGGGGTTGATGGTACTCTAGAGGGTAGAGGAGGTGACATCCCAGCACAATTCATGGCTTATTACCGACAGTTGTACGCCCAACTAGCTACGGCTTCAGGTGATGAGATACCTAAGTAACTAAGTGACTTGTCTATCCCATGACTTACTGAGATGAAGGGTGCCTTGTTGAAGGCAGAGGGTCACGGGCGAGGAGGTAGCGTTGGCGATAAGGCGATTGAAGACGGTTAAGGCTCCTGGGGGAAGATGGGTGCACCACAGGCTTTTATAAGCAATACCAGACCCTGTTGTTGGAAACCCTAGCCATGTTCTTTAATTCAATCATGGAGGAGGGAACACTACCACCGTAATAGCGGTCATTCCAACACCAGGGAAGGACCATACATACTGTTCCTCATACAGGCCATCTCCCTGTTAAGTGTAGATGCTAAAGATTTCGCTAGGATATTTGCATCCCAACTCAAACTTAATTTACCTAGGTTGATCCATCTGGATCAGGCTGGTTTTATTCTGCAAGTATCTGACAACCTGCATATGACGTTGTATATTCTCAATGCGTCGATGGAGAAAAGGGATGGAGCAGTACTCCTCGCCCTGGATGACGAAAAGGCTTTTGATCGGGCTAGCTGGGCCTTTCTGGGCGGGCGGGGGGTTGATTCTCTCGGCTATTGGGATGGGCTTGAAGTGGATGGGTTGGATCTCAGCTTTAGATTACAAGCCAAAGGCCAAACTGGTGGTTAACGAGAGTGAGTCCCTGGGGTTCCCATTAGAAAGGGGCACGCAGCAGGGTTGCCCGCTTCCTTCCCTCCTCTATGCGCTGGTCATGGATCCTTGGGCCATAAGGGTGAGAAAGGATGAAGGAATCTCAGGGGCCACAGTAGGGGGGCAGAATACAAACTTTTTCGCTGACTATGCCCTACTCTATTGCACTAATCCTAAACAGTCAGTGCTGAGTCTGCTGGAGAGCTTAGCTCGTTATGGTGTGCTCTCCGGGTACAAAAATAAAAGTAGACTTTGCGGCAGGAGGAGCATTAAACAGGGACTTTACTGGGACGCTGCTGTTCTAGGAGCAGGAAGAGGGATTTAGATACCTGGGGATAGAGGTCTCGCTTGACTATGGGAATCTCTTTGCAGATAATTATTTACCAATTTGGTCAGCGGTGCAGGCCTCCTGCGCAGATGGGCTTGGATAACGCTTTCCTGGATGGCACGCTTGAACTGCATTAAGATGGTAGGTCTTGCCAAAGTTTTTGTTTCTTTTTCAAATGCTACCAGTGGCAGTTCCATCGGCTTTCCTGGAGGACGTGAAAGGTGCCCTGATGACATTTCTCTGGGAAGGAGTGAAACCCAGGATGGCATATAGAGCGTGGATCCTCCCGAGGGCAGAGGGGTGGGTTGAATTTCTGGACTTTCAAACCTACTACAAAGCGGCCCAACTCCAAACACTTGTTGACCACCTGGACCCAATGTACAGAAAGCAGTGTGTGCACATGGATAATACAATATTGGTCCCAGTCTCATTGGGGGATTCCAAGGAGAGTGGTTGAACACCTGATCTTGGCGGTTTTGTGGTCCCTCTGGATGGAGGGTAGCGACACGCAGTGACTTTCAACATGGCCGTCTCCCCTAAGCTGTACATGGCCCTCCACCCCTCTGTGAGGCGGAGTGGTGGAGCCACTAGAGTTTCATCCCTGGTATGAGGCGGGCCTGAGCAGGGCGGGTCAAATGTGGTTAGATGGCAATTATGTCACTTTGGATAAATTGGAGGAATTCCTACACATTGGTAAGCTGTCCATGTTCTGGTTTCTCGAGCTAAAGGGTGTGTTGACTGACCGCAAATGGGGGGATAACCTGCGTAGAGGACTGACAACATTTGAACAGCTGTTGATTGACAAAGCCGGCAGCTGATTGTACAGCTGTATAAAGCTATCCTGTTAGCGGAGCATAGAGATCCATTGCCTGCCCAAGTGAAGTGGGGAAAAGACCTGGGACGATGTACTGGTTTCTCAATCCATAGTTTCTCTGTAGTACAGGAAGCAGGGCATAAAATTGCTCCATAGGTGGTACTACCCACCGGCCACATTGTCCAAAATAGGCAAAGGGATATGGTTCCCGGTGCTAAGTGTCATCGGGTGGTGGGCGACTACTGCCCTATGTGGTAGGGGTGCCCTGGAATACAGCAATACTGGAAGGATGTCCTTTCCTGGATCAAAGGGATTGATGAGGTTCCCAGAGAGGTTTCGCCATGGATGCTCCTATTCGGGGTGAGGGAGGAAGGAGGTTGAGGAGGGTGGGCATATGGTGCAGGTCCTGGTGGTGGCAGGCATAGGCTGACCGGCTCAATTTTGGAAGAGAAAATATCTGACCACGGAAAGGGATTGGGTGGCTAAAGTTCTTGCCATGTACAACGTGGACTCAACTGGAGGAGTCAACGTCTAACATTGAAAGTTCCTGGCTACCCTTGTTTGAGAAATATGGCCGATAAAATGACCTGAATGTAGTGTTTCGGCGTGGATTACTGATGACCATGCATGATGTGATTTGTATTTCCTTGTTTAAAAATACCCATAAAATTCAATTTTGAAGAAAAAAATGAAAAAGTTATTGCTGTTTTCGGCCTACTCCCACACATTTTCCCCATAGAGCAAAAGTAAAAATGTCTGCACAGGGCAAAACCACTGGATGAATTTGAGCAAATAAGAAACAACTTGGCCACAAAGCGTTGACCTTGTCCCAGTACATCTCAAGGAAGTCCTTGTTAGACTATTCCTACTCTTCCTCATCTCAGTGAATGTTGGGAATTCGGTCTTACAGACATACATAGAGGCGGGTGATATAGAAGTGTGGTTCACATGGTAGGAGGATTTATACAGTGCTAGGTGAGGGGTGTCATATCGCATTCTCCCGAGATGTTGCCCTTGTGCCCAGAGGGGGAGTATCTCCCCATGAGATCCTCCTGCTGTGTACCACCCCCAGGGGAACTATTGGGTAGCAGCCTCATGGGAAGGGGATTCCCCTCAGGGAGAAGTGACATCTATGGATTCAACACAGTATTCAGCCAGCGAGAGACAGAGACCATATCAGAGCGTTGTTATGGTCACAATCAAGAGTTAATGTTGATTGCTGCAGTAAAGGACACATCAGTCGCTCACCAGCCTACACTCCGCTCACTCCAAACACACCTTGACCAGTCCTTGATGCCAGGGCCAGGCTGGAGCAAGTATGGACTGGCGCTATAGCAATGCCTCCCTAACACAGGACCAACAATTGAAAACATCATATTGCAAACCCATGAACAGTGCTCAGGATATGCAGGCCCCAACCAGAGTCCTTGCCATGAAGTTTGTAAAAACATGCAGGATGTAGATGTTCATAAAGTCTGGGTGCTACAGGTTTTTGTAAACGGCAATGAAACAAAGATGTGTAGTTTTGCAAGCTTGCAAAATGTGCGTGGATTGCAAAAGCTGGGCTGGCATGGTTCGTAGCTTCAGCGCTAACATGATCTGCCAGCCAGGCATAAGGGAGGAACATTAGGATATGAAGGGCACCTCAAGTGTTGGGGGAGGTATCCAGTCTACTAGCTAGATCACAGGATAAAATGAGGCCGAAACACTCCTGGGATGCTTGTATTTAGGGTGGTGGATGCAGTTGGACCTTTATTTGTGGATGAAAAGCATATGTTCTGTGATGTTTAAATGCCATTGAGAAAAATTGCTGAAACAAGAAGTAGTACTGTTTTCCTTCTTCAATCAACCATCCAACAAAAGACTGCAGATTTAACAGTCTTACAAATTCAACCCAATTGTCTCTCAATTCACGGACGACCTGTAATTCTATTCACTTACTGCATACGCTAATACTTAACAAATAAATCGTGAACAATCATATTTAGAGACCAGACTGTAACCTAAATGTGTTTAAATAGGTGAAATATGCCTTTATGAGACCAAATATTGCAGGAAACAACAGCCATGACTTTGGCTCTGATGAACTGTGCAGTCAGACCGTAACCTCACACTTTCTATAACAATCCTTATTTACCTAAAGGTTTGGTAGAATGGCAGAGCAGCCAGGCTTACCTGATGAGGGGAATGTGAGCTGCAGGTAAGTACAATGAACCCAGTTAGTACATTAGCCCAAATAAGCTCTTACACAATTGGAGTTATAGTCGAATATACATTTACTTTATATAAACAATGCAAGTTAAGTAAATACTGTTTTAGAATAACCAACACAAATACAAAACATAAGCAACACTTTTTAAGGTGACTGCTTCAGTAGTAGTGGCTTGCACCAAACAATTCGCACAGTAAAATGAGTTTCAGTCATTTGTAAAGTGACTCAGAAAAGGTCTGTTGGAAGGAAACATGGTTATTCAGCACTAGCAACAGCAATATACTTCTTTTCAATGATTCTAATGCTTTAGCAGTCCAATCACCAACTCATCAAAGTCAATTGAGGAGGGGTGCAAAGTCATATGCAGCAGCATATAAGGTTACTTTTAAATTCTTAATATTTTACTGTACTTAATACTTTCTTGTTATAAGTAAGTGAAAATTGTGAATTAGGCTAAGAACTGTGATCAGAGTAATTTGCTGCTGTTGTGAATCCATACCTTGGTGATTGTAACAGTTTATGCCACTGCCATTTTACACGTGCAATACGAGTGTTGGAGGATTTTTAAAACTACAGCACTCAAGAAATGATTGCATTAACCATCTTGCTTTACTCTATGACCATTGCGCTTGCCATCCAAGGGTTAAACGACCCCGCTCAAGCTTGAACGCTTGAAGTTGAAATATATTCTTGGGGAACTACAGTTCCCAGCATCTAAGGAAACGTCAGTCGCTTCAGTGCCGGCACTTCCGCAACAAGCCGGTCTACCCCGGTCCACGGCGTCCACCAGCGTTCAGTGAAAAACTCTACCTCGATCCACACACATCTTCAGGAAGCACAAATCAAGGTATGCGTTACCTTAAAACCTGGTATCTGCTGGCCCAAGCAAACCAACTGCACAAACGGTCTCTGGTGCAGCGCTTTATAGAGGCTAGAAAAGACATAGTTCGCCCACCCTCAATTGGAAACATCTTAGACCCTGCATTAGAAGCACGGCTACCACGAACTTCCTCTGTGGTATGCAACACCGAAAAATTGAACCTCCAACAGCATGAAGCTGTCGGGCAATCAGGTAATGAAATGATCTCGTCTCCAGCAATCGTAACAAGCCCAGATAATCAGAGAAAAGGTACAACAAGAGAACACCTTCCAGATATACCCACTAACTATTATGAGATTAAGATTGCCCTTTTAAACACAAGATCCCTCAATAAACATGCCAATGACATCCATGACTATACCTTCGAGGAAAATATAGACATTCTCTGTCTCACAGAAACCTGGTTACAAGAACCTATGGGGCCCACCATTGATATTGTGGACCCCACAGACTACAACATCTATTTAAACAAAATTGGGAGATAGGAAAAGGAGGAGGCCTGGCCATAATTGCAAGGCAAAAACCTCAAGCTATTTCCCTCACCAATGCACTGCACAGGATTCAAAATACATTTACTCAAAATGACACCCACCTATAACAGTTGCATCATATAATTGTTATTTATAGGCACTCTTCCTTGATTTCGGACTTCAACGATGACCTTGTACTTTTACTGAACAACTTAAAGGGACCTAATATAGGGACAGTACTCCTTGGTGATTTAAACAAATGGAGAGAGAATACCAAAGACAAGGAGGGTATTGATCTCGAAAAGGACTTACTAAACAATGACTTTTCTGTGACTAACCAAGATCCAACTTCCAAGTCAGGAAATCAATTATACTGGATAATTTCAAACAAGGTGGACATGACTGTGCTGGAAACTATTCCATGCATATGACCAGACCACCACAAAATTCAAGCCAGACTTATACCAAGAAACAACGTTAAGAACCACAGCAATACACCTAAGATAGTTCAGGGAAGAAACAAAGAAAAATCACATCTCATATCCCATCACAAGGTATTAACTATATCATGAGCATCACATCTGATGAGGACTCATGTGATAAAATATTGTCTACCTACAATAGCCATTTTCAAGAGCTTCTAGATCAACATGCACCTAATAAAAGCAAACACGTTAGACCTAATCCAAATAACCAAAGCTGGTTTAATGCAGAAACCATCAAACTTAAAAAAGAAAAAAAGAAAATTAGAAAGAAAATGGCACAAAGATCCCTCTGAGATTAACAAAAAGAACTGGAAAAACATGCACAACATATATAGAAGAAAATTGACAGAATAAAAAAAAAAACACTATAACCAATCAGGACAGCCAGCCCCTCAGTGGACACTGGTTCTATTCAGGCACATCAGCAGACAGACAAAGGGCAAGGGAGTTTCTAACTTCTCCACTGCTTTCTGTCCTCACCAACACACTGGAACCTAGGCGGGACACAAAGGGTTCCCACAAAATGCAAAACTCACATTCAGACCGCCTCCCCCAACCCCTCCCAGAATGGTAAAAGAGCTAACGAAGGACACATACACAAGAAACTGAGAATAAAGAAAGGAGCCGCCATGTTAGAATATAGGTGACCCTTTTGTGCATAACCATGGCTGTGAGTACATCCTGCAGTGGAAAATTGCACAAAAGTTGGTTGAAGGCATCCACTGTCACCAGACATAACTATAGGGTTGTCATTGTAACCCAAAAGATACAGGAGCAGAGAGAAGGGGGACACTAGGTATCCCCTTAGCACTCCACATAAGGTGGGGTGTGCTAATCTCTCATAAATTAAAGTTGTAGGAAGGATTCAAAACATCCCTCTTTCCTTAACAGTAGATTTTAGGGAAAATCAAAGAATAAAAAAGGAGAACCCATAGGGTTCCCAGCAACACTGCACATAGGGGGCTGTATGCTGCTAAGAAATATGGGCCCTGATTCATGGATTATTTGCACCGAAAAAAACGGGATTTGTGCCCCATTCTGCCCGCAAATCCCCATTTGTTAAACAGGGATTTGCGGGCATAATGGCGCACAAATTCTGTTTTTTTTGGCGCAAATAATCCATGAATCAGGGCCATGGAGGAAAGTAAGACTCCATAAAACAAGGTAAAACAAAGAACATAGTTCCCATGGTTGGAGCAAGTAAGAATGAATGAGGGGAAAAAGGCTCCCCTCTTTCAGGAGAACAGAAAAAGGGTCCAGAAGTCCAGCAAATGGTGCTGGGGGTCTCAATAGGAGAGGGAATTAAGCATAAAACGCATAAATCTCCATAATACTCGCCCCCTCCCCCGTCCCAGACTAAGGGACAGGATGATCTAATCCACTCCTGGATGGATCTCTGGTTCCAGTCAGTCGAACTTTCTGGAGAGACCATCAGCATTCTTATGTTTGGGTAGCTGACCGATGCTCTATGGTGAAGTCAAAGCTCTGAAGACTAATGGACCACCTGAGCAACTTTGGATTTTTCCCTTCATCTGCATTAGCCATGTCAAGGGTTGGTGGTCAGTTTGAATTCTGAAAGTAGAGCCATACAAAGGTTTATAGTCATAATGTCGACAACAAAAATGTCGACAGTCAAAAAGTCGAAAAAAAAATGTCGACTTTTTTTTTCAATGCATTTTTTTTCGAAATGGGGGGGTTCCCCCCCCCAGCCCCCCCTTTTTTTTTATTTTTCCCTTTTTTTTTTACTCCCGAACCCCTAAAATAAATATATAATTAAAAAAAACGAAAGTCGACATTTTTTTTTTCGACATTATTTTGTCGACATTTTTGTCTGTCGACATTTTTTTTTCGACATTATGACTCCCCACCCCATACAAATATGGTCTAAACTTCTTCAAAGCCCACAATATGGCAAAACAGTCGCATTTGCATTGCGTGGTTGTCCACCTTGTCTCCCTATTTTTAAATTTTCTACTGAAAAAGCAGATGGGGTGTTGCTTGCCTTTGCTATCCATTTGGTACAAGACTGCTCCAATCCCTGAACTGGATGCATCGGTCTGCACTACACTGGCCTGAGTGTAATCTGGAGCTCTCAGCACTGGAGCTTTACAGAGGGCATCTTTTCAGCCCCTGAAATGCTTTCTCGCAGTCTTCATGCCACTTTACCCTCTTCGGGTATTTGGGAGAAGATCCAGTATACAAAGGAGAAGCTATGGTCCCATAGTTTTATATGAAATTCCTGTAATATCCTGTGAGTCCTAAAAAGGCTCTCACTTTTTGTTTGAGTAGCTGAGGTCGCCCACTCTTGTACTGCTTGTACTTTGCTGGGTAAGGGCTTGATCTCACCTCCTCCTAAGCTCATGCCCAACTTTACTCTGCCCAACCTGACATTTGCTTGCCTTGATGGTCAGATTGGCCCAATAAATAGCCTGCAAAACATTTAATAATTATTATAATTGATTTTTTATAATACACTTAATACCAAAGAGGTTTCCAAGTGTGGACCCAGGATTTCAACCTGTGCTGCTCGCGTTATCTTGCTTCCAAGACGAGTGCGTTGCCACTGCGCTATAATATCCGTGCTGAGATGGATACTACTTGTTCAAGATGGATAAGATGTTATTCCCAGGTAGGGCTGAACACTGCTATGTCATCCAAGTATACCATGCAGAAGTTCTCGAACCCATTCAGAGCATGATTTACCATTCTTTGAAAAGTGGCAGGTGCATATTTCAATCTAAAAGGCATGACCTTAAATTGGTACAGGCATTTTGCGGTAGAAAAAGCTGTTTTCTCCTTGGCATGGTCAGTCATGGCAATTTGCCAATAACCACTTGTCAAGTCAAATGTACTGAGGAATTTAGCTGAATCCAGCTTATCCACCAGTTCATCAGTCCTTGGCAAAGGATGGGCATCAGTTTTGGTAACTGAATTCAAGGCACTGTAGTTCACGCAGAACCGTAGTTTATTGGTCCCTGTTTTCGGTACTAGCAGAACTGGGATAGCCCACGGACTAGTGGAGTGTTCAATAACTCCAAGGTCAAGCATCTTATTTACCTCACATGATCTGACATCCTGTAGTCCCTGCTTTTCACAGGGACACTATCACCAGTGTCAATGTCATGCTGACCCCAAGAGGTCAAGCCTGGTGTTAGTGAAAACTAACTTATCAGAGCTTTGCACTCCTCTTGTTGCTGCAGTGTCAGATTAGAAGAGAGTTTGACTCCTTCTTTAGACCCATCTGAAGGGTGTAATTTTAGAAGATCTGAGAGAGGCTTAATCTCATCTCCTTCCTGATCCGAAGTTGGAAGCAAAGCTCCTATTTTTGGTCTGGGGACATAGGCCTTCAGTCAGTTGGGGTGTAAGACCCTAAGGGCCTCCTTGGGGTTGCCCAAATCCATCAAATAGTTAACATCTCCAAGCTTGGCTACAATCCTGAAGAGTCCTGTCCATTTGTCCTGTAAAACTGTTTTATTGGGCCCATTACAAGAACTAGCTGGTCTGTAGTGCTTGGCCAGAGCTTGACCAGTCTTCAAGTTCTCTGAAGCCTCTGTCATCACGTGTGCCATTCTCTGTCTGAGGCCTCGCACATGGTCAGTAATACGCAATGGCTTCAAGGGTGGAGCACTCTCCAGCCCTGCCTTAATCAGGGCCAAAGGGCTTCTGACTGAATGACCATATAGGAGCTCAAAGGGACTAAAGCCCACTCCAGCTTGAGGTACCTCTCTGTAGGCAAAAAGACGGCACTTTCTTCTAAGAGGGTCTTCTAAGGCACCATTCATGCTCCTAATGATTCTGTTAATCCTCTTTACCAATCCATTGGTTTGAGGATGGTAGGATGTTGAGAATTTGTAGGTGACCCCACAGGTTTTCCACATGGCTTGCATGGAGTGGGACATAGCATGTGACTCCCTGCTGGATACTACCTTGGAAAACCTACTCTGCTACTCTGGTAAAAATACCAAGTAGGGCCTTAGCAACTGCCTAGGCAGTAACAGTTCCGATTGGTATGGCCTCAGGGTATCTAGTGGCGCGGTCCCCCACAATCAGGATAAACACGTTGCCTGAGGGAGGAAGTAGGAGGGACTAGTGTGCCAACAATGTCAATCCCGACCTCTCAAAAGGGACTCCCACAACTGGGAGGGGCACCAATGGTGCCACATTCTTGGTTCCACTGTTGCCAGACAATTGACAAGTGTGGCAGCTTCTGCAATGTTTTTCTACTTCTGCGCCCATCTTGGGAGAGTAGAAATGCAGCGAGAGACTCTCTTTGGTTCCTTTTGCACTCAAATGACCAGCTAGAGGGACCTCTGGCTAATTGCAGAAATCTGGATCTATACTCCTGCGGTACCACCAGTCTCCCGAGGTCCCCTGGAGGCGATTCCAAGGGTTCACTGTAGAGGAGGCTGTCCTTCCAGTAGAGTCTATGCTTCCCAGGTTCTTACCCTTCACTCTGAGATACTGCCTGCAGGCGCAGACCTTCAAGAGAGGGATCCTCTTGTTGTCCCCTACTAAAGTCTGTCCTAGAGGGTCCCCCTTCTGCAAGCAAAGTCTGCAGCTCAGGATGGTCTCTAGGATCCATATCCCCTAGACAGGGTTGAATCTCCTCCACCTCTGTTTCATCAGTAAGTGGGTATTCAGGTGATTCTTTTTCCACCAACTAAGCCTCTGCTGAAGGTCGGGTCACAGGAGTGACCTGGAGTTTTTCTTTCACGGTAACTCTTTTCTTGGAGGAAGGTTTGGGCTTGAGGCTCTTCTTTCATTTGGAGACTCTGGATTTCTCCTTGGTCTGAGTGCGAAGGTCTCTTGAGGCTGCTTCTCTTGCTGTTCTGGTAAGCTCCCTTATATTCTTAGAAGGGGGCTTTGGGGTGATTGAAACTACACCCAGGGGCTTCAAGTCATTTCATAACAGTACCCTACCAGGTACCTCAGACTGAAGACTGACAATGATTCTTACAGTCATATTATTGCACTCAATGGTAGCTGGCATAATGGGACACATTTGGACACGACCGCCTTGTTGAGCCTTTTGAATGCATTAGCTACATCCTCATTTTGAAAGAAACTTTTCTCTACCACAGTTATGCTGGACCTAGTGTCTATAATGGAGGGTGCGTCCTGACCATTGATGAGCACACTGTCTTTATAATGCTCTTAAGTATTATAAGGGATGGAGCTATAGACTTCTATATTCTGTTGTTCCCATAGTCCCAGGAATGCTAAAGACACTCTTGCTTGAACACCAATGGGTTCTTCAGCCTGAGTGTGAACGTGTGCACCTGTCGTAGGCACTTCCCCATCTTGGGTGAAGGCTAAGGAAACAGATGCGATCACTGAAGATGTGCCCTTGCATCTGGGATCTCCTTTCACATGGTCACCAGACCCACAAACCACACATTTGCCAAAGGTACTCTGGAATGGGGGTTTCTGGTAACCACCCTCTGTTTGGGTGCAGAGGGTTCACTAGCCCAATGAGGTTTATTGGGGGAAATTTACCCTTGTGATGTTTGTGGGCCTCTTTTGGCAGGGGGATTTGTGGAATGATCTTTCCCATCCTTATTTTATTTATTGGGCATTTGTAAGGTGCTTATATATCAAGAAATTGTGTTTCAAATCGCCCACAGGGCAAAGGGAAGGAAACAAGGGAACAGCAAGTCAATGGAATAGGATACCAGTGATGAGCAAATACCATAGAGTTCCTACTAGGCCTTGTGCACATTCGGAGCATGCAAGTGCAGAGAGAGAGCGACGGGGCGGGGGCAAGTGCTACAGGTTCCACAGAGGGTAGAAGTGCTAGAGAGCCAGTTGCACAGGCAACAGTTAAGTGCCAGGCAGTGACCACTTGGTGGAAGAGGGGTCATCAGCCAATACAGTACGTGCAGACCTGTAAGACATCACAGGCCAGTTGGTGCCCCGAAGGCAAGTGCAGGGGGGGGGGGTGGATGCTGTGGGCAATTGGGCAGAAAGCCAGGACCCTGAAGGATACACAATGGCACAAGTCACCAATCAGAGCGAATGTGGTGGATTAGCACAGGAGGGAGAGAAGGATGGAGGAGAAGAGGAAAGTCTTGAAGTGCTTGCAGAACTTGAGGAGATCCGGCTCAAGACAGAGAGAAAGGGGGAGCTGTTCCAGAGGAGGCAGCCAGCCGTGAAAAGAGAACGGCCACCCGCTCTCTGCTTAGAGAACCACTTGACAAGCAGAGATTTGGAGCCGGAGGATCGGAGGGATCTGTAAGGAGAGTATTTGGTGAAAGCAAGTTGCAGATAGCGTGGTCCTCGGCCCCAGACAGCCTTATGGATGATGCACAGGGATTTAAATTTGATCCTTGCAGCGATTGGGAGCCAGTGGAGAGATTTTCTTATGCTTCATCCCACTCCTCTTTCTTGTGAGGAGCCCCAGAATCCTTGCAAGTAGTCATGTTGGCTACCCACAAGTCAGCAGGTAGTGCTAACTTCTTAGGTTCAAGTTCTTTAGAGTCAGCAAGGTGCTGTCTCAGCTTTGGGGTATCAGGTATCACAAATGCTTTCTAGCATGACAAGACATCTCATACCATCCTAAATGCTCCCTTTGTGGCCCTTAATCCACCCATCTAAGTTGTTCAGGCTCTCACACACACAAGTCGCTCATAACACTCCAAAGGCCTCTAAACCTTTACAGGTATTGGGAAGTGGTCTACCCAAACCTGTCTATGAGAGCAGTCTTAACCAATTGGTATTCTTCTCTATCAGCACCACACAGCTCCATCACAGCCACTCTGGGGTAGCCTAGCGATAACCCAGGGAACAAGGCCCCTCTCACCTATACCTTGCACTTCACATATAGATTTAAAAGTTCCCAACCATCCAGAATATCATTTTTCACATCATACACACTCGCCTAATCCTTGGGGAGAAGAGGCTTCCTGAACCTGGTGGCATCAGGCAAAGAGGACTCTGAAACTGAAGATGAGTCATGGGACAATATTTTCATTTCAAACTCATGCGGTTTCTCTTTTTCTCCAAGTTGGAGCTCTTTCTTAAGTTCCTTTCCCCTCATTTTTGATTGCATTTCCAGTTTTCTGAATTCTAGTTTCATCTTGAGATTTCAGTTTCCAGACCAAGCTCTGGGGTCATGTTAGGAGCATGTATTGGTGAGGCTAGGATAGTGTTCTGCTTAATTTATGCTTAGTTCAAAATGGCGCAGGCACAATGCATTCTGGGAGTGCTCGCAGCCATGTTGGATATTTACTTCACTCCGCAGTGAAAGGCTGCACACATTTTGCTGAAGTGTTAGATTCACAGTGCTGAGGCAAACATGTTTTTTTCAAACTTGGTATGCAGTCAAGGCCATTTATGCTGGGAAACTGTTCTCAGTGGAGCTTGTTTTTAGAGCAGGGAGGCCCTGCATTCCTTGGGGGGGGGGGCTCTCGATTGACCCAGCTGGCAACCGAAGGCTGTCCCTCAACTACGCAGGTGCAATTCCA
Source organism: Ambystoma mexicanum (assembly GCF_040938575.1). Taxonomy (NCBI): domain Eukaryota; kingdom Metazoa; phylum Chordata; class Amphibia; order Caudata; family Ambystomatidae; genus Ambystoma; species Ambystoma mexicanum. The sequence continues at coordinate 582,921,102 of NC_090941.1, read as the reverse complement.
GAAGGTTCGAGAATTAACTCCTTTTTTTGGAGTGCCTATATAGGTGGAAACCTGGAGGGGTCAGGTGAGACTTCAGCCAGAGAAGGACCCTCCGTCTGGCCTTCCTGTGAGCTGTGGCACTCTCGTCCTGGCTGTCCTCCGGGTCTTCCAGCCGCTTCTGGACGAGATGAGGAAAAAGAATTACGCTCACGGTGATGTATTCTTTGTTTGACTTCTTTACTTTTTCTGTGATCTTTGTCCATATGAGTTTTCTGAGTTATTTCTATGTACTTGTAATCTTTGAATAAATAGCCGTAAAGAGCTGATTATCTTCTAAAGCGTGCGTGGCTGTGAGTTATTGTGTGTCTGTTTTTGGGTTGAAGTATTTGCTCTATAATTGCATTGGTGATTTATGGTAGTTCCGTGCACTTTTCAGAGGAGAGCAATACATTATGGCGCTGTAAACAGGATTATTTGTGATGAAGTGTTCCAAATAATCTGTTTGAACGCAGACAGGCTTTGGTTACCTTGCAAGCGAAAGTAATTGGGCAGTGAGTGTTGAACTGTGTTAAGAAATGACAATTGTGTGAGAGAATAAAGCACAGGCTGTCGCCTTTCCTTGGTCGTCTCACTGCAGCTCTGAGACAGCCAATAGACAGCACTTTTGTGTCGGCCTGCCGCGGCCGATAGCATGTGTGGTTGAGATCTTTCCCCTTCAGGAAATCCGTCGTGGCTGACTTACTGCTTGGGAATGAAACCAGGGAGCCGAAAAGCAGTGAGCAAAGCGGAAAAATGGCTATGTTCACAGTGCTCCGATGAATAGTGAAGAAAGATTTATGTTCAATTAGGAAATCATTTTTTCATGCGGTTTCCCTTGACAAAGTTGTAATTTGGATTGCAAAGTGAAAGCTTGCTCTATTTTGGCATGAGGGCAGGCAAATTGTGACTAGTGTTTAAACCTTGTGACTCAGCCCCAGTGTGCTAGCGAGTGGGGGGCTGTAATATAAGGAGGCGAAGGTGCGCCTTTCTTATAATGTATGCTTTTGAAGTGTTCACATTCCTGAAGATAACGTGGGAATGAGCCGTGTTTAGGAGAAAAAGTAACATCAGTGTTGAAAGCCTAAAGGGTTTGTTATTGGCAACTGTAAATTCCATGTGCTGGTGGTGCATTCTGTTTAAAGGAACACACTAAAATTGCCTGCATTGCATTTTAGCTGTGCCATGTTTGCAAGGGGTGAGAGACTCACTTGATAAAAAAAAAAGTGAGTGAATGGCATTTGAATTTTCGATTGTTGTGTATTGATTTGAAATTGCAGAACCAGTTTCCAATAGTTTGGGGGGAAAAGACAATTTATATTTTCTAAATTGCCCCTAGAGTATTTTGACTGTTCCCATATTATGCCACGGGATTGTTGCCAATGGCAAAAGTACTGTTGCTATTAAGGGATGTATGTTTTACACAAGACAAGGACAAGTTGATTGTGATATATAGTGATAATGTTGTTGACACATTAACAGCCCACAAGCAATATAGAGTGTGGGTTGCTCTTGCAGAAAACGTGCAGGGAGCTGCACTACACATGACATGTTTTAAATGCACGTAAATAAGTGGTTACATTCTGGCAATGGTACAACAGAATGAAAAATCTGTGTGTGATAAGACAGCACAAAGATTCAGTGGGTTGAGGGTTCTTTTTAAAGATCGCACATTGCATTGGAGTGAGTTTGTGAAGCCAAACTACAAAGTCACCAGAAAGAAACATGATTTTACATGGGACATTGAGCAGTGGCCTGTTTTTAAACAGGCTAAAAGACACCTTGCAGAATTACATGGAGTTGAATCTGATGACAAGAAAAAGTGCCTCTTTTGAAAATAAGAGTCTTGCTGTGCAGAGCTTGTGCCTTGAAGATAACTTGCACTGTCTTGGGCGAGGTGCGTGAAAAAAAAGAAAACTTGGAGGAAAGCAGAATGCCGCGCTCCTGTTCAGTAAAATGGTGTTTACAGAAGCTGGCAGATATGGGAGCTTTTTATGAGTTGCTGGAGCAGCGCAGAAAACAGTTAATCTGGATGAACTGTCTGAAACGAGTGCCTTCCATTGAAGCGGCCCCAGCTTAAGAGTTATAGGCCTAAGTGCAAAGAGACAAGCTTGCTGCATGCGTATGGCGCTGCCATGTGCACAGGAAAGATAAACAATGACATTCCTGCATTCCATCCCCTGTGAGAGACACCGTCAGTGTGAGCAAAGACAGAGGTGGGGCTGCGAAGCCAGAATGCTGAAACTGAACTGAAGGCAATAATTGCCGTGAGTGAGAAGATGAAAAAGAGCGCAATCTACCTTACACATGCTGATGTACGCATGCTTTCTGACACTGGCATGCAATAACAGAGCTGATCAGAAGTAAGGAATTCGCCCAGTATCAACACTGGAAGAAAAGAAAATGCTGCATGCAAATGGTAGGCTGGGCGCATCGCGCATCTGAACATTTGGGGAAACTGTGCACCTGTGAATGGGCTGAGAAAAGACAGCTTCCCATTTCAAGAGACATTGCCGTGAAAGCTGCATCTCAGCGCCCCATGTGATGTGAAGTGAAGTAAAGCGCTGTGCACTGGAGAAGAAACGTCTAAGCGCTTAAAGAAGTGAAAATACACAGCCAGCAAAACGCAAGCTACATTCCCAGGGCTGGAGTAACTGACAAAGACATTATGGCGTTCCAGATGGAAGCAAAAAACTGACAAAGGTAGCCGTTTTGCAAGAGACAACATGCAGAGCGGGGCTTTGGAGTATAACATGAACACTGCACATTAGCCATGATCCAGAAGCCTCACAGCTTAGTGCAAGAATTAATTATTTGTTGAAGCAACTAAAGGAACTGACTCAGACTATCGCTCTCAAAGGGGTGGCCCAAGAAATCAGCAGACACCCTTTGGGAAACTATTAAGTGGAAAACCAGAGGCTTTAAAGACACTGCCTGTATGGAGAACTGGAGAAAAGATAAACAAAGCTGCTTGTGCAACTGCAGGCGGTATTGGACTGAAAGACTTTACCTTTGAAAAATGGAGTGATGCCAGCGGGGCAACCTAAATCAAGATCATGAAACACTGGCAGCAAGTTGGCGCTTGTCGCCTGGCATTAGTGATCGCTTTGGTGACAAATAAAGGCATTGATCCATTGAGAAGTGCGACCTGGGTACTTATTTTATGGCTATTGTAAAATCACAGATCAGTCTGAGGTACCATTGACCAACTATGATCGCATTGCACAAATGAGTTTGTGACTAGGCAGTTACACCCCGTATGGTTGAGTGCAAATAAGCCCCCAGTAACATGCAGAAGGGTGACAAATAATTGCGGTAGCAATGATATGATAAAGTGTGTAGTTACCTGATGAGACTTCTGAAGGCGGGGGTGGTGTTAAGGGAAGGGGTGGACAATGCTGATATTGAAGTTTTGATGACATCCTAATGTGGATAACACCGATAGTGTACATTTTGATGAAATCTTCACATTTCTGTTTGTATTTTGCCTAGGCAAATAACCAAGAAAGTAGCGTGCCATGATTGGGGGGTAGACGTGTGCAATTGCCGGGTGACACTGATCAGTCAAGCAGACTCATTCTCAGAGAAAGCGGGTTACTGCGAGGTGCAATGTGAACTTCGAACCTGTCCTGTACCGCACTCAATGCTACTAATGTGCGTGAAGCGTGAGGACAGTTGTTCTGCAACCTGCGAGAAGTGTCCAACAAAGTAATAACTTTTCCAGAACTGCCACGGTGCTGACTTGGCATATTGTCAAACATTTGATGCTGCACATTCAAATGATTCAGTCGACGGTTGTAATGACCTTGTTGATATGTTTTGCCTTTCTTATCTAAAGGACTGTGGACAATGGGTTGTGGACTGTGACATCATGCACCACAAACAGCTGTGTGAAACAGCACTTGAATGCCAACATGTTGAAACCTGATTCTTAAATGCATTTTGAGATTAATCTGTGAAAAAATGAAATGTTTTGCCCTTCCCACTGAATTGCCTTAACCAGAGATGTTTTGCCTTTTCCAAAATTACTCCTTTGCATGTAGCCAGGAAAATGATTTATGAATTGTTGGGGCAGCAGGGTTGGGCGAGCAGGAGCATAAAATATTTTGAGATAAAAGGAATGCGCACACCAAAGGTAGCTGTGCGTATGTTAAGGCCTCTGATTTGTAGTAATGCTGCCAAGTGTGTGAGCTCTAATTAGAGATGATAGCATTTGAAACAGGATGGCTCTTTTCATGTGGTAATGTTACATATACTTATATTCCAGCTAACATTTTTGGAGGTCCATGTGCTTTGACTCGATTAGGACTAATGATGTTTCCTTTACACTCAGTGATTACTCGAGGTAAAAGGTCAACCTTTGAATCTATGGGATTATCTCCTGACTGTGATTCACATGTACATTTGCTATCAGAAGCTGAGGTTTTAGCATTAACCCTTTCATTAGTAGGTGTTTGGGGTTTATCTGCTGGAGGTTACAAATCTTTGATGAAATTAGCGTGTTTAGTAGTTAAGAGTCTTAATAATACTTTGCAGGCTTTAGAAGAATTACTCCTTAATAGTCAAGTTATTAGAAAAGCTACTTTGCAGAACAGAGCTGCTGTTGATTACTTATTGCTGAAACATAATTTAGGGTGTAATGCCTTTGAAGGTATGTGTTGCTTCAATTTAAGTGACCACTCACGATCCATTGAAAGTAATATTAGAGGTTTGAGGGATCTCATTATCTCAAGATCAAAACAGAAGCTGGTGGGATTGATTATTTTCATGGATACCTGATATTGGGGGTACACTACGTTATATATTTTTGCTTGCATTTTTATTATATTGACTATTATAATTGCTTGTTGTTGTTGCCTTCAATGTGTTCCCAATTTAGTTTTAACATTTCGTAGGTTTTAAAGACCAGTTTCAGTGCCACATGGCTACGGAAGATAAATATCCAAAGGGTGGAGATGTTCTGCTTAATTTATGCTTAGTTCAAAATGGTGCAGGCACAATGCATTCTGGGAGTGCTCGCAGCCTTGTTGGATATTTACTTCACTCCGCAGTGAAAGGATGCACACATTTTGCTGAAGTGTTAGATTCACAGTGCTGAGACAAACATGTTTTTTTCAAACTTGGTATGCAGTCAAGGCCATTTATGCTGGGAAACTGTTCTCCGTGGAGCATGTTTTTAGAGCAGGGAGGCCCTGCATTCCTTGGGGGGGAGAGGGAGCTCTCGATTGACCCAACTGGCAACCGACGGCTGTCCCTCAACTGCACAGGTGCAATTCCAGAAGGTTCGAGAATTAACTTCTTTTTTTGGAGTGCCTATATAGGCGGAAACCTGGAGGGGTCAGGTGAGACTACAGCCAGAGAAGGACGCTCCGTCTGGCCTTCCTGTGAGCTTTGGCACTCTCGTCCTGGCTGTCCTCGGGGTTTTCCAGCCGCTTCTGGACGAGATGAGGAAAAAGAATACGCTCACGGTGATGTATTCTTTGTTTGACTTCTTTACCTTTTCTGTGATCTATGTCCATATGAGTTTTCGGAGTATATGTAACCAGCTTTGTGGATGGATTCTTTGGGCACAGGTACAACCAAGAGTCAACACTACTTAATCCCACCAGCTGTAACAACAGTGCTAGTGATATGATATGATAAGGCATTTGTAACACGACTATAAACAAGTGTTTCAAGGCGCGAGTGGAGTTTAGTGGAGTTTTCCTAAAGTCTACCTTTAGGTGAGACTCTATAAAACTATCGCTTTGTATACAGGCCCCCAACTCGTGGTATAAGTCTGTACTACTCAAAGGTTTAGTAGAATGGTACAGCAGCCAGGCTCGTTTTATGAGGAGGATGTGAGCTACAGGTAAGTACAATGGACCCAGTCAATACATTAGCCCAAAGAAACTCTTACACACTTGAAGCTATAGTAACATATACATTTATTTTATATACACAAGGCAAGGTAAGTAAATACTATTTTAGACTAACCAACACCAATAGAAAACATATGCAACACTTTTCAGGTGACTGCTTCAATAGTAGTGGCTTGCACCAACAATTAGCACAGTAAAATGACAGTTTAATTCATTTGTCAAGTCACTCAAAGGTCTGTTGGAAGGAAAAAGGGCTATTCAGCACTAGCAACAGCAATCTACTTCCCGGTAACACTTTTCAATGATTTGAATGCTCTAGCAGTCCAATCCCTAACTAGTCAAGAGTTCCTCAAAGTCAGTTGAGGAGGGGTGCAAAGTCTTATGCAGCAACAGAAAAGGCAAAGGTACACAGGATACTAATTTAGTTACTTTTAAATGGAATGCTTTAGGGGAATACAAAAGTTAGTAGGGACCCACTGCACAAGCTGTAAGGCCTGGGCAACGGGTATGGGTGAACACCCAAACAACTGGCATCACACTCCAGTTACAGGAGCAGCAATTCAGCTTGAGGTAAGCACTATCTTGAGCCCCACAGTACCTTAGGTGTATTGAAGAAAATACAGCTGGATTCTTTCCGGTGCAGCAGCGATGGACCCGGTCTCCTGTTTCCTCGGTCTTTTCACGAAAGCAGGGACTCTGGAAAGGATGTTGCAGCAACAGTCACAAGAAAGCACCCTCGGCAAAGAATTATTCGATCTCCCAAGTCAGTCTGCGGTTATGGAGTCTTTTTACAAGCTCCAACAGTGAACGGTTAACGCCTGGTAGATCCGCCTCAATTCTGCAGTCCTGCACTCTGGTGACAGGACTTTGAGGAGGGGATCTTGCCCTTGGCTGGGGGTCCAACTGGAGCTCACCAAAGTCCTGGGAGGATTCATGCACTGGAAGACAATGCACTACAATTGGGTCAGAGGCCCCCTGGTATTCAGGGTTTCCAGCCCTGGAAGATCGCAGCACGTCGGGGGATGACTTGTTCTGCAGCTCGTCTTATGGCTAGTTGGTCCCGCCAGCCAAAGGGAAGGAGTCATCCTCTTCGGAGCTCCTTTGTCGATTAGAAAAAGGGGTCAGGACAGCAGTGGTCTCTTCACAGTTACTGGAAGGGTCTGCCGGCGTCTCTGGTCATCTTCCGCTTTGGATCTTCTGTTCCAGTGGTCGACCTGCCTTCTGCTTCAGGTAACTTGACTTTTACTCGGATTTCCCATTCATTCCTCTGCAAACTCTAGCTACAGTTTACAGAAAGGGGTGGGTGGCTATCCAATCGGGACAGCCTGCCCCCAGGCAGGAATAGGTTCCATTCAGGCACATCAGCAGACAAAGGGCAGGGGAGTTTCTAACTCCTCCCCTGCTACCTGTACTCACAGACACACTGGAGCCTGGGCGGGGACACAAAGTGTTCCCATCAAAGGCAGAACTCTTATTCAGACCTCCCTTTCCCAGAATGGTAGAAGGGCTAACAAAGGACAACCACACAAGAAATGGCAATAAAAGAAAGGAGCCACTATGTTAGAACACAGGTGACACTTTTATGCATAACTGTGGCTGTGAATACAGCCTGCGGTGAAGAATTTGCACAAAAGTTAGTAGAACGTGTCCACTGCCACCAGCCATAACTATAGGGTTATCACTGTAACCAAAACGTTACAGGAGTAGAGAGAAGGGTATCCCCTTAGCACTCCACATAAGGTGCAGTGTGCTAATCTCTCATAAGTTAAAGTTTTAGGAAGAATACAAAGTATCCCTCTTTCCTAAGAACAGTAGTTCTTATGGAAAATGAAAGAGTATAAAAGGAGATATGGAGGAAAGCAAGACTCCATAAAATAAGTAACAAAGAACAGAGTCCTCATGGTTAGAGCAAATAAGAATGAATGAGGGGAAAAAGGCTCCCCACATTCAGGAGAACAAGAAAAAGGTCCAGAAGTCCAGCAAAAAAGTGCTGGGGGTCTCACTGGGACAGGGTATTAAGCATAAACAGAAACATCTCTCTAATAAATACAAGGCCATTTTTTAAAATGCATTTTTTAATTTCAAGTCATACAGTGGTAAATAATAACAGCTTTTTGACAACGAGATAAAAAGGAAACACATTCCAAGCTAAAAACGCATCATCCTCCCCCCCAACACACAATTTTAGAATGTTCTCAAGAATGAGCACAACTTTTTTCCAAAAAGAGTGAAGTATATGATGCAAGCTTTGTGATTTCCCCCATGAATGTGTCCCAAAGCACCTCGGGGGCGAGTTGCGTATTGAACCCAGCCGCAATAAGGGCGACATTGCTGATAGTTTGCAATGACTTGCAATAAAACAACATGTGCTGAGCAGACTCGAGAACACCATCACCACAAACACGACACGTGTGGGTATGCCTTGCAATGTTAAACCAGCCACCTGTGATTTCAAAGGTCTTAACAGCATTGAGAGTGATTTTTAGGTAATCCCATACCAATGAGTTACCCCCAAAGCGATCGATATATCTGGGGAGCCCTTCGCGTGAAAGAATATGACCAAAGAACAAGGCACTATTTGACATTGCGCTCAACTGTATAATGTATTGCTTGCAAAAAAAAGCCGTGGACACTCCTTTTCATAGACACTTTAAATTGCGAGCCAAGCCAGTGCAGAGCATCATCTAAGGCCAGAGACACCCATCTGTTGCCAGCGGAAAGAACACAAAGAATGGCACTGCCCTGCATACAATGAACCTTGATCAAACCAGCGTTTAAAATAAGGGAGTTCCAAGTACCAGCCTCAGAGTTGGCAAGTTGCCACAGAATATTAAAAAATTAAAGTTTAAGCTTTTTTTCGCAGATGAGAAGATGCCGAGTTCAAGCAGGATGGACTGGCAGGGGTACGTGTAGGTAGCCGAAACAACCTTTTAAGGAGGAGTGCCTCCAATTTGCAGATTTCCGCAAAATTGCCCGGGTGCCAAAGCACTGCCCCCTACATTATAATGGGACTAATCTTAGCTTTAAATAATTTTGCAAGGATCCCATTTTAGATGAAAACGTATCTCAATCAACCTTCCCTGCCCCAATTATATAAGCAGGAATAAAGCATCTACTTTACCTGCAGGAATGCTGACTGTGCTGCGACTGCTGCTGCTGCACTTTGCTGTAACCCTTGCAACGTAGATGGTGAGTGGTTCGGAGAAAATCCAGGAAGACCAGAGAGTGAGAGCAGTCCTGGAAAAGCAGCATTTCCCTCTGCTGGGAGTCCTGAAGAGAGGCTGGATAGACATTTTAAAATAATACGTTAGATATTATGCTGATATGGCTCCCAGTCTACCATTTTTCTCCACGATCAGATTTTAGTAAAGCAAAACATTTATGAAATATATTCGGTTATGCAGGTAAGTCCTAAACATGCATAAATGATCAAATTGCCTTTCACAACACCAATGCGCGGCAGGAATGTCCAACCTTTCAAATCTCATCATTGCTATGACTGTACACAACACAACTTGCACCCTCTTCTGACTGTGCAGGTGTTTCCCTCATTAAATCCAAAACATCACAGTGACTTCAACATGTGGCTGACTTGGTTCTTGGCCCTGGAAACACCAGCAGCTTAACTAATCACAGTCCTGAAGGAGCGCATTCTCTTAGGCACGAAGCACGTGTAGACTGTTACAACCTAACAATAAACACTAGAATCTTAGATAACTTAATTTGCGTGGAATGAAAATATTTTTGCACCAAAATGTTCCAGATCACCTGAAGATTAACAAGGGGGGTCCTGGGAGTCCCTCTGCCAGACATTAGTCCTGGTTTCGAGAGACTTACCCAGAGTCTTTAGCTCACTATCTTTCACAAAGAAGAAATATCCCAGACATATCAGTCTTTGTCCTGCCCTGGGGCAGTCCAGCACCGAAATGCTAGGCAATTCTCCTCTGAACAAGAGTACCAACAGGGCAGGACAAAGACTGATATGTTTGGGATATTTCTTCTCTGTGAAAGATAGTGAGCTAAAGACTCTGGGTAAGTCCCTCGTAACCAGGACTAATGTCTGGCAGAGGGACTCCCAGGACCCCCCTTGTTAAATCCAGATCACCTGAATACAAACAATTTATATTGTACGATAAAACATTCCAGCTGACATCTCCTGTTGTGCAGATTGTCCAACTATTTTCACTTAGGTTAAAATTCTAAGTGGTAATTCCTGACATCGGAAAGCAGGACACAAAAGTCTTCGCACTGCTCCAAAAACTGAGTAGGGATTGCGCTATGCCGAAGCTCCTCTCTTCATGATTAACTTCACCCTTTCCATCCACAGTGCAGCATCCTATTTCCCAAATTGTATTAGACAGGCGTACTGTATCCTATATTGGCAGTTGAAGAAAGAAAAGTGTGAGGTATAAACATGGTAGGACCAATTAACAGAGCGGTGTCACCTTACTCTTACATTAGGTGTTCCCACATTCCCAACTAATTATATTATGGCAATAATGGATGACCAGCTAGTACTGGCCCGCTGATCTGAGGTACTTGCAAGGTGAAGCGAATCAGACGGTAAGTAGATGATGCACTCATATTAATAATGTAAGGATGGCTTTGATACTGACAGACGGTGCATAGTGAGGGATCCGAGGGGAGTACTAAACATTAGGTAATTCAACAATCTTTGTAATTTAGAAGCAAGAACATCATGGATTACAACACAATGTTTATGACCCTGTTGGATGATAGAGGCAGTTATGAATCCCTGGGTAGAGACCCAACTAATTAAATTAAAACACTCATTACACCAACTAGCAAAGAGGCCTTGGCAGGGGAATGTATTTTTCATAAGAAAGCTTTCTTCCTAGGACCTAAGTGGCAACGTAACTCCAGCATTCCACACACTCCTGAAAGTATAGAACAACCCTAACACCACGCCTCCACTTGACTCCCCAACTGCTTCAGAAATAGGGCCCATTAATGCAGTGTGTGTATTTCTTTTTATGGGGCAGTGTCTAGACGATTAAGCCTTACATTAGAGAAACTACTGCTATATACAATGTATTGCATACCCTACATTTTGATCAATCCACTTACCTGCTGATTACTCTGGGCATTACAGCATTGTATACTACTATACCTCAGAGAGAAACCTTGCTGACCATTTATTTATTTATTTCATTTATTAACAGCGCCCAGACTCCGAGGTATCGCAGCGCTGGTACATCTTAGGAAAAACGGCAAAGCAAAACAGTACATTGGACATGGCAAATTAGTGAATCAGACAGCCTGATTGCAATGTAAGGAGGAGCCTTAGAAAGCACCATTTTCCAGTCTTAGCCGTAACCATTCAGAGAGGCCTTCCGATTAGAACTACTTTTTTAGAAATACCCATAACCTTTATCATGCAACTGGAAGAGATTGCATTGAGAAAGAAATTCAAGGGCCACGGCCAATTCTGTGCACTGACCTGAGGCATGGCTATTGGTTCCACTAAAGCACCAAGTTTAGCAAATCTCTATGTGGATGACATTGAGAATAAACAAATACTCAGACTAGCAACCACTAAAGTCTACTCTAGTGAGTTGCGTTTGATATTGATGATGTACTGTGCATTTAAGAGGGATCGGAAGACAGACTATGAGAGTTTTTAAAATGTGTCAACTCAAGGAATTGCTCCCTCAGATTAACACTTGCATAGGACCATTCAATATTACATTTTTGGGATATTGAAATCAGCGCAAGAGAACATACACCAAGTATAGCAGTGTTTGAGAAACTGACAACAGATTGGAACTCCCTTCTTACCTATGGGAGCTATCATATTGCACTGAGAGAAAAGTTCACCTTTCAACAATTCCTTACGTTTTACCAAAACAGTTAATCTCTGGAAGACTGGTGAGAAAGCCGAAGAATTAAGCAGCCAGCTAAAGGAAAGAGGATCTCCAACTTGGCTGATTAAGGGGACACACAAGCAAGCCAGAAATATTTCCAGATCCACAACTCTGGAAACACATGAGTCATGTCACAGAATATCATCAGGTGTTTTGACTTTCTTCCAATTATCCAATTGTAAAAAGACAGATTTCTACCTATTGGCAGTTGTTAAACGCAGGAATCAAACCATTGAAAAATCCACAATTTGCCTTCAAACATTCAAAAAACACACACAGCCATTTAGTACACAAGGATGAAATGAGACCTCAGAGTTCCAGATAGGGCAAACTGGGCGGCCAATTGGGCATAACCCCTGTGGAACATCCAGTATTTGTAAAGACACTACAAGATCTAAAGTGAGTGCATTGGGCCTGAAAAGACTGGAGACAAGAGCGCTTCACAAATTAAAACAAATCCAATTCCATATTTGATCAGTTGTCTGTGCAAATTAAGCTAAGACTACAGGAGAGAGAGACCAATCCAAATCATGGTATGTAAATGATGTATTCCCATTAAAAAGGAGGGGCAAGGCGGGGTCAAGATGGCCGTTCGTTGAGACGGGTCCAGCAGAGCTCCCACCTGGCATAACACAGATCATGGAGATTAGAAGGTTCCATTAAGTGCCCCACTTGCCTGGATCAAGGGAAAGGCTCCCTAAAAGTAATGACCATCTATATGAGCTAGAAGACACCCTCAGTAGTAAACACGGGGTGAAGGGAGAGCTAGAGGGCGCTGTCATGACACAAGTGTAGCAGTGGGACCAGTGGACCATGAGGGAATGCAGAGCAGACCCAGAAGACTTCTCAGAACTCAGGGCATCCAGGAAGAAATGGGACAGCAAAAGGTGCTGGAAGACCCAGCAAGAAAGTCAGGGATGCCTTGAGGGAGTGCATGGGGCCGTTCTTGCTGCAGGAGAGTGGAGAACCCCTCGAGCGGAGAGTAAACAATGTGAAGCACAGAATTTGCTATAAACAGATTAATTTCCATATATTAGCAAAGGTGTGCAGGACATCAGTCAGAGCTGTGGGCTATCATGGTGTCAAATTCAAGGGCTTAACATTGACCATTAGGGGATTGAATTCCTCTAACAGAATAGCTCACCTGTTCCACCTCCTTTGGGAAGAGGAAGTGGACATTGCATTTATTCAGGGAACACACCTAAGGCAGGAAGACTGGCATAGGTTGCATCAGAAAGTGTCAGGAAGAGGGTAAGTGGGAGTTGGCAATCTAATATGTAAGCGAATCCCTTCCCAGGTGGAAGCATCAACAGGGAACAAGGGTGCAGTCTCTTAGTGAGAGGACGATTAATGGGAAAGGGCTTGACATTAGCCCTTGTATATGCTCCAAATATGGGATAAGATCTTGACACTATAAGGGAGACCACAATATTTTAATGTCTCCAGATAGACCCCTACAAAAGAAAGGCCAAAAAAGGAACACATTACTCCCGTTCGTTCCCCTGACAGACCGACTCACTGATCTGGGATTGACTGTTCTATGGACCATACACCTTCTTCTCACATACGCATTGAACAATTACAAGAATCGATTACATTTGGTGCACTCTCCGTTGATCGCCCACATGCAAAATGCGCACAACACAACACCACAGACATTTTCAGGCCACAGCTCAATGAGTTTTGCCAAGGCCAGTGGCGTTGAGCAAGACCAGAAATCCAGGGCTACGCCATACTATGTTTTGAGAGACAAGAATATTGCATAAGAAATAGTGGCACGTACTAGAGAGTTTTTCAAATTAAACCATCCAACACATAAATCACATAATATTACATAGGATGCTTTTAAGTTGTCAATAAGGAGCCGCTTTTTGGCAGAACCAAGTAAACTTTCTAAGATTCCAAAGATGACTTCGGTGTCTCTTCAGACTGAAACAAAAGAAGTAGAGCCGTCTTATAAGGACAAATCATCTGCAAGGACCTTCGAGAGACTACAAGGGTGTGGGGGTGGAGGCTCTTTTACTCCAGATTAATAGAGCTGAGAGATGCCTGCTGGGTCTTAATAGAACATTCTACAAAACGACCAACAAACCAGATAAGATGATTCTGAGCAACTTTCTAAATGCTAGACAACAAAAACAGCATATTCCGGTCATTCATGATAAAGGGAGTACTAAAGATTTCAATGGTGGGCACAAGAACAGGGTCTTTGTATATTTGCTTCAAAATCTTTAAATGCAGGAAACCAAAAGTGAGAGAAACACGGTTAGGTATATATTAGTGGCAGTCTTGCCCCAAATGTCCCCAGAGCAAAGAGAGATTCTGGACCTTTGAAGGTTTGGAAGGCTAGTTCCACACTTAGGCTAGACAAGACTCCCAGCCCGTATGGCCTTACATGCTTGTTTTTATAAAATATTAACGGGGGAAGTAGGTGACTCCCTTGATAAGCTTGTGTCTGCTACAATGGTGACTATGGATATACTTTCCTTGGCTGGTCTCAGAGTGGTGTGAGAGCACAAAACATTTCCATGACTGGCTCTGCTGTAACATTAAGTGGATTGAGGGCCAGGAGGAGTCTTACCAGACTTGTTCTAGATTCCTTCACAGGTGCCTCTACGCCTTATGGTTTTGGAATGGCACTTTGGCACTATAAGGTGACAGCTTTACTTTTTGCTTTCAAATTAGCAGAATTACCAGGTATGTGCAGCTTGTTGTAACTGTTCAACTCTTTTCTAACCTCAGGCACTATCACTGACTCCATGAACGAATCAATGAGTGCCCTGTCAAGGCCAGGGAAGTACCCTGAATTATGCGGCTCATACAGACTGATCACCCACTCAGGGATCGAAATTGAGATTTGATAAGCAAGAGCTAAAAGCAGCTCCTGGGTATCCAGCAGTAATGAGTGAGCAGGAGCTACTACTGGGGAACCGGGAGCTTCTGCACAGCTTTACGCAAATCTAGCTTCCCCATAAGATGCAAACATATCAATTTGTCCATTATTTATGGCCCCTTATGTTACAAATGTCATTTAGATGTGTCCTAGTGCTTATTTAAAGATTGTCCAAACCGCAAAGATTTAAATCCACACATATGTGTTTGATCAGCATCGGTTGGCCTTAGGAGCCAAAAGTAGCTCCTGGTAGCTGTTGGTGTCAAGCTAACCAGACTCTTCTAGGCCAAAAGCAGGAGCTAAATAGCTCCCAGCTCCCCTCCATTTTGAACCCTGCCCTCTTGAATGGTGATGTCAACGTCTTCACTAAGGTAGTAACGTAAAGACTGGAAGGGGTGAGCAGATCAGTCGGGGTTCATTAAAGGATGACAAATATTCAATAATATTATACCTATTGTACAGAGGATCATGCTGTAGTTAGTCAAGACACAGGTAATGACTCCAACTCCAGTGTCCGCAGGTACACTTAGGTTGCTTTATTGCTTGTAGTTCCAGGTTCCACTTAGTCTTACAGGTGCGTTGGGGGAGACACTCAATGGTCCATCCTCAGGCACTACAGCTCAGGTCTAACTGAAATTCAAATAACATACATACAACACATTACTGGTTGAGGATTTGGACGTCACATCACCTGGGTAAATATAGAGAAGCGCTGAGAGATTTGATGTCGCAAGAAGGAGGAAAGGAATTACCCTGGCTCACCCATTGAAAACGTGAGTTGAACGAAATTGGCTTGAGTGAGTTTTGGGCTAGCACAGACAGTATGACTAGCAATTGCAAAGCGAGACGGGGGCATGATCATAGATTAAAATGTTTTTTATATCTCCCCCTTTAGAATTCTGTGTGCATAATCCAGACGTTAGTAGCAGATTAATTTGCAAATACATTCTATGACGGCCAGAATGAAATGTGCATCATCGGTTTCAACCGGCACTGGGGCATGATCAGAGATCAAAAGGGTTTTTATATCTCCCCCTTTAAAATTCTGTGTGCATAATCCAGACGTCAGGAGCAGATCAATTTGTGAATACATTCTATGACGGCCAGAATGAAATGTGTATCGTCGGTCTAAGGGGTGTTGAAGTTTCCACATGTCTTGTAACCTGCACTTACTCATGAATTCCACCATCCTTCCATTTCACTGTACTCTCAGTACTCCCGGTGTCTACACTTTTATCCAGCATTGGGTTAAGTGTGATATTAAAATCTCCTCCGAGTATGAGCTTTGGTTGATTCACATTCTGCGCAAGAGAGACATAACATTTGCCATCTCCCCCATTTGGAGCATAAACATTGCAGACACAATATGGAACATTTTCTACATTTATAATGACACAAACAATTAGACCTTCATTGTCCTTTTTACAAGTTATTTCAGATATTAGCAAGTTTTTCCTTATCAGAGTACATACCCCACTTGAACTTGAGGTAAATGCAAAACAAAAAACCTTACCCACCCATCCCTATTTCAATTTCTCTGCCTCTGTTTCAAGTAAGTGAGTCTCCTGTAATAGGGCAATATATGCCCCACTCATTTAGCCTGTTCAAAATCCTTTTTCTTTTGCTTGCACAATTTGCAACGTAACATTCCATGGGCTACTTTCAAGCCATTTTTACAAGAATTGGGCATGTTTAAACGGTTCGATACCCACCCTGTGAAGAAACATAAAAACGCACAAACACAAATACAATTAACAAGACAAATAACCGCATGGTTTTGTCAATTCTAACCCACATTTTTCTCCCTTCCGTACTCTTTGTAGAGGGAACTCTGCACTGCCCCTTCCCCAAATTTCTAATCATTCAGGCTTCGTCACCATAAATCAATTATTGTTATGAATACCATTAATTCCCCTCTTTCTAAACTTAAAAACATTCACCACACAATAATTAACAAACCATATAGATATATACATTTTCAAAGAGGTATAGAGATGGCAAATATCATTAGCACACTCATCTCATTTCAGAATAACCTTATCTAATGCTAATGGGTGTATTAACCTTCTCTTGCTTTAACCAATACTAATAAACATTAATTATCTATTTATCCCCCTATTCCTTTTACCATAGAACTATAAGCTAATAATAAGAATCCACTTTCCTCGAAAAGATCTCTTCCGCACCAATTACGAGTTTAAATCGCAAATTAATTGGTAACGCCAGACATCAATCAGTAATGGTATCTGACTGAAATCCAGTCCTAATATTATGCAATATAGTTTGAAAACCTCTCTCTCTAGTCTTTCCAACCCCTTCTTAGATGATAACATGAGGTCCTTCAACCTAGGCCACCATAACAATGTCCC
This sequence comes from Ambystoma mexicanum, assembly GCF_040938575.1. Classification (NCBI taxonomy): domain Eukaryota; kingdom Metazoa; phylum Chordata; class Amphibia; order Caudata; family Ambystomatidae; genus Ambystoma; species Ambystoma mexicanum. Next base: position 582,904,079 of record NC_090941.1, on the reverse strand, counting down.
ATGCCCGCTGAATGCTCCATCGAACAATCTCCAGAGCTTACACTTCAATGATTCCAGCGTTTAAGCAGTAAATCTACAATGCACAGTGGCAACTATCTTGTTAATCAAATCCTTGATAGCCCTGTGTGTGCCATCCACCACCTATTTACTATACATTCAAATTCCATATATACTGCACATGTTAGTATTCTGTATAATAAAAGATGTCTTAAGCAGTTGCCTTTCCAATTCTCTAATACCCAGAAGTTATCGCTATATAGACTCACTAATAGAGAGTGTCAAGCATCCCATCCTGCTCTCCTGCCATACTACAGACCAACTCAAACCATTCTATACCACCTAATGCCACTCAACACCTCCCATCCCTGCATCCCTCTTCACTTTCATCCGCTCCCACAACTACCCAATCCCTACTCCTCACACCAACACAACTGCAGAGGGCCTCCCATCCGCTGCAATCCCCAAGCCCCCCATCTCACACATGGCAGATATGCCTAGTCCGGTCTGCCCACAAATTCCACAAATAAATAAATTAACTGTGGCCCTGTCATTCACATAAGGGTGCAGATGTGTCCGTGGCACCCGTGAAAGATGCCATGGTTAGAGAGGAGCAGGCCTGAATAACAGCAGGCCAGCTCTAAGCTCCCCACCAAAAACAATAGTCCTGTGCCCAACGCCCGATCAAGCTGTGTTAGCCCTCCTATTAGCTGTTTAGGAAATATTAATTTTAATAAAATACAGGAATCACATTTTTATATAACTTCTTTACCCAACTGGCAGACACGTTCAAAAAGTATTTCTTGTTTTCCCTCTAAATAACTCTTAGCTATACATTGCTGCTGGCATTCCAGTGAAGTTATATGCAAATCGTAACTGCCATATCTTAACCTAAAGAAAGCAAAGGGTGCATTTTTCTTTGCAGACAAACTCATCAAATCACATCACAAGAGTCATGAAATCCGTTTTGTTATCAAATGACCTATACCCAAGGATCTAGGGTTTATTCAGTAGTCTCAAAGAAGGTGTTATTGGGCCGTTAGCACCACGAAGACACGTTAAAGGAAAATACTGCAGTTTAAAAAGGCTTGTGCTGACTGTGTAGTGTGTAAGCCAATAGGATGCATATATATGTTAGCGTTACACAAGGCACGTGAGATGTTATGGTAAAGGTAATTGTATAGCGCACCGTCACCAACGGAATTGGTCCCCAGGCGCTCTGGCGGATCTGTAAACAGGAAGGACGGGTAGAGTTAGTCGGGAGGAGGGGAGAAGGAGAGTGGGAGAAGTGGTCTGCTGTTGGCAGCTTCAGCTCGGTATACACCGAGTGCTGGCCTTTGGTGCCAGTATCGGATCGGTCGAGGCCTCGAGTGCTGTGGGTGATGTTTATGTATGGTTGATAATTTGTGGTAAAGTGTGTGCGAATTGCTGGGAGAGAGATGGTTGATGGTTGTGTGGGTTCGTCTGGGTTAAATATGCAGAGGATTGAGGGTTGGGTTAGTGGGGCCTGTACCCTGATTCAGGTACTTATGGTTCCGTTAGAGTTGTATACTTGTGGGTTGGGTTGTTGCTGGTTCCTCGTGGGCCGACTCGCTTTGGTGGTGCTGCGCTGATCCAGCTGTATCATAGTGAGTATTGTTTGTATTGGTAGGTGCGTCTACCTTATCTTCAGATGTGGGACTGTGTAGGTAATATATATTCTCAGGTTATCTAGCGTGACACTGGTCAGTTGAGGCTTTGAATGGTTCAAGGTCGGAGTGGTGTTGATGTGGCATCCTAGTGCATCCGTCTTGGTGAGCCTGTGTATTCAGTTGTTCGTTTCCTTCTGTCCTGACTGTCTTTCCATTGGTTCTTTGGTTTCCGTGGGGTGAGCATCCTTGGGGCTATTGTTCAGTTGTAGTTTTTGTGTGATGGGGCATTGTGATTCCTGCTGTGTATTGGTGGACAGTATGTAGTGATGAAACATTCTGTTTCTCACCCACTGGATTGGGGCTCGAGGTGCAGTGCTTCCTTTCCCACTCTATATTTTGTTTGTTTTATTCATTTATAATGCGCACCAGACCCGAGGGTAAGAGGGTGCAGCAGTACAGGATATGCAAGTTATTGGTTCCATAGTTACGTAATTACACATATAAATAGAGATATATACAGGCTGTATCAGTAGTACAGAGAATTATATACAGGATAATATACAGTTTGCAGGTAGTATATCAGCTAGGTAGAGGGGGGGAGGTAGTACTGGCTAGCTGACCAATTGTTTCAGATGGTTGATGTAATTGGATCTGAATTTAGGGTAGGATTTCTCCTCACGTATAGTGTGTGCCAGTGAGTTCCATACTTGGGCCGCTCAGACAGGGAAGCTGGCGCCTCCAGCCTTGGTCAGTTTAAATCTAGGAATGATAAGTGTGTTGGCATTGGAGATTCTTGTGGGTCTGGGGATTTTTGTCCTTAGCGCTGTTGGGGATGGTTATAATTAAGGTCATGGTCCTCTTCATGATTCGTCCTAGTGTTTCTGTCTTTGTCTTGCTATGTTTACGGTCTTAGGTCGTATTGCGGCTGTCTCCCGTTTGGTCATTTAGTATGTCGTGGGATATTTACATTGGGTTTTTCCCCCTTGATTGTTCGGTGTGTATCAGGGTCTCCCTACGTTCATTGATGTTCGAAATGCACAAATGCTTCTAATTCCAGCTCAATTTTGCCTATGTGCGTAGCCTCCCACTCTCGGCGGACAACATGCCACGCAGCATTGGTAACCCACCCGAGAGCAGCACCCTGGCTGGATATGTGATGCAAGCCCCACAGCAGGGGCGTAGACAGGGTAGGGCCTGATTGGCAAGGCCCACCCAAAATCCATAAATGCCCACTCACCAGCGCTGTGCGCGCATTTACTGGTGTTAATGTTACTTCGGTGGGCCCAGCTGCATTAGCATCAGGCCCCACTTGTTAGACAATCCTGGCTACGCCTCTACCCTGCAGGCAGAGCATACCCCTTGCCGGATAGTACCCATCAGCAGACCCCTTGCAGCAGTGAAATGAAGTTAGCACCATAACGGCAAGTTGGTAAAGTGCCATTCAAGTATGTGGTCACGTTGACGTGCTCCGGGATACAGGGAGCCTGGGAGGGAGGAAGTGACGCAGGAGGGCGGCGTTTAGCCAGACGATGTTAAGAGGAAATAAAGAGAAGGCGTGTTCTATAATGCTCCGTGTCCAGCCTTTTATTGTGCATGTCCCCGAGTGGTTGCAAGGCCTAACCGAGGCCATAACACTGGCAACTAGGCGGCCGCCGTGAAAGCCGACACGGACCACGGAAGGAGCAGCTGCGCCTCAGGGGGTCGCCAGGAGGCACCACACACGGTTTCGGGCACCCAGAGGTGCGACACAGCGAGGCAGTGTTTCCCGGCGCAGGAGCGCTACGCCAAGGCTTCCATCCCTGACATTGAGAAGGCAGAGGCACGGCCCGGGCCGCGGCGGTGAGTTAGAACGTGCGCACTGCACGTAATGCAGCATTCATAACCCCGGGCTGCAGTGGTGAACAGGGACGCACACCTGACGGAGCAGACCCAGGCACAAAGCCCAGCACACACGCAGTAAAACAAAGATGGTGCTGGTGCCTGAGGAGGGGGCCATCACACCCAAGGGACAGCACTAGTGTCTTTCCAGGTGGCTTGAGGGGTCACAGAGGAACAGTTCAAAAGGAGCAGGAACTCCTAAAGACCGATAATGTCCATCCCAGATGGAAATCAGGTGGCACAAGCCCAAATCCAAGGACCACCGACACAAGGGCCACAGGCGCACAGACAGGCCCCCTACAGATTACTGGACACTCTGGCAGCCCAGATGCAACTTGATGCATGATCGGCATGATCGAGAGATTTATGGCCATCTTAAAGAGAGCGTTATAAGTAGCCAAGCTCACTGGACAGCCATATGAGCAAGTATTGCATCAGCTACTGCGGGACCATAGGAGTACTCCGCACAGCACCACCGGAAAGACCCCAGCGGAAAGAGTATTTGGAAGAGACATCAAAACAAGGATAGCTCAATCCAAGATGACTGGAAAGACACTAGTGCTGTCCCTTGGGAAACCTGCTGGCGAACCTCCGGCAGTTGGTGTTCGTCACTGTCACAAACAGATCAATCTGGGGAGTGCCCCACTTGAGGAAGAGGTTGTCCTTTTGATACGGCCAAAGCTTTCACTCGTGGAAAGATCACAGCTCCCTGCTGAGGGAGTCGGCGACAGTGTTTTTGATTCCCCCCAGGTAGAAAGGAATGAGGAACATCCCCTGGGCGACAGCCCAGTGCCACATCTCCTGCGCCTCTCTGGAGAGCGCCAGGGATCTGGTGTCCTCCTGCTTCTGGATCTAAAACAATGTGGTGGTATTGTCCATGTTAGGGAGAATTCTCTGTTTAGGCTGAATTTCCCTACCTAGTGAGTCCCCCAGCAGCTTTGCTGGATTTCTGGGGTTTAATTTTTTCTCCTGCCAAGAGTGAGACTCTTTTACCCTCACTCTTGGACATGTTGAAGTGTGTTTTCTTGGTTAAACCTTGTGTTGAATGGGCTATGGGGTCTTTTACTCCATAGGGCCTCATGTATTTTTGTGATGTGGGTCACACAGCACCCTCTGTGCCGTGACCCAGGGGTGTCCTAGGGACTCCCCAACATAGACTCCATACCCTGGGACTGACTACTGTCTCCCAGGGCATGTAAAGTCACCAAAGACTTTGCTAGTCTTGAATCCTGAACAGAACCAGTACAAACCATCATATTGTGGACGTACTGGCTGGGGCAATTCGATTGCCCCAGGGTCTGTTAGTCGAGGGGGCACGTCTCCGTCCCCCCTGATCGAGTTTTGGCTGGTGGCAGTGGAAACTACTTTTTATATTCGACCGCGAATATTTTCCTATGGGATTTCCCATTGTTTTAGGCTAACACATTTAATTATTTATTTACGGTAGCCTTAAACATACCGCCGGTTTATATATTTATTTTTATAACTCCGGTTGGGACTTTTTGCCAAAACTTGAGTCTAAAATGGCGTTGGTGTTCGCCTCTGTAACTCTGACCCAAAGTGGAGCCCTTTGTTCCACTTTTGGCGGGCTTCTCCACAGAAGCCCTCCAAAGTGGTGCCACTCTGTCTGGGGTACTTAGGAGGGGTGGAGGGGGATTTAGGCACCCTGGACTGAGTTACCTTGGTAACTCAAGTCGCACTCCGTCCTGATTGGCCCAAGTGGTGAGCCGCCCGGCTCACCACTTAGCATGTTTGAGTGACAGCTAGGCTGGGTGAATGGGGGCTTGTTGCATAAAAGCAGGGCTTTGGGGACTGGGACTTCAGAAGTCGCCACAGGACCAAGAATCCGACGAGGGAAGAGCTGAGCCGACCTGCTTCGACGACACCACCCGGTGGAGCCCTGCTGAACCGTCTCACCACTTTTTCCCGACGACCGAGGAGAACTCTTAACGGAGTGGCTCCTTCCCTTGACTGGTGGGGACAACCAGTTTTCGCCTTCTTTCCGTTCTTTTGAGGTATCTCGTGGCCGCCTTGCCTGTGCCAAGCACCCCGGCATCCGGAATACCACACTTTACCCCCATACCGCGAAAGTCGGTACCAACCCTTTAACCGGAGGACTCCGCGGCTGGTTTCTTCCCGGGCAGTGCTACGACCTTTCTCTTCTGCTCTTCAGCGAGATATTCTTCTCCCCTGACCGACGTCGAGCCTTGCTGTCACTGCCTGGAACAACTGCCCCCGCTGGAGGATCCTTTCCGCTTAAGGTACTGTGTTCCGCCTGGCTTCCCTTGCTACCGACTGTACGGGGTAGATTTAGTCCCCGGCTTTCGAACCTGGGAGTGCCTGGGACACTTTGGCTAAACTTTCTGAGCCACTCTAAACTCTTTCTGACTCTTTGCAAGACTTTGAATCTCTAACTAACAGTGTGATCTTGGGCACATTTTTGCTCCGGCTACTCCAAGAGTGGGCCCTGCCTAGTGACTTTTGCTCACCTGTGACTTTATTCTTCTTTAAGCCTATTGCAAGTGTTCTGGACCTTAGAGTGGTGTGTCTAACCTATTTCTGCTTTTTCTCTCCCTTTCTTGGAAACTACTAGAGTGTCATCTAACGTTAAGCACTCACCTCTGTTTTAATTAAGTGGTGTTAACCGAGAGTTGTCTAGATAGGAGAAAGGATTGAATTTACTTTCATTATAACTGTGTTGGAGTGTTTTTACCATATTCGTTGTTAGAGTGTTTTTACTTATGTGTGTTTTTAAATAAATAACTATATTCTTTTGAAACCAAGCTCTGGTCAGTGTTTGCTTGTGCTATTGTGTTTTGGTACATATTGTGTATACTTTGCATACTGCCTAACTCTTCTTGAGAGAAGTCTGACTGCTCAGCCACAGCTACCAGGTAAATCTGGGTGGTGCGGACTGCTACCAAAGGGGTTTACTGCTCTACCTGTGGTCTTAAATCTTTTGCAGTGTTCCCCAAGGGAACTGCACAGGTTTCTGCCTAACACTGGTGTACAGCGGTGGGATTTGTATTGAGTATACATTTTATTGTGCTTTAGATACCTTAGTGCAACTAACCACAAAGCTTAGCACTGAAAAAGTAAAACCTCTAACATGTCAGTTATAGAAAGCTATAGTCAAGAGTCCCTTGCAGCCAAAACTGCTGATTGTTTAAGAGTGCTCTGTAAACATAAGGATCTCCTGACTAAGGGCAAGAAAATGGAGCTGATTGAAAGATTGTTAGCTAACCAAAGTCTGGGTGATGGTTCAGAGGAGCCTACCACTCCAGCAACTGTAGATGACAGTATTGAAGTTAACATGGAGCAAAATGTTGATGATTCTGAGGAAGAGTCAGAAGAGGAGGGTGAGGCTGTTGTAACTGTCCCCCCTAGGCCTCTGCCTGCTCTACCTGCTGTACCTACTGGACCTTTACCAGGTCCCACATTTAGTCCTCAGTACTTTGAACTGGAGAAAATGAAGCTAGAATTGGAGTATAAGAAACTTAATGCTCAAACTGACAAAGAACTAAGGCTAAGGGAAATGGAGCTCAAGTATGACTTAGAAATGAAGAAATTATCTGTTGAGAATGTTTCTCTCTCTGGCTCCTCTAGAAGTTCCAGTCCTAAAAGACCCCGGATGCCTAAAGAATTGGTTGGTATGTATGAGCCTAAGTTGGATGTGTTGGATTGGTTGTCTCTGTTTGAATATAATCATGGGCTCCAGAACATCACAGGAAATGACTTACTCACCTGGTTGTTCTCTAGGCTTCCCCCTGTTGCAACTGATGTGGTAATGGAGATGGGGGAGGAGGATAGGAAGGACTATGAATGTGTGAAACTAGCTTTGATAGCTAGGTTTGGGAAGACCCCTTCCCAGTATCTTAAGAGGTTTAGGAGCCTCAAAAAGCATGATGGTACCCCTTGGGCTACCTGGGTGAGTGAATGTTTGAAAAACTTAGAGGGATGGATTAAGGGTTACAAGGTGAACACTTATGAGGGGATGAGAAATCTCTTTATGTTGGAGTCAATTTATGATGCCTGCTCTCCTGAGCTCAGACAGCACTTGGCTGATTCACAGGAATTGGATCCTAGGAAGCTAGCTAAGGCTGCTGACTTGTGGGTTGCCAACAGGGCCACTCACAAGGATTCTGGGGTAACTCAGAAGAAGGATGGGGAGAAACAGCCTAAAAAGGACCCCAAAGAGAATTCTAATACCTCCCATACCCAAGAGGGCCACAAACAACCAAATAACCAGGGTAAGCCCCAGGGTAAACCGAATCAGGCTAGTGTACCTTCTGGCCACAAGCCAGAAGGAGGTCAGAGCAAGCCACCCTTCCAGAGAGCATTTGGACAATACTATGTCTGTCAGGGTACTGACCATATCAAAGGAGATCCCAAGTGCAAGGGTAAACCTGCAGGGATCAGCACAGTCTCCTTAGCCTTCACTCCTGAGGATGAAGTACAGATGGCTAGTGCCCACTTTGAACTCTTTGCTGAAGAACCCTTGGGTCTTCAAGCAACTGTAAACTTAGAGCCTATGGGTCTGGTTAGTCCCCAGAATAGGGTTGTGTATAACTCCCTACCTGTTAACTCTAAGGTGTATTATGTGGACAGTGTTCTTGTCAATGGCCAGGATACTCCTGCCAGGAGAGACACTGGGGCCAGCAGAACAGTAGTGGATGAAAGCTTCTTTCAACCTGAGGATGTGGCCAAAGCACCCAAAGGTCCCACTAAGATGTCTGGAGGCCCTGTCCAAATGGTTCCTATTCTACCAGCCCTCATTCAGTGTAACAACATGACAGTGAGGATCCCTGTCAGTGTTCAGACTGAGGTACCTGGGAAGGTCCTGTTAGGGAATGACCTAAGAACTCTAGGAGTAGTGTCACATACCCCCAGGCCTCCCAGTATGGAGAAGCAGAACTTAACCAAATTGGCTAGAAAGGCTACCTTGAAGGACCCTTCCAAGCCTGTGGGACCCTCTACTGAGAACCCCACTACAAGCCCTGGTGTTAGTAAGTTGACCTCTAACCCAGGCACATTTCAGGATAGTATGCTAGGAACATGGGTGCCCCAACCAAGCTCCATCATTGTTCCTCTAGTCTCAGAGTCTCTGACTCCCCCTGCTTCTGAGGAAGAGGTGGATAGACCAACTAGGCCCCTATCTGGACCTGAGAGAACTGGTAATTCTCAGTGCTGGTGGAAAACCAGAAAAGAAAAGTCTAAGGCCAAAAACCTTCAGACTGTTGGACCTTCTACTGAAGACCCCAACTCAAATCCTAATGTTAGGGGGGAAACTCCTAAAATAGGTAAGGGTAGATCTAAGAGGAAGGGGAAGCAGGTGCAGTGCCTAACCCCAACCCCTCCAACCAAGAGGCCTAAGACCCAACCTGCTCCCACAAGAGAGGTGGTGAGGAACCTTGGAGGCCCCTCTAGATCTCAGGGAATCCTTTATAAGGACCCCTTGAAAAAGCCTAACATAGGTTCAGAAGTTGTACCAACTTCTGAGGGACTGGTCAACCAGATCCCCTATAACAAAAAGACTGATGTTCCTCAAAGGGTTTGTAGGTCCTTTAGCTTGCAAAAGAAAACCTTTGAGTTCTCCCTTAAGCATAGGTCAAGGTGTCACCATCAAAATGCTGATGGACTCTCTAGGATGTATATCATCGACTAGAGGTATGAGGTTCATCCAGGAGTGGATTAAATCCTCCTGTCCCTTAGTCTGGGGGGGGCGAGTGTTAGGGAGAATTCTCTGTTTAGGCTGAATTTCCCTACCTAGTGAGTCCCCCAGCAGCTTTGCTGGATTTCTGGGGTTTAATTTTTTCTCCTGCCAAGAGTGAGACTCTTTTACCCTCACTCTTGGACATGTTGAAGTGTGTTTTCTTGGTTAAACCTTGTGTTGAATGGGCTATGGGGTCTTTTACTCCATAGGGCCTCATGTATTTTTGTGATGTGGGTCACACAGCACCCTCTGTGCCGTGACCCAGGGGTGTCCTAGGGACTCCCCAACATAGACTCCATACCCTGGGACTGACTACTGTCTCCCAGGGCATGTAAAGTCACCAAAGACTTTGCTAGTCTTGAATCCTGAACAGAACCAGTACAAACCATCATATTGTGGACGTACTGGCTGGGGCAATTCGATTGCCCCAGGGTCTGTTAGTCGAGGGGGCACGTCTCCGTCCCCCCTGATCGAGTTTTGGCTGGTGGCAGTGGAAACTACTTTTTATATTCGACCGCGAATATTTTCCTATGGGATTTCCCATTGTTTTAGGCTAACACATTTAATTATTTATTTACGGTAGCCTTAAACATACCGCCGGTTTATATATTTATTTTTATAACTCCGGTTGGGACTTTTTGCCAAAACTTGAGTCTAAAATGGCGTTGGTGTTCGCCTCTGTAACTCTGACCCAAAGTGGAGCCCTTTGTTCCACTTTTGGCGGGCTTCTCCACAGAAGCCCTCCAAAGTGGTGCCACTCTGTCTGGGGTACTTAGGAGGGGTGGAGGGGGATTTAGGCACCCTGGACTGAGTTACCTTGGTAACTCAAGTCGCACTCCGTCCTGATTGGCCCAAGTGGTGAGCCGCCCGGCTCACCACTTAGCATGTTTGAGTGACAGCTAGGCTGGGTGAATGGGGGCTTGTTGCATAAAAGCAGGGCTTTGGGGACTGGGACTTCAGAAGTCGCCACAGGACCAAGAATCCGACGAGGGAAGAGCTGAGCCGACCTGCTTCGACGACACCACCCGGTGGAGCCCTGCTGAACCGTCTCACCACTTTTTCCCGACGACCGAGGAGAACTCTTAACGGAGTGGCTCCTTCCCTTGACTGGTGGGGACAACCAGTTTTCGCCTTCTTTCCGTTCTTTTGAGGTATCTCGTGGCCGCCTTGCCTGTGCCAAGCACCCCGGCATCCGGAATACCACACTTTACCCCCATACCGCGAAAGTCGGTACCAACCCTTTAACCGGAGGACTCCGCGGCTGGTTTCTTCCCGGGCAGTGCTACGACCTTTCTCTTCTGCTCTTCAGCGAGATATTCTTCTCCCCTGACCGACGTCGAGCCTTGCTGTCACTGCCTGGAACAACTGCCCCCGCTGGAGGATCCTTTCCGCTTAAGGTACTGTGTTCCGCCTGGCTTCCCTTGCTACCGACTGTACGGGGTAGATTTAGTCCCCGGCTTTCGAACCTGGGAGTGCCTGGGACACTTTGGCTAAACTTTCTGAGCCACTCTAAACTCTTTCTGACTCTTTGCAAGACTTTGAATCTCTAACTAACAGTGTGATCTTGGGCACATTTTTGCTCCGGCTACTCTAAGAGTGGGCCCTGCCTAGTGACTTTTGCTCACCTGTGACTTTATTCTTCTTTAAGCCTATTGCAAGTGTTCTGGACCTTAGAGTGGTGTGTCTAACCTATTTCTGCTTTTTCTCTCCCTTTCTTGGAAACTACTAGAGTGTCATCTAACGTTAAGCACTCACCTCTGTTTTAATTAAGTGGTGTTAACCGAGAGTTGTCTAGATAGGAGAAAGGATTGAATTTACTTTCATTATAACTGTGTTGGAGTGTTTTTACCATATTCGTTGTTAGAGTGTTTTTACTTATGTGTGTTTTTAAATAAATAACTATATTCTTTTGAAACCAAGCTCTGGTCAGTGTTTGCTTGTGCTATTGTGTTTTGGTACATATTGTGTATACTTTGCATACTGCCTAACTCTTCTTGAGAGAAGTCTGACTGCTCAGCCACAGCTACCAGGTAAATCTGGGTGGTGCGGACTGCTACCAAAGGGGTTTACTGCTCTACCTGTGGTCTTAAATCTTTTGCAGTGTTCCCCAAGGGAACTGCACAGGTTTCTGCCTAACAGTCCATGAAGACCCTCACCACTTTGCCCTTGAGGGATGGAAGAAGAAACTTGAGGGCCCAAAACACAGCTCGTAGTTCCAATATGTTGATCTGAAGCGCCTTCTCCTCCAGAAGTCACAGGCCTCTGGAGTGGAGATGTCTGGTGTGTGCTCCCCACCCTTCCAGGGAAGCGTCCATCTTGACCGTCTTCTGGTATGGAGGGTTCTGGAATTCCGTGCCCCCAGTGATGTTGGAGCACACGCCCCACCACCTTATCGCCTGACGGAACTCCTCATCGAGCATGATCCTGTCTTTGAAGCTTCTGGACACCTGGATACAATGGGCATCCAGGAACTCTTGCAGTGGTCGCATCCGCAACCTGCAGAGCCGGTCCAGATAGATGCATGACGACATCATGCCGAGTAGCGACTTGATGGTCCTTACTGTGGCCATCTTCAGTGCCAACAGCTGTTGCACTTTGCCCAAAATGGCTGCTATCACCTCCTCTGGCGAAGCCGCCAGACAGGACACTGTGTTGAGCCTGGACCTCAAGAACAGCACGTTCTGCGATGGAGTCGAGCAGGATTTTGAATAGTTCACCGAGAACCCTAGATCCGTTAGCAGCCGGACGGTCCTCTATGTGTGATCAACGGCGATGTCCTCCGACTTGGCCCGGATGGGCCAGGCGTCAAGGTAAGGGTACATATCAATTCCCTGTAGTCGCAGATGGGCCGCCACCAGAGCCAGGCACTTTATAAAGACTCTGGTCGCCGACTTCAGTCCGAAGGGGAGAGACTTGAACTGGTAGTGCCTCCCTTATACAATGAAGCGCAGGAACTTGCAATGTCTTACGTGAATGGGGACATGGAAGTATGCGTCCTCCAGATCCAACAACGACAGAAAGTCTCCCTCCTCCAGTTGGCCGTGCAATTGCTGCAACATGACCATTCTGAACTTCTGGGACTTGATGAACTTGTTGAGTCGTCGTAGATCGAGAATGGGCCTCCAGCCCCCGGTCTTCTTTCTTACCAGAAAATATCTTGAGTAAACTGCGGAGCCCCAGAGTTGCTTCGGAACCAGCTCTATCGCCCCTTTTCTTAACATGGCCCGAACCTCCAGCAGCAGCTGAGGGATGTGTTGTTCCTGCCGGGCCACCGGTGGTATTCGCTGACACTTTCCCTGAAACTCCAAAGTGTGTCCGTGGGCGAGAGCATCCAGCACCCATCGATCGGTGGAGATGTTTTCCCACACACTGACACAGTTTGCGAGCCCGCCGTCCACAGGAGTGCAGGGGTGGGGGCCAGACATCTTGGCCGGTTCAGTCCTGCTTGGAGGCAGGGGCACCTCCCTGGGAGCCTTGACGATGACAGCTGGCACCTCTGAAGGCCTTGAACGACCACTGTAGGCTTCCTGGGTCATGGAATGGGAGGGTTGGTGGTAAGACGACGATCCACTGCCGAAACTCTTCCAAGACCTCCTCGACTTCCCTCCTGAGGGATGAAAGGACAGACAGTGCTGTTGCAGCGTGCCCAGGGCATGAGCTGTCTCCATGAAGGCGTTGATGGTTTGAAGAGATTCATCGACTGCCTTGCCGAAAAGATTGTCTCTGTCAGACAGCATGCCCCGGACCCTCGCCTGGACCTCTTGTCTGAAGTAGTAGCCTTCAGCCAGCCACCACGATGGAGCAAACCCTCTTTCCCATCTAGCAGAACCCTGTGTCCGCAATGTCCAGGGCCACGGTGATGGCATGGTCTGACGCCACCTCGTCCTCCTGAAGGATCTCCATTGCCTCTTACTTGCTTGTCCTCGGGGAGGAAATCCAGAATCAGAGCCATCTTGTACCATAGCTCCAGTTCGTACCAGGCCAAGATCGGTAAGGGCGTTGCCCGCCTTGACTGTCGCCGCTAAGTAAATGACCTTTCGTCCCACAGTGTCCAGTCTCTTCCCCTCGCCACCCAAAGGGACCAAGGTTGACGACGACGGATTGGGTGACTTCTTACTAGCCACAAACGAGACCACTGAGTCCGGCGATGGTTGAGACCGCTGTTACGCTCACCTGGCTCCCACAGGGGCGTCGGTCGGACCCGGACATCTGCGGTCTCCACCCACATGATGCGTAGGGCAGCGATGACTGACTGGATCTGCCCTCCTAATCTTGTCTGCTTAACCCGTAGAAATATTCTCCTGCAAGTGGAGAGATGGATTTAGCCACTTGTTGATTCAAGTGATGGCACCCCCACAGTCCTCCCCAACTAATCACCTCTGAAATGCCCTCACAGCAATCTCACCTTATATTCTTGAAAGATGAGCTCTCCATCCTGCGTGGATTTGCAGGGGCGCGTCGATTCCAGTTACTTCACTAGTTTGAAGGCTCGGGAGAGTTCTGGAGAGTATTGACTCTGAGGTTCCTGGTGAGGTCCAGTAAGTATTAAGTTCATAGAGTTCAATATGTCCGATGTTCACTCTTGTTCCCGCCTTCCTTTCTTGTCTTGCAGCTGGCTCGTGAAAAGATGCTCTTGTGGCAGCTGGTGGCGCTCAGGTAAGTCTGTATTACCCGGCACTGTCCGGTAAATGTTGCACGAGGAAAAAACGTGTTGTTTTGTCTCTCTTTACAGATGCGGCACGTGAAAATATGGAGTGTCACAAAAGGATGCCTTCGGTGGTAAATCAGGTAAGTCTATGGTGGTAAGAATTATATTTGTTGGTTCCCTCGGCTCACCTTGTGGTTTTCTTTTGTCTCCTAGGTGCAGAGGTTCGGCGAAGAAATGATGGAGGCAGCGCTGACCCGAAGGATGCTGTGAAGACTGGTGAGTATGGCGCGGCGCTGCAGCTGGAGGTGCGGCACGTGCAGAAATGATGTTCTTTACAGGTCCGGAGACAAGATGGATCCAGAATCAGGTGTGGAATAGAAATAAGTTTGTTTTCTAACCTTGTCCCTTTCTTTCCTCTTTGTTTTAGGAGCTCCGGATTCAAGGCGGGCGTGGCAGAAGACTGGATGCAGGCTGCAGGCACGGTGAGTGTTACGCTGCTGGATGCAGAATAACGCGAAGCGTGTGTTGCTGGTCTGCCGTGGTTTAAATAGCCTCAAAAGTAGTCCCAGGTAAGAAGTCCCCAGAACCACACCTGAGTAAAAAATAGTCCCTTTCAGGCTTCATGTTGGATTGGAGTCATTTGCAGCATGGTCTGCCTGAGGTAAGTAATGACTATGAGCCTGGCGCCTTAGGCGCCAGGACTGATTCCTACTATGAGCCTGGCGCCTGAACCCAGATAGCCCCTAGCCGGGGCTGCTGAGGTTTTACTAAATGTCTAGATGCCTGCTCCCGGGGCTGATGGGCTTGGTCCGGAAGCCTGGGGGTAGGCATAATGACAGCACTCCCCCCCCCAAGGCCCCTCCTAAAGTTGTTCTTCCCCTGGGCCCTGGTTTGTCTGGGAAGTTCCGATGGAATCTTTTCACCAACCGAGGTCCATGGACGTGGTCACTAGGTTCCCATGACCTTTCTTGTGGTCCGTAGCCCTTCCAATCGATTAAATAAAAAAGTTTTGATTTAACTATCTTGGAGTCCAGGATATTTTTTACCTCGAATTCAGGTTCTCCATCTATCAAGATGGGGTCGGGTGGTTTGGTTAATCTTGTTCCTGGTTGAAAAGTGAAACATGAAAGACAGGATGAATGCGCATATTAGAGGGTAGTTCCAATTTGACGGCTACCGGGTTGATAATGGCCTTAATAGTGTAAGGTCCCAAATATCTAGGGTTAAAAGTCTGAGTTCCCTTCAGAGGTATGTGTTTTGTAGCCAGCCAAACTTGATCCCCAATCTGGTATTGTGGAGTTTCACTTCTATGTTGATCAGCATTTTTCTTATATTTCTCTTTTGCTTGTTTCAAATGTTCTGTTGCCTCTTTAAAGGCTTGTGTCATAGTAGAATGCAAATGACTGACTGCAGGCATTTCTAAATGCAGAGGCGAATCTAGTTCTGAGGTTCGAGGGTGATGTCCATATATGGTATAAAAGGGGCTTTGTCCGGTTCCTGAATGTACAGAGTTATTGTATGCATACTCGGAAATCCATAAAATATCTTTCCAATTACTTCCGGTCTGTCTAGTGTAGCATGCAACGTAGGTACTGTTCAAGGGTCTGGTTGGTCCTCTCCGTCTGACCATCGGTCTGGGGATGGTGACTGGTTGATAACCTCACGTCGATTTGCGCCAGTTGACAACATTTCTTCCAAAAATGTGAAATGAATTGACTACCTCGGTCAGAGACCAATACGGAAGGAAATCCGTGTATTTGAACAATGTTTTCGAGGAACTCCTTGGCCAGAATTGAAGCAGAAGGTAATCCCTTTAGAGGAATAAAGTGGGCCATCTTGGAAAAAAGATCCACAATAACTAGAATGGTGTTAAATCCATTACATGGAGGTAGATCTGTAATAAAGTCTAATGATAAGGTGTGCCATGGTGTAGGTGGAATATCCAAAGGTTGTAAGAGGCCAGCTGGTTTTTTCTTCCGACTTTTGTTTTGGGCGCAAATGCCACAAGACATTACAAATGACTTTACGTCTTTTCGCCAGGTGGGCCACCAGAATTGTCTCTTAATTTTAGTTTCAGTTTTTGCGATACCTGGGTGTCCTTCCATCAGGGTGTCATAATAATTGGAGATGACTAGTTCTTGTAGTTCCTTGTGTGGTAGAAATAGTCGCCCTTGATAATAAGGTAGGTCATTGATGACTGAGTAGTCCGGGCCTTTCTTCACCCAGTCCTGCAGGGCTGTTGGTTCGAAGAGTTGTTGGATCTTTACTTGAATATCCTCTAGTGTCTGTAGAGTGGTTATGCCAAGAATTCTTTGTTCTGAAATTATAGGCACCGGTTCCAGGTTCGCATATGCTTCTCACATCCCTATTCGGGATAAGGCATCTGCCTTGCCATTTTTTACAACCTGGTCGATAAGTGATCACGAAATCGAACTCGGTAAAGAACAATGCCCATCGAAGTTGACGCGACGATTGGGCCTTGGCCGTTTTTAAATACTGCAAGTTCCGGTGATCGGTGATTACCGTAATGGTATGCCTGGCACTGAGAAGATAATGCCGCCAAGCCTTGAAGGCGGATTTGATGGCTAATAATTCTTTATCAGTAACCGCATAGTTTAACTCGGGTGCCGAGAACTTTCTGGACCAAAATGCTACTGGTGAAGTTGACCGGTTTCAGGATCCTTCTGGGACAGGACGGCTCCCATGGCTAAACTGGATGCATCAGTTTCAACTATGTATGGAAGTTCGGGGCGTGGATGCTTTAAGACAGGTGCAGACGTGAATTTCGCTTTCAGCTCTTGGAAGGCCTTTTCAGCTTCTTCGGTCCACAAGAAGCGTTTGTTTTTTCGCAAAAGTGCTGTGATAGGGTGTACAACATGTGAGAAATCTGGAATGAATCTGTGGTAGAAATTAGCAAATCCGAGCATGCTTTGTACCCCTTTAACTGAACTGGGTGATGGCCACTTGAGGATTGCGTCCATCTTTCGAGAGTCCATTCAGACTCCTTTTGGAGTCAGGATGAATTCAAGGAATTCAACTTCCGTAGCATGAAAAACGCATTTTTCCAATTTTGCATATAACTTGTTCTGGTGTAGTTTCTCAAGGACTGCACGAACGTGCTTCACATGGTCTGATTCTGAAGAGGAGTACACTAGAATATCGTCTATGTACACAACAACACAGACGTCAATGAGTTCACGAAGGACATCGTTCATAAAATACTGGAAGGCTGCTGGTGCATTGCACAACCCGAAGGGCATCACCTGGTATTCGAATAACCCGTACTTAGTGCGAAAAGCAGTCTTCCATTCGTCGCCTTTCTTTACACGTACCAGATGGTGCCCCTCGGAGATCTAATTTAGTGTAGATGCAAGCGTCCTTTACTTGGTCTAGTAATTCGGGGATCAGAGGCAATGGGTATCGGTTCTCAACCGTGATCTGATTTAATGCGCGGTAGTCTATGCACGTTCTGAGGTCACCTTCCTTTTTAGGCACGAAGAACAAAGCTGAAGATGCAGCGGACTCGGATGGACGAATGAAGCTATTAGCAAGGTATTGGTCCAAGTATTGTCGTAGGTGAAGGTTTTCGGGTTCCGTAAGGGCGTAGATCCTACTACATGGAGGTTGTTTGCCTGTTCCTTTTGGAAAACATCCTGGAATTCTTGATATTCCTGAGGTAACTGCACGACTGGAGTAGCGACTGTGGCCAGGCCTTGGTTCAAGGTTTTTTTTAGGTAACAAGTATGTGCACAATCCGGGTAGGTTATTCTCTTCTCTCGCCAATCAATACAAGGATTATGTGTTTCCAACCAAGGTATCCCCAGTATTATTTGGAACTGCGGGGCTTTGATTAAATCAAACACAATAGTCTCTCGATGCCCATCCTGACCCAATAGTGTCATCTCTGCGGTGGAATGAGTTACAGGCCCAGAGGCAATTTCAGTTCCATCGACTGTGGTGATGACATCCGAAGTGGTCTTTTTGCAGAGAGATAAATTCATCCTAGAAGCCAACTCGTGGTCCACATAGTTTCCTATGGCCCTGTATCAATGTATGCCCTCACTGCGTGCATACGTGATGGCTGCCTTGGATCTATAAGGACCATTGGTATGATGAAGTGCGAGGTCCGAGTATCCTTCTTCAAGCTCGGCAAGCGGACCTCTAAGCTTGTCAGGCGTGGTCGTTTCCCGAATCAGGCTCTGTTTGATTATTATCAGCAACTCCGACTACTTTTTTAGATGGTTTTATAGGGCAATCCCAAAGAAAATGTCCTGAGGTCCCACAGTACAGACACAATTGCATCTGCCGCCTTCTTTCTCTTTCCTTTTGAGTTAAGGGTCCATTGACCCCCCCCCCCCGATCTGCATCGTTTCTGATACATCTGTTCCTTTGAGGGTAACATTGGGTTTAACCAATACCCGATTCTCGAACTTAGCTCGATCAGCCTTTCTATTCTGAAGTCGGTGGTCTAACTGGACCACTAAGTCTATATATTCTGCACAATCCTGAGGTAGGTTCACAACTTGGGCCAAATTGTCTTTGAGTTCACCCCGAAGTCCACGATGAAATAATGTAATTCGTTTTACCTCTGGCCACCCGGTTTCCACCACTAACCTATTGAAAGTGGCGATATAGGTTAGTAGATCCTGGTTACCCTGTCGTAATGATAAAAGTTTGTTATCCAGGGCCTGTCCCTGTGAATGTCTGGCAAATAGTCTTTCCATGCTCAATTGAAAACCTTGAAAATCCCGAAGAAGAGGGTCATCCTGGTTAACTAATGGAATTGACCAATCCGCTGTGCTGCCACTAAGATATGATAGTACAAAAGCTACTTTGGTTTGGTCGTTCGGAAAAGATCCAGGTCTTCATAAAAAGTGCAAGCGGCATTGGTTCATAAACACGGCAAACTTTTTTGGGTCCCCAGCAAAACGTTCGGGTGGAGCTAAAGGAATGCTCCCTGGTAGAAGCACTTGCACAGGATTGCTCGATGAAACAGAAATTGGATTCCCCCTGAGTCCAGGTAATGGTGTTTGCCCAGCTTGGTTTTGCAGTAATTGTCTAGCAAGATCATCTGTGCGCTCCTTTGGCACAATCAGTTCTCTCCGGAGGGCATTAGTCTCTTGGCGCGCGGAGTGCACGTCTGCCCTAAGTTCCCCTAACAATAGGGCTAGTTGGTCGGTTTCTGAGGTTTCCATAACGCCCCGGTGGGGATTTGTAGATAGGCTTCGTGTTCTGTTACGCTCACCTGGCTCCCACAGGGGTGTCGGTCGGACCCGGACAGCTGCGGTCTCCACCCACGTGATGCGTAGTGCAGCGATGACTGACTGAATCTGCCCTCCTAATCTTGTCTGCTTAACCCGTAGAAATATTCTCCTGTACGTGGAGAGATGGATTTAGCCACTTGTGGATTCAAGTGATGGCACCCCCACAGTCCTCCCCAACTAATCACCTGCGAAATGCCCTCACAGCAATCTTGCCTTATATTCTTGAAAGATGAGCTCTCCATCCTGCGTGGATTTGCAAGGGCGCGTCGATTCCAGTTACTTCACTGGTTTGAAGGCTCGGGAGAGTTCCGGAGAGTATTGACTCTGAGGTTCCTGGTGAGGACCAGTAAGTATTAAGTTCATAAAGTTCAATATGTCCGATGTTCACTCTTGTTCCCCCCTTCCTTTCTTGTCTTGCAGCTGACTCGTGAAAAGATGCCCTTGTGGCAGCTGGTGGCGCTCAGGTAAGAGTCTGTATTACCCGGCGGTGTCCGGTAAATGTTGCACGAGGAAAAAACGTGTTGTTTTGTCTCTCTTTACAGATGCAGCACGTGAAAATATGGAGAGTCACAAAAGCATGGCTCCGGTGGTAAATCAGGTAAGTCTATGGTGGTAAGAATTATATTTGTTGGTTCCCTCGGCTCACCTTGTGGTTTTCTTTTCTCTCCTACGTGCCGAAGTTCGGCGAAGAAATTATGGAGGCAGCGCCGACCCGAAGGATGCTGTGAAGACTGCTGAGTATGGCGTGGCGCTGCAGCTGGAGGTGCGGCACGTGCAGAAATGATGTTCTTTGCAGGTCCGGAGACCAGATGGATCCAGAATCAGGTGTGGAATAGAAATAAGTTTGTTTTCTAACCTTGTCCCTTTCTTTCCTCTTTGTTTTAGGAGCTCCGGATTCGAGGCGGGCGTGGCAGAAGACTGGATGCAGGCTGCAGGCACAGTGAGTGTTACGCTGCTGGATGCAGAATAACGCGAAGCGTGTGTTGCTGGTCGGGCGTGGTTTAAATAGCCTCAAAAGTAGTCCCAGGTAAGAAGTCCCTAGAACCACACCCGAGTAAAAAATAGTCCCTGTAGAAAAATAGTCCCTTTCAGGCTTCATGTTGGATTGAAGTCATTTGCAGCATGGTCTGCCTGAGGTAAGTAATGACTATGAGCCTGGCCCCTTAGGCGCCAGGACTGATTCCTACTATGAGCCTGGCACCTAAGGCGCCAGGACTGAACCCAGATAGCCCCTAGCCGGGGCTGCTGAGGTTTTACTAAATGTCTAGATGCCTGCTCCCGGGGCTGATGGGCTTGGTCCGGATGCCTGGGGGTAGGCATCATGACAACCGCAGACATTTGGGTGCAGTTTCCGGCACCCAGTAATTTTTCTCTAGCCGGTCCCCCTTCACCGGGACTGAGGCGGGGTTCTAGAGCAGAGTGGGCCCTTCATCTCAGACTTTGTCCAGGAGCGGTACCGACACAAAAGGTCTTCCTTTTTGCCTACCGGCCCTGATACTGGAAACCCTCCTTCTTCTCTTCCGGAATGAGCTGGAAGAGCTCTGACACACAGGCGATTATGGAGTGGAAGGATCTGACTTCATCCGGCAGAGAAGCTCTTGGTGGTGGCGAGATTCTGCCGTCGTCATTTGTGTGCGTCGTCGTGTCCTCATGGCCCCTGGGGGGGGGGGCAGTGATGGTTGGAGTGGAGGCGTAGGGTGTCTCCTCCTTTTCTTCGGCAGTGGTGGCCCCGGTGTCAACAGGGTCGTCGTCGGTGGTGTCGCTGCTGGTACCGTCGACATCCTCTTCTGAATCTCCGACACCAGTGTGTGGAGTGTTGAGAGAATATCATGTGACAGATCTCTGGGAGGTGCCTGGGAATAGGGTAGCTGGGCCCAGCGCCTATGTCATCCCCGCCAACGTCATATCCTCCGGCGGGCATCTCCTCGACATTCTTGTCGTCCTCATCCTCGTCACCACCCTCGTCCGGGATGGTGTGGACGGAAACTATCCTTTCCTTGTAGGATGAAGACATATCTATGCCATGGAGCTCTTTCAAGCCCCCCGGCCCATTGGGCCCTGAGGGATCAGCTTCAGGCTGAGGTCCGGCATCCTCTTCTCCGGAGTCGTCTTCACTGGCTTGGCCGAAGCCTCCAGCCTGGGAGGAAGAGCCACCCTGACCTCCACCGGGGTACCCTGGACCGGGTCAGCCCCTTTTGCCTTCAATAGGGCGGCAGCGACCAGCTTGATCGACTAGGAAGGATGATTTGGTCTGGATCACCTGGGCCTAAACTGGCAGGTTGGAAACCTTTTCATGCCTGGCCTTCTCCATCTTCCCTCACAGCTTCCCCGGGGTAGCTGACTTTCTCTTCGACGAAGAGCTGGAGTGATGGCTGGAGATTGAGGCTGATGGAGATGATGAACGTGCCCTGACCGTCACGGGACCCGCTTGGGCGGCGACCCTGACAAAAGAAGACTTGCGCTGCTTGGCCTGGTCTTGGGCCCCCACGGATGGAGCGCCATCAAAAGACTTAGAAGCCTGCTATGGCTGGCTGGATCTGGATGCGGCATGCCCTTGTGAACCACCCGGGATAGAGGCCCTGGCCTTGAGCCACGTCGCCAGTCGGACTCGCCGATCCTTCATCGTGCGCTTGGAGAAGCCACAGCAGATCTCACAGTCTTCCTTCTTGTGAGTCGGGTGAAGACAATACAGGCACTGGGAATGTTTGTCGTCCGTGAAAACATTCTGCAAATCGCAGCTGGCTTGAAGAGGGGAGCCCCGTCTTCCTCCTCCGACGACATGATCTGGTGCGGTGTAGGCCTGAGGGCCTTCTGGAAACTTCCAACAAGAAAACACATGACGATTTTGCCCTTGAGGTGCGATGAAAGATGCCGAAAAACGGGTCCCCGTTAATCGAATGAGTAGAAGATGGAGCACACGGGCTCGATTTGAACAAAAATAGGGTTTTCCTAGCCAGAAATCATGGAAAACGCAGAAAGCTCTAAGAGCGAAACACGAGGACTCCCAACACTTGAACGTTCTATAAAAATTGGACATGGCTGCCAGGGGAGGGGTTTAGGGAGAGGGCAGTCATTGCCTGGGGAAGTATGACCCCGAGCTCAGTGATTGGTTTATAGGAAAAATACAGTTTATAAATGAAAGAGAAAATGTTTTCTCTTTTACCGAAGATTCTCGGCCTAACGACGGGGAATATTTAGGAGCATGTGAATTCATGCCAGACACCATGCTGGAGAACATAAGGTTATCCACCTAGCCGACAAGATCCAGAAATGTATGAGAGGCCCAGCCGCCTTGCTGACGTTAAATGCAGAAAAAGAATATGACAGCGTGGACTGTGCCTTCAGCGTGTATGGTTTTGAGGAACAGCAGGTGACCTGGATATTCTCACGCTATACAAACCCCATAACTAGGATAGGGTCAATGGAAAATCATCAGATCCAATTTGATTGGGAAATGCCCCTCACTCCCCTTTTCGTTATAGTGATGGAAACCTTTGCAAGTAAATATTAGAGCTAATCAGAATATCAAGGGCATTTAATTTGGGGGCCAGGAATACAAATTGGCACTGCTTGTGGGTGGTGTGCTTAAAAGTATGGGACCAAGAAACATCAAAGAGAAGAATGGAGGTATACCCTCTTACCCCCGTTCGCATGTATGATCAATATGATTTCACACTGGGACTGGACCCAAAGAGGTTTTGAGCATGGGGATATTGAGGGCGGGCCCCAATGCATTTGCATACAAATAGAAATAGTAAATCCTT
Source organism: Ambystoma mexicanum (assembly GCF_040938575.1). Lineage (NCBI taxonomy): Eukaryota > Metazoa > Chordata > Amphibia > Caudata > Ambystomatidae > Ambystoma > Ambystoma mexicanum. Next base: position 582,881,184 of record NC_090941.1, on the reverse strand, counting down.
CATAGATTGCAAAGATGAATTTGGATTGCAAGAAAGTAATAGACTAGAATCCTGTTAGGAGAGATGTTCTTTTTGCTGCTTTCCTTCCATAGACTTCTATGGGAAACCCTTTTTTTGCTTTGGTTGGGACTCCTGACCTGACGTTCTAAAGGTACTTTCCTTGTCTTTTTGCTCATTCTTATGGGGAAACTGATCAGTCCTTAGAGAATATGTTGCTCTTCATGAATTTCTAGTTTTGTTACAATTGCACATATCACTCTAAAGTGAAGTGCAGTTAACATACTTTTTATCTTTATAATGCTTTTGTAGTGGCTTTTTGGTTATATTTACAATGTGCCTCGGATGAGTTGGTGGATGTGGATATTTTTATGCTGTTTTTTAAACAAATGTACTTGTGCACTTTTCCATTCACTGCAAATGGCTACATGATTTTTGCTTGTCCTTTGGCCATATTGCTCTTTGGTCTTCTCACTGCCCTCTTGGGTCTGAATTGCCATACATGGAATGCCCTTTCCAGGCAAAGAGGTGGTTTTTGTGTGAGCCCAGATGTGGAGGTTTGGACTGTCTTGTCTAAATGTCTGTTGCTGGGCAGATGTGGTCAATTGTTATCCATGATTGGCTAGGCACTGTCAGTTTGAATGGTGCAGTTCTTTATTTTTGGTGGATCTGGGCGAGTTTCCAGTCCAGATCTTGGATAAAAGGAGGACACCTGCAGCCAATTATTCAGATAATCATTGGAGTCAAGTCCTCTACGAAGAGCAAAGCAATGACGACCAGAGGACAACCCCTGTAGCTAACCAGCACCAACTCCAATGAAGTCCTGTGAAGCCCTGCTCCCAGACACTTATTGGTGCTTTGATGCCTGAACCAGTGGAAACAATCCATTTTCAGGGATCCGTGCCTTTGGAAGTGTCCCTGGATCAACCGGTGGACTGACTAGCTCTCTCCTGTCGCTGTTCGAAGTGCATTCTTAGAACTTGAAGGATCTTCAACTTGTACAACAAGACACCTGCTGCTGCATTTTCGTAGGATGAAGAAATATCTGTGCTCCTTTCTTTGTCCCTGGAAGATAGCACATCACTGCCAGATCATTATGACTCATGTTGTAATCAGTCTTCTTCACACCCTAGAGGTGTCCCAAGGTTGTCTGCGCTGCAGAAGTCTTCTCCTTTTCTTCATTTGTGTTTTCAGCTGGAAGGTTTATGGAATTGATTCCTATGCTAAGGGCAATTGTAGCCCTAGACCACTCTCACAGCCCTGTTGAGGCCAAGCCTTGCCGCTCAGCTACCATACCTGGATTTTATTTGGCTATTTTCAGTGTCTCCCAGTTCACAATAATAGGTTGGCCTCTCAAAATGCACACCCAGGGTTCATTTGGAAATCCATCTTAACAAATACCTCCAGCTTAGGCTTTGAGTAACGCAAGGGGCAACGCGTATGGGTGTAAACAGGGAGCTGACCAGAATGGAGCAGTTCCGGAAGGGGTTCCATGACACAAGGGGTTCAATTTCGGGTTCGCATATGATATTGAATGGAGGCGAACCAGCCCAGAGGATCGAAATTAAGATTGGATAAGAAGGAGCTTAAAGCAGATCCTGGATATCCAGTATTAACCAGCTACCGGGAGCTACCATGACTGGACAAGGAGCTAGTGCATAGCGCTCTGCAAATCTAACTTACACATCAGATGCCAAACTATCATTTTGTTCTTTATTTATGCCCCCTTATGCTTTAAATGTTGTACAGATGTCTGTGTCCTCTTGTTTCTTTATAGATTTCCCCAAATGCACAGAGTTAAATACACATAGGTGTGTTTGTTCTGCATCAGTTGCCCTGGGGAGCAAAATGTAACTCCTGTACTTGTTGGTGTCAAACTAACCAGGTTCTTCTAGGCTACAAGCAGGTGAAGCCTGCAGCGGAGGAAAGGGCGACTGCAATCCGCTGTTTACAGCTTCTGAATAAGCGTTACTCAAGGTTACTGACCTGGTGCCTGCATCTTTTTTTTCCTTTTGGTATCCTGTCCGCGCTCTCACTAATTGCTGTCCTCTCGCAAGCAATGGTCCCCTTTCTAAAATTACAAGAAGCTATGGCCGATGCTACAATCGATCAAGCAACACTATTGGCGCTAATCCACACAAAACAGACAAATGTAGAAGCCTTCATATCAAATAGTCAAGACCGCCTAAACCAAGAAGCCGAGGCAAGTAGACTATGGCAAAATCGACTCGCCGAGATTGCTAGGGTGGATCGAGCTGATAAACAACACCTGATGGAAACATTGACGGTAATCACCAGGAAATTGATGGATGATAAAGCAAAAATCTCCACGACTATTACCAATGCATCCCCACAAGTCCTGGCCCAAGCACAAGTCTGTTTTAACAGGCAAGCACCTTCACCAATAGAACTACAAAAGGAGCAAGAAAGAATGACAGTTACAGGTCAACCGATAACAGATGGCCTATTAACTCTACAATCCAACAAGTCCCGGCCACCACCGTGTACCCCATTCGAGATCTTCGATCAAACAAAAGGCTAAACAACTTTGCAACAGAATATTAAAAAAAGAAAGTAGTAAAATGACAACAAACGGGAATCGAGAGCCTTCTTGCGGAAAATCCCTGTATCGCAATCTTAAGATCAGCAATCAGTTAAAAAACGACGGAAAACAACCCTTAGACTATCCACTCCAAAAGGACATTCCTAAAACACCTCAAATCCCTCGAATCTGAACAGAACAGACCGATGAGCCAATTGATGAGCTAATCTCAATCATTGACGCTGAGAAGACGATGCTACCCCAAGCTACAGTTGCGCACATTTCTATAAATGATTTTGAAAGACAAAATTCAATAATTGACCTAGAAAGAGACACCCAGGATGATGACCTAATAATGATTGATGAATATTACGAGACGCAGTCAATAGACTCCATTTCCATCAGAACATCTCGAGAAAGATCACTAAATGACCCTCGAATATTCAACCATCTCTGACGATGAAAGGCAAGAGATGACATACTCCGACAGAACACAAGAGGCTGAACTAACAGAGTATGACTAGCAGGAGGATTCCTTAATTTTGCCAACATTTATAGATCCTAGGAGACCATCAAAAGTGTTCAGACTTAGCTTGCAGTAAAGAAATAAATCACAAAAGCCATTGACATTGAACAGAGCCAATATACTGCTGTTACTCAATGCAATCCCGCAACTGACGTCAATTAGGTCGCAAGACATCAAAGTAATCTATTTTCCAAATGATGACCACCTTGATCAAGTATACATAGACTTATATGCAGAACAAATATTGAAACAAATACTAAGCATGAATGCGCAGCTAGCCAGACTGGGATTCAATTGCCACAACATATCTGAGAACGATAATCAACTTTATGAAACGAACAATCAATGGCGAGAAAACAAATCTGCTGCGGATAGAAAAATGGAAGCACAAGGTGTCAGAGATCAAGTAACGCTCTGCCACAAACTCAAAATGAGAGTTGGGCACACAGGAATGTAAACTCCAGGAACACGTTAACCGTAAGTGACAAGACCCATGCTATCTGGCGTGACTTAACCGATAGTGACCAGAACAGTCACGGTCGCTCTTCACCCCATGAGTGCTGGAAAAATCCTAGAATGTTTACTCATAACCATCAATTGAGTTACCAGTAACAAGTTACTCGCTATGCTCGTGGAATACAAGAAGCCATGTACATCTTTTCTCTGAAGGATCCGTCGATTTAAAAAAAATGTACATAATATACTTGCAAGAGACTTGGATCTCATCCAAAGTAATCTGTGAAGGTTTTATAACCCACATGAATCCAGCAATCGAACATAAGGCAGGTAGACCGTCATCTGGGATGATGATAATAACAAAAATAGATCTTAATTGGTCAATCACGGCAAAGAAGAACCTGCATCCTTGGGCTGAATATCTCATCGTACAAAGGTCCAAACTTCCAAATAAAGAACCTCATGGAAAAAGACACGAGAACCATCTCGGAATCCTTAATCTTTACTGGAACCCGACAGCTATGAGCGACAATAAGTTTCTTGATACAATATGCACTGCAATAGATACTCTGTCTAACATCTATATTGACATTGAATTTATCATCCCTGGGGACCTTAATATTGATTTATATCAACCTAACGGAAAAATCAGCGATCCTGTACACTTAACTCCCAGAGCAAGGAAACGGGCTAAAGAAATGACCATGAAAAATCTTACCTTCACAGGAAAATCGACAGACGATCAAGGTAGAATGCAACCAACTTGGACCCGTGGCAATTCTAGTGCGATCATTGATTACATTTACATCTCAGACCGAATACTTCAATCACTGAGAACGACTACAAACTTGCCACAGCACAACAGTGATCACCATCAAACCACAATAAACTGGGGCGAAGCCCAAACCCACGTGGAGCGGCTGAACATACCAGAGCTAGAAATAAACAACGGCAACACCAAATTATGAATAAAACAAAATCACATGGCAAACCTCGTAAAGAAATTCGAGACCACGAGAAGACCAGATAATGATAAATTAAATTATAAATGGATTCTCTCTCAATACCATCAAATCCCCCCAAAAAATGTGAAATTGTATAAAATGCACAAGTATCACTTTAACAAGGAAATTAATCAGATGAAAAAAGACTTACCGAAAAGAATTTGTATAATAAAGAAATGGAAGACAGGAGCGACCAACCAAGAAATCAAAAAAGAAAAACAGAAATATACAAATTGGATTAAATCAGCCCAAGCATTGTTACACCAAACTAACGCAGAGGCAATACTGGGAGCACTGAACCAAAGAAGCACACGTCAACTATGGACCCTGTACCGCGACCGCAGACATTATGATTCAAGAAGTGGAAGAACAGGCCTGGGAACGCCACTTCACAGAACTCTACAAAGAGAGGCCTCATACACCCACCCTACAAAGAGTAAACCTGGAGATCCCCTGGAACTTAAATTGGGAACTTGAAGACATCATCAGAAGCATTACCCAATTGAAAGCATCAAGAGCTCCCGGACCCGACGGCTTGTCAAACGCAAACTTAAAATCAGCGCCAGAAGAGTGGGCCACCTTATTTGTTCAGTTGCTCCTGCTGATCTATCGAACTAAACAAATCCCCATTACTTGGAGAGCCGCAATGCTTATTCCTATCTTCAAATAGGGTGATAAGACAAATCCAGTTAACTATCAACCTATTGCCCTTTTGGATCTGTTAGGAAAGCTGTTTGCATCATTTCTTCTGAAAAACCTTAACACATGGGCAACTGCAAACGGCAGGCTGATAAAACGACAAAGTGGATTCGTTCAAAAGGTGGGAACAAACATCAATCTGATTCTCTTAAACATGATAAAGTACAAAGCTAGTACAAAGAAACATCAGGTATACACTGCATTTATAGATCTAAAGTTAGCGTTTGACACTGTAAATCGACAAAAATTATGGGCAAAACTTACATCATGGAAATGTCCAGAATCCATCCTCGAACCAATCAAACAACTTTATTCGAACACTACTATTCGAGTTAGACTAACAAAAGATCCCAAGAGCCACACTGGGAGGCAAACCGTCGAAATGGTTAAAACCATGAAATACGTAGGTGCTATTATAAATCCATCAGGGAATGAAGAAAATGGAAAGAGCATATGAGAATAAAAGCTAAATCCCTGGACCGTCAAGATAGATTCTTTCACTGGAAATTTGGCACATATTCAGTAAAACCAATCATCGCCCTATTCAGACAAAAAGTCATCCCATTTTGAGCTACACGGGTGAAACTCTAATAAAAACATCAATTCATCTGGCAATCCTACAAGGCAATTTTTTGGAGGAAAACCCTGGAGCTGCCTAAACACTTTCCAATGCCGAGAATCCGGTTTCAACTAGCCCTACAGTCCCTCCAATCAATAATCGTCTGTAAACAGCTTGACTTGTATAGAAAAGTAATTTCCCATTACCAAATTCCAGCAATGGAGATCCTTTGTAAAAAACACAATGAGATGAATGTAACAGCGCTAAACCATTGGACAATACAGGTCGAGAAATTGATGCAAATCGAAGAGATTCCAACAGAAATGCTAACACAAAGACCACAATACGCGAAATGGAAAATCCAAAGAAACGACTGGATAAAAATAATAGCTCAACAAACTCAATACAAGCGTCATGTGAGATGCGAAATAGAAATAAGAGCATTAAATGAATTACTAGAGTACCTAGTTCATTTTCCCGACCAAAAGATCTGGGATCTGTACTTACAATTTTGCCTCAACATTCTCCCAACAAAAGACTAACTTATATTAACTAAACAGGCCGACACAAAGAATAAAATTTGTCCGTTCTGCAAGCAAGAAAAACACGTCCGAAACACTATTTCATATAGTGATGGTATGCACAGCCTTGACTGAGAAAAGAAACCTCTTTAGGGGTTTCTTTGGAATTTCAGAAAAACAGATGGATACCAACGAAAAATGGTCACAAATCCTGTGTGGCCACGACAAGCCATTAATCTTCACAATAATTCAATTTTGGATAGCCATTACGACACAACTAAAAGAAACATAAAATCAAACCAAACACCCAGAACCTAAAATACGGATAACGTGTGGAAGGACTAGAAGGCTCTAAAATATCGAAGACAAATGAAAAGTTTGGAAATCAAACATATCATTTTAAAATAAAAAATAAAAAATAAAAAACAAGCAGGAACTAAACAGCTCCTAACTCCCCTCAATTTAAAAAACCTGTAGACACATGCAGAGATGGGAACCGGATTTATGTTAGCAGATACCTCCAGAAAAGTGTGACTCAATCTGGTCGAAGGATTCCTGCTCATCTATGCGTGTATAACCCAAGGAAATGGCATATAAAATGATGAAAAGATGGCATCTTGGGCCGGCCAAACTCGATAAAACGAAAGCCAATTAATCCCAGCTGTGCTGTAGGGTACGTGGCGATTTAGACACTTAATCTCATGTTTGGTGGTCATGCCCCAGTTGTCTGGGAAGGGGTACTGCAATATATAGGATCAGTGCTGAGTCATACATTCCCATGGGGTCCACGGGTTATCTTATTGGCTATCCCAGACAAAGAAGTTTATCTGCTGTCATTGTCTAAAGGTAAATTGATTACTTCATCGCTGCTGGATGCCACGCTATCCACTGAGGGGTACTGATGCAGGAGGGATCCTCCCTGAAAAGTATGATGATAATGGCCATGAAGAGGTTAACGGCATATTTGAAGGATACTCCTCAATGCCACAAAATAATAGAGATCTTTCATGTCTTGAAAGATAAACACGCTCTATAGTAGTTTGGTATTTACTGAGTTATGAAACAATGTCAAAATACTGCGAATAAGATTCAAGATGGTCCGACTTCTGGATATTAGTGACAAGAACATTTTATGCAAAGAATATGAGGTAGGGTTGGGTGGGGGCATTTGTTGTGCTTTAAAGAAGTTTCCTGTTGAAAACGAGCCACTGTCAATACTGTTTTGAAAACGGACACTGCAATGGAGATTTGTAAAATGTCTTTGCTACAAAAACATTAAATAAAAAAATTTTGACAAAAAAAAATAATTACAAAACGACCAAGTGGAGGGCATAGCCCACCTGCTCATTTACTGTGAACAAATGAATAAAGTACTTACATCTCGCTAATGTTCTTGTTAATGGACGTTCCTCCCACGGATTCCTCATCTTTGATATACATCTCCAAGCGCAGCTGTTCTTCGGAAAAAATATCTGCCACCAGGGGGCTCAGTGCAACTCTGCTTTGACACCGCCTGACACCTCTTTGCAACCTGGGCCAGACATTGCATCAGGGCCAGTATCTATATAATTGCTGCAACCTGTGACCCTTTGTTCCATGAACTGTGCTCATTGTTAGGAGCACTGCTCTTAATCTGATACTGCTGAATAGTGTCAGAAGCGGCCTCAGGATAACTGGTGGTGCGGCTTGACACACGTTGCTTGGTTCTTTTCCCTAGCCTCTCCCTCCTTTCCCTTCATTCCTTGTTCCGGAGCGGCAGTCAGTTGCAGTTTCCACGCTGTTCCATTGCTGTGGTTTGCTGTGGCTTGGCTGCCGCCGCCTATTGTGGGCAGGTGTCGGAGTGTTTCGAAAGGAGAATAAGGGTGAACAAGTGGAAACGCAGAGAAGTTCTGTCCGGGTAACCTATTCAGATTCATCTTGAAAGGTTGCTTGCTCCTTGCTACCCAAGTCGGCTACTCCCCACGTCTCCCGTTATGTTTCCCTTATGCCCGTGTGCCCACTAAATTGATCTTCTGGTTCACTCATACTCGTTTTTACAGCCTGCGGACAGTGAGTGCATCCCGCACCATGTAACAAACCACAGGCTGTTGGAGGTTGCTGTCGGAGGTTGTTGGTTGCTGGTGGCCCGCTCGAGTAGACATTAGAGAGGCGGGGCGGGGGGCACTGCTTAAGTGCGTCTAACCTACGGGTGTGGTCTGTGCCCCTTCCTTTTAATCTCTGCAGTTTTACCACTTGCTGCTCCTGCCCTGTTCCTTCGGCTACTTAGCTACCTTGAGGAACCTGTGCATTTGTTTTACTCATTATGGGTCGATTCTTGACTGACGCCATGATCTTTGGGGGAGCAGGGAAGATGCCCGAGTCTCTTAGTGACAAAGTGGATTCCCTGTGGGACGACATACTGTGATTGTTGCTGCTAGCTTCCTGGGGGAGCAGATTATTCTGACAAAGTTCAACAATTTTATTTTCTATACTGTTTTGAGGCAGAGGGGATAGGGGGGAGACAGACTATGGATGCCCCTCTAACCACTCCTGTGTGCCTCTCGCATATTTGAAAAACTGGAACATTGACTTTTGGAGCATTTTGTTCCACTTTGCGCCTTGAATGCATATCTTTGTATATTTCTATGAGCTCTTATATAGGACATTGGAATTGAAAGGTTTTTATCCTTTTAGTGGTATTTTTATTTTTGAGAGTGTCAAGTGTTATATCAGTGCATTAACTAGTGTATTAATTGCCGAAGGTTGCAGAGTATACTTTCTGGCATTTTTAGCAGTACTTCTGTGGATTTTCTGTGGATTTTAGTTTCCATTGTTCCTATTTTACTGTTTTCATCGCTTTTATATTAAGTGATTTTAAAAAAGGGTGAAAAGGAAATCTGAGAATCCAATTGTGGGGGAGGGCAGAGTATAATCGCCAAAATATTTAAACCAATAAATAAGGTCAACCTATTAACTACGGAAATCAAAGATTTCCTACATGATTTGACGACCCTGAAGACTTGGTGAACCCTGTGGGTTGCAAGGCTAATATCCTTGTGGCAGACAGGATTTTACCAATAATTGGCTATAACGAAGGGAATCCTTTGTTGTATCTGGCCTACATTTCTGTGGTAATGGAAAAGAATGATATGCTTTCTTTGTGTGACCTCTTCCTGATGGTGGGGAAAGGAGTGGGGACCTCGAAGCCAAGACCATATATTTCTAAAGAAGACCATCTGGCACTGTTTGAAGTACTTTCGGTTACAGACAAAGTAGAGCGTAACACTTTTTCATTTATAGGAAACCAGCACAGTACTGAAATAGGAGCAGACGCCCAGTGCCAGGACATTGTGGAATTGTACCCCCCTGTGACAGATCAGTCACAGGGTATCGGTATCAGATAGATACCAGGATTTAACATGTCCAGAATAACTTGGTGGGCAACCCCCAGTCATCTCCCTTAGGACTTTCTCAGCGGGGGGGGGGGTAAACAACAAGTCTGAAGGCTAATAGTTGGTAACAAGAAAACAGCTCCGATAAAACTCCACAATCAATTTGAACTGCTCGCTTCCCCTATGTATTCACAGTAACTAGTGGGGTAGGTGAGGCTGAACTGCGTGGAAGATGGTCTCCCATGTGAGGTAGCAGAAATTCGTAGGGGTGTCCCGCACAGGGAAAAGGAAACAGGGTGCCACTATTATGACCCAGGTCCCTAAATACTGTCAAATGGGCACACAGACAGACTACTGATTTGGGTCCCAGTAGTGGAGATACCGAGAACAGCAACGCTTTAGGCGTATTAGAAAATAACCTTAGTCTACACAATGAAATAATTACCAATACTGTGGTGACTTAGTTGAGCGGTGTATTGGGAAAACTTAAGGAATTATAGGGGTTAATTACCTCCATGATTAAAAACACTGACCAGTATAAGGTGCTACTCCTGGCCACCCCTAGCCTAAAGCCTATGGGTGGACGATATTGCTCTGTGTCAGCTGGTGGCAAAGAGATGCAACCAAGGGCACCATCATCTTCCTTTCCCCTCACTCTCTGGCCGGCCTCCCTTGGCCCTCCTCCTATCCCCACCTGCGAGGCCAAGAGCTTTGGTGTCACTTTTGATTCACACTCTATTTCTCCGCCCACATCGCTGATGTATCAAAAAAGTCAAACTTCCTACTGCACTTCCTCAGAGGTATTCTTCCTTTCCTCTCATTCCCCCAGAGGCTCACTGTCTCCCAAGCTCTGGTTTTCTCTAAGTTCGACTATTGCAACAGCCTCTTTCTTAATCTACCTGCCTCTACTCTCCGCCCTTTGCAACTTATCCAGAACAGGACTGCGAGACTTGTTCTTGGCCTCAAGCCCTGGGATCGTACCTCTCCAGCTCTGAAATCCCTCCATTGGCTCCCAGTGGATGCAGGGATTACATTCAAAACCCTCTGCATTGTCCACAAGGCTTTCTGGGGCCTGGGTCCAACATACCTTCAGCTATCCCTCTGCAAATACCACCCATCTCGAGCACTCCGCTCCTCTACCTCCAACTCCCTCAGGGTCAGTTGTTTCTCAAAGAAACAAGCTGTGGGTAGATCTCTGTCTTCGGCTGAGGCCTCCCTCTGAACAGCCTCCCTGCCACTCTAAAACTTGAGGAGAACCATCTCTGGTTCTGGAAGCACCTCAAGACCTTCCTCTTTGCTTCTGCCTTCTCCCCTCCTCTCCCCTGCTAATTCTACTCTCCCTCGGCACCATGCACCTGCCCACCCTCTGTCCTCCAGGCCCAGGTACCTGCTCATCTTGCCACCCTCATGCACTGCCTCCGGGCCACCCCTTGCACTGGGGTCTGTATCTGTAGCCATACAGCCCTCCCCTTTTCTTGCTGCACTTTCAGACCTACCCGGCCTGCTGCCATAAACCCAGCACTTGCCACTTGCTGGCTGCACTCCCATTGTTTGTTGCCTTTTTATTTATTAATTTATTATTATTTTTGTTTTTTCCTCCTCGCTCCGCACTCTCCTTTTGTTCCCCCTTCCATGCACTTCTCCCCCTCCACCCTGCACTTGCGCGTTCTCAATGTCACTGGGCCTAGTAAGATCGTTGTTTTTGTTCTCCCCTGTTCCCCTTCCCTTGCCTTGTCGCGCTCTGAAACACTTAAGTATATCAATATCTATATCAATAACCAACGACTGAGCAAAAAACCATGGCAGGACAAAAAGCCATTGGTAAACCCCAGTTTTCCTACGAGAGGCACTGGGACACTAGGTTATTCACACAGACCTCCCCCTGTCCCATTTTATCAGGGCCAAACCTTATTAAAGTGGGTAGAATGTCAGGACCGCCAAGCGTTTTAAACCATGATTAACTAAATAGGAGAGGGGGAGGGATAAGAGATTATTATTTCGTGATGGTTAATGTCCCCAAACTTGCCACAAACACATTTGAGAGCCAAGAGGCATTAAAGATCAAATGCATCTTGCTCACGTGCAAATTCTCTTTTTTTTCCACCCAATTAACTCTTTATTTTGTGTCCTTAATGCTCATAATAGGACTCTGTCACACCAGTGTGGGTTGTTGAAAGAAACCACAATCTCGTGTGCAGTAGGACAAGTTATATGGCGACCTGCAGACCATGAATGCTTGCTCTTTTAGGAAACTGGTGAGTAAGAAGAACTTGACTTGGGAATATAGAGCCGCCATGTATCATCGGCGAGAGTGATTGGCTTACACATTTCTCTAACCTTCATCAAAATGAAATTCAAACAGCCCCTAGTTCGACAGTATATAAGCCACTTACGCCAGCCACTCTTACGTTTACTACTGGTGATGTGGAGGTTGCCATTAACAATCTGAAAAACTATAAAGCAACCGGCCCTGATCTAATCCCAGTAGACCTTTTTAATGTTGAGGGTTGGATATGGGCTCCAGTTCTGTGTAAATTGGTTAATGCCATTCCGAGCAGTGATGAGATCCCAGCCTTTTGGCAAAGGGCTACAATAGTACCTATTTATAAGAAAGCGGTCAGAGATTCCACAGATAATTAACGCCCCATCTCTCTTTGTTATGGAGTCGGTAAACTCTTTAGTAAATTATTATCGAACCCATTCTAGGAATGGGCGGACTGCGAAAATATAATCACTTACCTATAAGAGGGTTCAGCCCAGGCGTACGAAAGACCACTGATCATTGCCAGATACACTTAATTGAAGAGAATGTATCTTTATGCTCTTTTCCTAGACCTAACAACGGCTTTCGATACCATTTCAACATTCTGCATAGGCGAAAAGCACTGTTCGAACCGGTTGCAATCATGCGTTCACTATATTCCGCCAACACTGCTACTGTTAGATATGGGGCAAGTGGTGAACAGACACAGGACTTTAGGGTCAATATAGGAGCAAGGCACGGCTGTACCCTGGCCCCATTCCTATTCATTAATTATATCCAAGAAATGATTGATGAATTGATAAATGGGTGCCAGGACAGCCCGAGGATGGACACAGATAAATATCCCACTCTTTTTTACGCAGATGATGCGGTCCTCCTGGCTACAACACCCCAGGGCCTGAAGTGTGCTTTGACCAGGTTTCAAAACAGATGCTCTGAATTACACCTTTCACTAAATATTGCAAAATGTAAGGTGAAGGTTTTTAGGTTGCAGTACACAAAAAGGAGAACAGTAAAACTGCGTGCCTGTGGTGATAGTATAGAACAAGTTTCACATTCCGACTACGTTGGAGTGCAGTTTGAGGAATCGGGTAGCTGGGAACCACAGGTTAAAAAATCATTATTATCCCTCAAATACTGTGGCAGAATTTCATTGTCCTTTATGAAACATGGCAGGGGGAAATTTCCTCTGCCCTGGAACTCTAACAAGCAGTCCCAGCAGACATGTATGGCTTGGAACTATGGGGACATACAAACTCCCGTGATCTATGTGCATGTGAAAATACATTTCTAAAGAAATTATTACTACTATCAGCGTCGGCACCATCAGCCCTGGTCCACCTTAAACTAGATAATAATAGGGTCACATATCGGATTTTGAATATACCAGTTATGTTCTGGGCTAGGACTTGGAATGGGGAAGGGTTGGAAGTACATAGGAAGGTGTTGTCACATGCAATGTGCCCTGAAGGGGGGAAAAGCCTAAAGTGGTTAGCACATGTGAAGGGCTGTCTCCTAGAATTAGGCATGCATGGAATTTGACCGATTTAAGAAACAAGGTTAAAAATCAAATGTATGACAAACCTGGAGTCAATGCCACAGGAAAAGGTTCACTCTCTAAAGCTTTCTAGATGGCTCCCCATTTCAACATGTGTATACTTCACCACCATGGATAAGTGCTCAACAGGATTCAGGTGGGTGCTATTGTCATATGACATTGGAGGTGTGGTCTTCCGGGTTGATCTGAGACGAACTCTAGTAAGTTCCACAGCTATCGGACCAACACACAACTTAAAGCCAAGATCTTGGTTCAGACTTATTTGGATAGAACAAAAAGGTCAAGTAACTAAGCCAAGTTGGTGGAATTTGGGAGTAAATACAAATGAATGAAAACTCTTTTTTAGGACCATTCCCCTCAGCCCTTTCCCCCTCTCCCCCGATATGCCCCAATGGACCAGTGGCAGCATTTTAGATGGGCATAAGGATATTTACCTGTGCACAAGTTGCAGGTTAAGTCTGTGATTGGCCAACGGTTTCCTGAATTACAAAACCAGCACCTGAGATCAGTCATTGACCAGTCCCGTGGTCATGAGCCCAAAATACAATAAGGCCTAGGCATCATCTTTTTTCACATTCTAGGAGGGAACAGACCCTGTGGGGTCCTTGGCTTGGCGCCTCTTGCTCTATATTCAGTTGGGACTGTGAACTTGCAGAATGATCATGCAAATGCATGTACGGTCCACAAACCATCAGGTTAGCCATGCTCGCAAGCAGTTACCTTTGCATAAACCAGGTCTATCTCGCTCTCTCTCAGGACAATCCATGGACTCAGGCACCTGCAGTCTCCTTGGTGTACCTCCTCCATGGCATGATTCATGTAGAGGATAGCCGCTCCCGGGTCACCCTCGTCCCATCCACTAGTCTCAGCAAAGGGACTTAATCACAGAAGCCATGCAGAAATGTTTTCAGTTCCATCCTTTGAAGGTCTGCAGGTGTGATGAAGAGAGGAATTCAGTCACTTTCCCCAAAGGGTAGAACCTTCCTGTGAGGCTAGGGATGTGAGCCTGCTACACAACATTCCGCCTAGGGATGGCGGCAAGCGGGAGCTCACAGGAAGAGACTTCCCTCTTGGGGACAAGGACTCCCTTTCAAGGAGGAACTCATTTTTATTGTCCTCAAATACCCAATCCAGATCTAGCAAATGACAGACACCTACACTCTCAACTATGTATTATTGTAATGTAATTACTAAAAAAAGATATTGGTGGGGTACTGTGAAGAGTAAGATCACAGGAGTAATGAAGAATGTGTTTACAAATACTGTGGCGAGGAAACGACACAGAGTAATCAAGAACACAAGTCCAACACAGAGAAAGGAATATGTGGACAGGCTGGGGAAGCCCCAGCGTTGCGTAATAAAAGTGGGAGCAGCCGGAGAACCAGTGAGAGTAACCTGGGAGTTTAAAACGGCGGTCTGAGGAGAGCCGGTGACTCGGGGAAGACGCTGGATTGCACAGGGGCAAACCAGGCGAGAGAAGCAGTGCCCGAGATACACTGTGCTGCGAGCAGCTGACCTTAAGTGTACTGGGAGGCTACCAGTCCCAGGAGGGACTTTCGTCTAGGTCTGACGCATAGCCCCAACTTTGACATGCTGAGGGAGAACACTGATAACAAGACACTGACAGGTCTGTCAAACTGGAGAGTTGGTGGCCAAAAGGGAAAGTAGCAGAAGAACCCTTACAGAGCCGATTGGACGGTGGAATGCCAAGGAGGGTGTCCAGAGAGAATGAGAGAAAGTGTAGAAGCCAAGCTGAGCAGTAGCGAATGCGGAACAAGGCGGAACGCCAATCCGGTGACGCAACCCCATTACAACTCAGGTAGAGGGGAGAGCGGGAGACCCGGGAGACCTGGCGTAATAACAAAGGGGGACATTGAAACCTACGAAAGTTACAACACTGAACATAAAGAGTGGACTAATCATTCTTGTCCCAGTGTGCGTCAAACCTAATAGAAGAGTGAGAATAATAACCAGACTAATCATACTCCTCCCAGTGTGTGGCAAATCTACGAGAAGAGTAAGAATCATAACAGGACTAATCCTACTTGTACCAGAGACTGGCAAATTGACTAGGATAGTAAGAATCATAAGGACATTAATCACACTCATCCAGTGATTGGCAAAATTGTAAGAGGAGTGAGAATTCTACAAATAAGGAGAGTGAGAGTCCAACAAGGGCTCAACCTGAATGGGCTAGTGAAAAGAGGAATAAAGAAAGGAGACAAAGCCCTGACAAATGTATTTGTTCAAGAGATTAGCAAAGTATTGTGAAATACCAGTGATCTACAAAGACCCAGTTGAACTGTAAAGAAAGTGCACAGAGAATTCTAAGAAAACAAAAGAACTTATATTCTTACAAAGGCCTGGAGGAACCGTTTGAAGGAACTGGAAGATTTACTGCAAGAAGGGCAAAGACCTTTTAAAAAATACACTATTGAAGAGTGTTGTGGGAACTGTGCTAATCAAGCAATGCAGGAGACGTGAATAATTTACCTGGAACCTTGCTGTCTTATTAGTAATAGTGGTAAGGACAGGACAGGTTTGTTTTTTGGACAGAGCACAGACTCTTTGTTATGGACTTCACTATTGATGACGAGCACCCTAGGTTAGTCGTGTTAGGTATGGAAACGCTTAGGATAAGGAATGTCAAGCATTGTTTTTATTATTTCATAATAACCCTTGTTGAAACATGGCACCATTGGTCTGTTTCCTCCTTCTAACCTACCACAGAGGACAGTGGGAACTGAGGGTGTACCTTTGCTCTAAGTCTCAGGAATGTGGGGTAAACTATCCAAGAACAATTCTTCTGACCCAGACTCCCCTTCCTCCTCACCTGTCCGTGATTCCTCGGATGAGTCTTCTGAAGATATCTCCCTCCGGTTTCTCCAGGCATGCTCCGGCTTTTTTGGACGAGTCTTAGGAGCCAGCCCGGCAGTGGGGACCTCCAGGGTGACTGCCCCACAACCAGGGAAAAGCAAGGCTGAAAAACCCTGGGACGATGTTAAACTGTGTTTTTTTTAATGCAGTCGACTTCGTGGGACGAAGAGGCGTATCCAGTCTTTCCAGAAGGTGCTGAACACGATTTTTAGAAGGTGTTGAAGAGGATACTTCTTAGGCAGCGACCCTGCCGCAGGAAGGTAGAAACTCCAATACCCAGAATACACTGGTGGGAGAACAAGACGCAAATGCGTGCTAACAGATGCGTAGTAGAAACACAAGGTAAGTGTAAGGGTGAAAACTCTGAGAAGGCTCGGAGCGGAAGAACGCTCCGAAGGAAAGCGGAGTGCAGGGGAGGGGCAGAATGGCGGCCGATAGATCAGAACGAACCGCTAGGAGAAAGGGAAGAAGGAGGCACGGAGAAGGCAAAGCAAGGTAGGCGGGAAGGCAGCGGGAAAACTAGGGGATACAGAACCACCAGAACAGTGGACGGAGAACAAGCGTGTATACCCAAAGAAGGAGGGTTGCAATGCATCGTTGCTTAGGCGTGACGCGTATATGTACGTGATGCGCCGTAAACAACAAGAGCGCTGGATTAGTTTCCGCTCAGTAGCCCTTCTTCCATTTTCACCATAGTTTCCAGGGACGGTGGATCGTGACAGTATGACCCCTTCTTATGGGCACCCCTCCTGGTTTGCCTGGATGATTTCTATGAAACTGACGTAGGAGCCTGGGAGCCTTCACATTCCTTTCGGGTTCCCATGATCTTTCGGACCAGGGATACCCTTTCCAGAGTATGAGGTATTGGACTCTGCCTTGTTTGTACCTGGAGTCCAATATTTGGGAGACCTCATATTCCTGGGTGTCATCTGGAGTTGGTGTCTTCTTTCTCAATCGCCTTTTATTTGGGTCGAATTTGTATTCCTTGAGCAGGGATGTGTGAAATACAGGGTGGACACTGCGTAAGGAAGATGGCAAAGAGAGCCAGAAGGCTACAGGATTGACACAATTTTCAATGGAGTAAGGACCAATGTATCTTGGGGCAAACTTCCCAGGATGGACCCATCTCGGAAGATGCTTGGTTGACAACCACACTATCACTAACTTTCCATTTAGGATTGGGTCTTGTCGGTCCATCTTTTGTTCTTTTGGAGGCTGTCCGTCAGATTCTCTTGAACCTCCTTGTGCGTGTCTCTGAGTGTGTGCAGCAGCTGATCGATGGTAGGTAACGAGGTGGGTTACATGGTAGAAAAAGGGATGTGACGAGGATGGTATCCATAGGTGCACTTGAATGGACTCATTCCGATTGCCGAGTGTACTGTGTTGTTATAAGAAAACTCAGCCACCGGTAATAGCTGATGCCAATCATCCTGTGTTTGGTGACAAAAACATCTTATGCATTGCTCGAGGGTGGCGTTAAGACGATCCGTTTGTCCATTGGACTCAGGATGAAAACCTGAAGATAAAGCTCTTTGGATCTGAAGTTGTTTGCAGAGAGCAGTCCAGAATTTTGAGGTGAATTGGGTACCTCTGTCAGAAACTATGGTAAATGGTATTCCATGTAGACGCGCAATGTCTCTGAGGAAGGCAAGCGCTGTCTCCGAAGCTGACGGAGTTCCCCTCATAGGAGTGAAATGAGCCAATTTGCTAAAGGAATCGACTACCACCATGATTGCCGTGTATCCTGCCGAGTCTGGTAATTCTACAAAGAAATCCATCGAGAGGTGTTGCCAGGGTCCTGAAGGAGGACCGTCTTGTTGAAGGAGTCCCAAGGGCTTTGCTGTATTATATTTGTTTCTTGCACAGGTGGGACATGAGGAGACGTACTCCTTGGTATCCTTAGCCATCCTAGGCCACCAGAAATGTCGACATAATAGTTCCAGAGTGGCAGACTGACCCTTGTGGCCTGCGGTAGGTATACCATGGCACCATGTAAGTGCCTTGGTCCTGAGTTGGAAGATACAATCCTTCCTCCCGAAACCAAAGGTTCCCTCTTTGAGTCAAGAGAGGAATAAGGGTGGTGGATGGGTCTTTCTGGGCTTCAAGAACATCTTGTAGGAAAGTGTTTATGGAGTTGATAAAGGTTTTACCCTGCAGTAAGTATTCGTGATCTGAGTACTTTCCTGATTCTTCCCCATGACTTCTAGAAAGAGCATCGGCTAAATGATTTTCCTTCCCTGGTAGATAGGTCAGTTCGAAGTCAAATTGGGAAAAGTAATATGCCCATCTGGCATGGTGGGAATTCCTGCATTCCATTTGTTGTAGGATGCTAAGGTTTCTATGATCCGTGCAGACTTGAAAAGGAAACCTTGCTCCCTGCAGAAGATGTCTCCACTCCTTGCAAGCTTGTCGAATGGCAAGGAGTTCCTTTTCGATCACCGAGTAATTCTTCTCACTAGAATTGAGGGTTCTTGAATAATAAGCAATTGGGTGTTCCAACTGGTCTTCCTTTTTCTGTAAAAGAGCGGCTCCGAGTGCCCCATAAGAAGCGTCAGTGACAATGATAAAAGGCTGTGTCTGGTCAGGTTGGCTAAGTATTGGAGCCGTGGTAAATGCTTCTTTTAATTGATGGAAGGCTTGATCGGCTTCGATTGACCAGGTGAACTTTACACCCTTTTTTAACAGTGCGGTTATTGGTAGGACAATGTTGGAAAACCTGGTGATGAATTTACGGTAAAAATGGCTAAGCCTAAAAATCGCTGTACATCTTTGACCGAAGCGGGAGTGGGCCACTGGGATATTGCCTTGACCTTGTTCGGATCCATCGTCCGTTGGTCTTCCGAAAGCATAAATCCCAGATAAGGAACAGAAGAGGCTTCAAACTGGCTCTTTTCAGGTTTTGAGAAGAGATGATTATGTCTGAGCCGTTCCAAGACTTCCTTTACGTCCAGGCGATGCTGCTCAAGGGTCTTTGAGTAGACCAATATATCGTCCAGATACACTACCACCTTGCTGAACAACAAATCAGAGAAAATCTTGTCCATAAACCTTTGGAATTGAGTGGGAGCATTAACTAAGCCAAAGGGCATTACCCTGTACTCAAAGTAACCCAGGGGTGTAAGAAAAGCCGTCTTCCATTCGTCTCCTTTATGTATTCTTAGTAAATGATATGCACCCCTGAGATCCAATTTTGTAAACCATTTTGCTCCTTGCACAGCCTCCAGAATGTCCTTGATAAGAGGCATCAGGTAGCCGTCTCTGATTTCTGACTGTTCAGACCTCGATAGTCGATACAGGGCCTGAGCTCCGTGGTACCCTTCTTGGGGATAAAGAACAGAGAAGCCCCTGCAGAAGAGGTCGATTCTCGGATGAGACCATTCTGTAGATTGGTGGCTAAATATTCCCTCAGGGCGTCTTTCTCTGATAGGGACAATGGGAACATTCTCCCGAACGGAACCTCTGCCTCTGGTTTTAATTCAATTCTACAGTCTTCTGGTCTGTGAGGTGGGAGAGGCTTGGGTTGGATGTCAGAAAAGACATCTGAATACTCCTGGTATTCTTCCGTGATACAAATCACGCTCTTGATGGGCATCATGTTATTAGCTTGAATCTGCTCGGTCTCTTGAGACAAACAGGTGTGTAAACAGAGGTCAGAGCGGAATTCCAGCGTATTTGCGTTCAGTCAATACCGGGATTGTGTCTCCTTAGCCAAGGGATTCCCAGAATCACTGGGAAGTGGGCCGCCCTTATAAAGTCAAATGCAATTCTTTCTCGATGGGTGTTCATCCTGACTGTGAATTCATGAGTATCTTGTTTGATGGGACCCGAAGATAGGGGAGAGCCATCTACCCCTTCCACAGGTATTGGTAGATGCTTACTACTTCTAGGTATGGCGTGCTTTGTTGCCCATTCATCGTCAATGAAATTGCCAGCTGCTCCGCAGTCTAGCATGGCCAGGCATTCCACCTTACAGTTCTTCCATTCTAATACCAACTTGAGGATCATGAGCTGGTGTGAGACTTCCTCCGCTATGGGGTTTTTTGAAACACAGGGATTGGCCCTATACTCCCCTTCCGTGTCCCTGTTCACGGACGGGGTTGTTTGTTTCCCGACCTCCTAGGAGGGACCTCAGGACAATCCCTCAAGAGATGCTTGTCAGATCCGCAATACAGGCACAGGCTCAAGTCCTTTCGCGGTTTTCTCTCTACAGCCGTTAGGAGTCCTCTGGTAGTCCCGATTTGCATGGGTTCTTCCGTTAAAGGTTTACTCCTTTCTGGGGTGGTCTGCACACTGGGAGAAGGAAGGTGAGGCGCAAGCAACCTGGGTCGTCTTCTTTCTGCCCGGCGCTTCGACAGTCGGAATTCAATTTGTAGAGCTAGGGAAATCAGTTCCTGAAATGATGCAGGTCTAGCAATTCTTGACAGTTCATCCTTTATCTCCTCTTGTAAACACCTTCTGAATAAAGTCTGTCTTGCAGAGTCTGGCCATCCAGTCTCCTAGGCTATCCTCTGGAAGTTGGTCACATATGTCTGAACGTCAGATGTGCCTTGTTTGGTGTCTAAGAGGTTTTCATAAGATGAAAATAACACCTCTGGTCTTTCGAACCTGGTCCGGAACTGTAGGATAAAAGTTCCATAAACAGTGAGGGCTGGATCAGCATCAGTGACCAGCGGGGCTGCCCAGGCCAGGGCATTACCCGTTAAGTTTGAGACAACAAATCCGACTTTAGCCCGGTCTAATTCAAACATCTTGGGGCGAAAAGTTAAGTAAATTTGACAGGCGTCCAGAAATTCTTTAAGTCTTTTGGGATTCCCGTCGCATTTGCCACATGGCAAGGATACTGGTGGGAGATCTCCCTGATCATCTTCTCTACGTAAGAACTGTTGTCTTAATGCAGCATTGTCTGCCGTCAATGCATTGTTCTCTGTTTTTAAAGTCTGTAGTTCGACTGTAATACCTTGTATGGCTTTAACAAGCTCTTGTTGTTCTAAACTGGCCATCTCTTGGCGTTGCAAACTCTAAGGAATGTGGGGTAAACTATCCAAGAACAATTCTTCTGACCCAGACTCCCCTTCCTCCTCACCTGTCCATGATTCCTCGGATGAGTCTTCTGAAGACATCTCCCTCCAGCTTCTCCAGGCGTGCTCTGCCTTTTTTGGACGAGTCTTAGGAAGAGCCCCGCCGGAGGCCACCCTGCCTAATAGCAGCCAGCCCGGCAGTGGGGACCTCAAGGCGGACTGCCCCACAACCAGGGAAAAGCAAGGCTGAAAAACCCTGGGACGATGTTAAACTGGGGTTTCTTGAATGCAGTCGACTTCGTGGGATGAAAAGGTGTATCCAGCCTTTCCAGAAGGTGCTGAAGAGGATTCTTAGAAGGTGTTGAAGAGGATACTTCTTAGGCAGCGACCCTGCCGCAGGAAGGTAGAAACTCCAATACCCAGAATACACTGGTGGGAGAATAAGACGCAAATGCGTGCTAACAGATGCGTAGTAGAAACACAAGGTAAGTGTAAGGGTGAAAACTCTGAGAAGGCTCGGAGCGGAAGAACGCTCCGAAGGAAAGCAGAGCACAGGGGAGGGGCAGAATGGCGGCCGATAGATCAGAATGAACCACTAGGAGAAAGGGAAGAAGGAGGCACGGTGAAGGCAAAGCAAGGTAGGCGGGAAGGCAGCGGGAAAACTAGGGGATACAGAGCCACCAGAACAGTGGACGGAGAACAAGCGTGTATACCCAAAGAAGGAGGGTTGCAACGCATTGTCGCTTAGGCGTGACTAGAACGCTGCATTAGTTTCCGCTCAGTAGCCCTTTTTCCATTTCCACCATAGTTTCCAGGGACGGTGGATTGTGACACTAAGGAGTTCAAAGACATTCTTTTTTTTTTCCATCTTAATGGTTATGTACTTGATGGGTTGCTTATTTTCTGCTGTGATTTCCATTTCTTCAGCCAGTTGATGTGGTACATTTCTACTTTTTTCTGACAATCTTGCTGATTGATTACATACTGGGCAAGTCGTTTGTTGTCACTGGTTAGTTATAGGACCAGGACTTAATCCCCTACTATTTAAATAAGAAGGTTGGTATCTTTTGCTTCGCCTGTGCTTTTCCAAGGTAATCCCTCATAAGGGAACGAAAAAGTCTTATACTGTCATATGTTTTGCATATTTTTTGAGAGATTTGAGCATGTATCATGTTGAGTGTATGGGTTTCTCCCACAGATCAAAGAGAAAAAAATGGTGGAATGCTGGGGTGTCTTCTGGACAGCAAGCAATGCCTAGAGTAAAAGCACATGCCAGTTACGTTCATATTTATCAACAGCCATCTCTAAAAGTTACTACTTCAAGGTCTTAAAACGTGCTAATCTCTTCATGGGCAGAATACGGACATGCAGAAGGCTGTAATCTTCATAAATGCTCTAATCTCCTCCATGACTCTTTCTCAGAAGGTTCTGGTAACTTGGACTGCAGTTCCCAGTGTGCAATCTTCTTGGTCTTTAATACTTCCACACAGAGCCTCTTAATCAAGGGATTTAGTCTTTCACACTTCAATACCTATAAAGTATTGTTTCTCGACTTAAGTTTCTCTGGAAAGCCTCATAACCAGAGGAATCGACGAAATCAGACTTAATTAGCCACTATGTAATATCTCTTGACATTTAACATCCCCCCGCTGGACGGCATCCCAGTGTCATCACTGCTTGGTGTCTAGGCTAGGTCTCCTCCAAACCCCTCTGTGTTTATCTCACCGGCCCTTGTCCACCGAGGCGTTCAGTCTCGAGAATTCAGTCTTTGTATCCTGAGTCTCTTACATGTTAGGTCTCCTCTAATTGTAGATCTCCACAATGAGTGTGCTCTTCAATACTGTGGGCCATCCATGATCTCAATGCTTCTGCGCTTGTGAAGACATTTCTCACCCCAGTTTAGGCTCAGAGTCCATACTCTACCAAGGCAGGTCTCTCTGTCCTGCTGGACTGAGTCACAAGGATCCACACTTTGGCGAAGCCCAGGATGGGGGTGTCTCTCCAAGTCTTTGCCACTGATTCTGTGCCATTATTTCCTGTAGAGATTGAGCAATGCACTTCCTATTCACCTTGCATATGAAGAGGTTTAGACATGTGAGGGACTCACCATCTTCCAGACGACATCCTCAACCTGTATTCTTCTCTGCCATGTGGTAAGTCACATTAACAGCATCCATTAAAGAAAAACTCACGTTAAATGGTTCATGGGCCCCAAGACCACTACACTTCATAACAAGGCCCTCAGGATCTTATTGGGGACCATCATTGCCCAATTCTAGAGAATTAAATATCAATTCATGATTAAATGAAAATTAATATAGTGTTGTATGGTCAATACAATAAATCCAAACCATCAAAGTTTTCATATAAATAGTTAGACCATAATGCTCATAATCAAGCCCCAAATAAAGTATTCATTTCAAAGGATCAAAATTCAACAGGGCCTCTTAGAATAATACAATGCCCCACTCTAATCAACAAAACTTCTAGGAAAACACAGATATAATTCCAGCTTGACACGTTTTGGTCACCAGATCATCTTCAGAAGCAAGTGAGGCTAAAGAATAACAATTCAGTACGATTCAGTAATTAATCACAAATATCACCCCTCCACCCGACTATACTAACTCTAGATACCTCTTTGACGAGCAGTGATACAATCATAAATTACATAATGTACTCCCTCAAGAAGAATACAAGGGGACTCATTTTTAAGATGGATTTCTAGAACCTGGCCTGGTGGACAGATTTTAGGAGGCCACCAGAACTGAGAGGTTAGCCAAAACCCAATCAAGGTACGTGGATAAGCAGTCAAGGCTTATTCTCAGGAGAGCGTGAGTGGGGTCAGTTGCCCTCAATTCGTCCACACAGTATGGCACACAATAATTCAATTTAGACAGTTATTATAGGCCTTCTGAACAATTTATCTAACGGGTAGTATTATTACACACTACTCTAGGATATAAATATATACATTCACCATAGGTTCACAAATACATCAAATAACTTATTCAGCAAAGCAGGCAAGTAAATAGATGCAATACATGATGGAACCAGATCACAAGTCAATAACCTACCTTAAGCAGTCCAAACCCTTAGAAGAATGGGGCCTTGTGCCCAAAAGTCACAGAAGCCACAAGGTTTCTCACCAGAATGTGCCTCTGCAGGTAAGTTGTAATGTACATGTGATGGTGATAGTTCAATGAAGTTCAACATTTTTACTAAAGGTAAGTAAATGTTTTCTTATATTTCAGGTTACTCTACCCAGGTTCGACAACCAAAAAGTGAGTCGAATGGAATGCAGGAGACATGGTCATATTGCCAATGTTACCCTTTGGTGGGCGGCGCATGGGGTGATACAGATAGACTGTTTACTTACACACCCCTCCCGACTCCTATTTTCTCAGATGACTTTGTGGATCTTCTGGAGGTTGTTAGGGGCTTGTTCTTCCACCATTGCTTCTGTTGAGCAGTGCCCAGGAGTTGCGGATTTGAGGATTCTTCCGGTCGGGTGCAACTGCAAGATGCACCCTCTGCCAATGAGGAAATGCAAGAAACATTGATGCAGGGCTCTTCAGGACACTTCACAGGTTGAAGAAAGGGGAGTACCAGCGATGGTCTCCGCACACAGGCTTCCAGTCATGGCCACAGAAGCTGCTCCAGGACATGCGGGAGGTGGCAATTTGTGGAACAAGATGGCGACCACCGAAGTTCTGGACATGAAAGCGGAATGAAAACGCTTCTGGCAAGGTAGCCAATGAGAGAGCTGGTCAGTCCACGAGCAGTCCAGGGAAACTTCCGAAGGCTCAGAAGGACAGGATCCTCGAGAAGGCATTAAGACTAGTTGTTGCAACTAGCTCAAGAGCTGAAGCACCGCTCAGGGTCTTCGGAGATCAGGTAGTCAAACAGGGCTTCAAAGGGTAGGAAACAGGAAGGTATGTTTTCCCACTTCAGGAGTAGTGTTCAGATATTCAACAGGCTGTTCTTCTTCGAAGGATTCTTGGCTCCAACAATGATCTCAAGAAATGGTTGGAGAGGTCCTCTTTTTATACAAAATCTAAGCTGGAAGCAAGTCCAAGCCCACCAATGGTAACAATCTGCACCATTCAAACAGCCAGTAGTTGTCCAATCGGGGAAAACTACTGGTTTCACTTTTTCCCCCCACACACAGAATTTCTGGCACCATGGATGTGGAGTGGGACTAGACAGTCCAACCCACTTTCTGGGCCACACAAAGGCATCACTAGCCGGCAAGTACATAACCGTATAAGGGGTTTCCTGACCTGGCAAGAAGCAAGGGAAAATCTTGTGGCAATGCCATTTTAGTAGCCATGCGCAGTAAATGCAAATGTGCACACTAAAAACATTGCAAACATGATAAACATGCATCTGCTACCACCAGCTTGTTTTAGGCACATAAAAGTAACCACAAATCCCAAATGGAAAATGCTAGGGTGATTGTGATGCTGGAAATGCCTTATGGAGGGACAGGGCCTCCTAGTGCTAGTCCTACCAAAAGTTCGACTTTTGGTAAGTAGAACATAAAAAGGGCTGTAAGGTAAGTAGGGGGTTGGGAGTGTGGGTAGGGGTGTGTGTAGGGGAGTGGGCAAATCTGTAATGTTCAGGGAGAAAACACCAAAGATTATTTCGAAAAAATAATCTTCAGTCTTTTCTCCCTCGAACATTTCTGATTAGGTCTTTCAACCCCAAACCGGTGGCAGCTACTTGCTGTCTTGGCAGTGGGTCTGAGTGTCCTCCATTTTGGGACACCCAGGTCCTGCCATAGGAATCAATGTATTCCTGGTAGAAGGCAAGATGACCCATGTGGTCTCTTGGTTTCTATTGCCGTTAAGCTTGTTTCCCAAAGTCCTGGGAAGCCCTGTCTGTGATCCCTTCCTCCTGAGTGGCTGTTAGGTGGAAACGCCATATATTTCTCTGCTTCCTTTCTCCCTGAATGGCTGGTGGCTGGAAATACCATATATAGCTTTGGGGCTGTCTCCTGTCAGACTGACTGGAGCCTTCCCAGGGACTGTGTGTTGTGGGTACACCCTAGGAGTGGGACCGGTATGAATCGAGTCTGAAGTGAACTCACATTCTGTGTTGTAGGTGTCTAGTTTCTGTGTGTGTGACAATGAATGTGACATCCCGACTGAAACTGACATGAATACAGTGTAGTGTGCTGAAAGGCTAGCTACTTACCCCAATCCACATTCTTTGTTATGGGTGGTCTGGGTGGAGTGAATGGCCTGCCTGCATGAATGCCCTTCTGTGTGATTGGCTGACTGAGCCTGGTTCAGCCAGAGTGAATGGGGAACAGATGTTTATATCTGGGGATCTCTCACTAACCAATTTGTTCAGAAGCTGAAGTAAGAAGAAGCTGTTCCTTGAGGCCCAGCTGGAAGAGAAGTCTGCTGCTGCATTTCTCCAATGTAATCTGAAAGCTGCTGTTTCCCCAAAGGACTGACCCAGAGAAGACCTGCAAAGGAGACCTCTCCCCGAGCTACGAGGGACCATCGTGCAAACTGCTACTCTTCATTTTATGTGCCCTGAAGCTGGTCCTGTGTGCCTGCCGGCTGTAGAAGTGGTCTTCGGGAGTCCTGAAGAGGAGTGCCCGGATATCTCGAGTCGAAGAAGTCCATTGGTGTCACCCAGGGTCGGGAGGTGTTTTGTGACTGCTGGAAGCCGTTGTTGTCTACCGCCCAAAAGAGGGGATCCCCTGGCATAGTGCTGCTGTACACCCAGAGCTGCAAAAGTTCCAAACTGCCTAAGAACATTTGAAAGGACATGCTTGCCATCACCACTGAGCACTTCAGAAAGACTTTGGTTCCTTTTTATTCTCGGACTCAGCATCCCAGTGGCTCCTTCTTCCAAATGGGGTCCCATCCTCGGAGGGAATCATCGAGTGAAACCGAGAAACACTGCCACTTCGCCTGCCAAGGCACCAAAGGTACTGTGATGAGGAAGAGAATCTCCTAGCCTCAGGAGTCGTCCAGGGGTCCCCGGGTCGTCTTGGATCCTGTTCTCCTGTGGTCTCTCAGGTACTTTGGGGTGGTAGAACCTCAAAGAAAACACAAGGTTATTGATCACTATTGGACTGGGCTGTAAATTAAAGAATACGTTACTCTCTAACTTTTCCATTACAGGTTGCCTAGGTGGAGAGGTCCTCATTCCGAATTATCTATGAAGCCAAAAAAAAGCATTCTGCCAGCGTTCACCACTAAACTGCCTTTCCTCCTTATTCTATGTTGTTACACCTCACTTAAGAATCCACATGACTATTTAAAACTGTCTGCAGTTAGTGCATCTATTAATGGATGCAAGTGTTGTGTGGTACCACAGAGTGTATATTTGTGCAATTCTTTAAATAAGCATTCCAAGCATAGAGTTTGATTATTTCTATGTGTATACATTCCTGAACCCTTATTTTATATAAAGAAGCTGTGTTATGAGTGGGCAGCAAAAATAAAAAAATAAAAAAATAAATAAATAAATAAAGCTGTGTTATAACCTAACATAGTGTGTGACATTCATTTGTGGGGGCTTTGGGGAAACACTGTACTAAAGAACCTGCCTACATCACCTCTTGAAAGCTTAAGCCTGGCTGCTCACCACGTTTGAGCAAATTGAGAGCCTTGCTGGGGTGTTTTGTGCCTTTACCCTACCATATAGAGGCCTTCTCCATTTTTACAGTGATATAAAAGTATCCCCATTGCACTGCACTGTAAGGTGCTGTGTGTAATGTTAGAAAGTACCAGTATTGAACAGTTTCCCCACAACAATGAGCAAAATTGCAAGGGAAGTGAAGCTGAAGCCTTTACTTCCCTTCAAAAAGTCAGAACAGGGTTGAAAGCAGAGCAGAAAGAAAGGGGGTCCATAGCAACTATGGAGGGAATGTTGAAAAAAGAGAAATCTTTCCCAACATTCATCATTACAGGTTATCAGTATTTAGAATTAGAAAGACTATCAAGTCAATAAAAAAAGATCATAGTTACCAATGAGGAATCTCTACCAAAGAAATGACCAGAATTAAAAAGTAAGTCGCTCTCTCTCTCCCTCTTCCTTGCAGCTACTCAGTAAGATTTACCTGGTTCCACTCACGTCCACCCTTACCCTCTCCCTTCTACTGCTGCTCCCTTCTCAACTCCCCCCAACCTCCTGACATCTGATGTTTCGCTCCTCTCTTCTGCCTCCACCCTTATATGTTAACCCTTACTCCTTCTACTGCCATTTCCGCCCACCCTACTACTAATCCTCTTCCCCAGTCTACTACTCTTCCTCCGTCCACACTATCACTCCTTCTCCTTCCACACTACCAGTACTCCTCCTTTCACCCTACTCCTCCTCACCACACTACTAGTACTCCTACTCCTCACCCTTCTCCTCCTCCCACACTAGGACTCCTCCCACACTACTACTACTCCTCCTCCTCCTCCTCCTCCTCCTCCCACACTAGTCATCCTCCTTTCACACAGTACCATGCTTCCCAAAAGGCCACACTCACATTTCACAAACAAGCACACTCACACTACAGAACCACTAGCACCCCTAAGCCAATGCCTCACCTGCTCCAAACTTCTCCACAATCCACAGCTCCCTGCTTCCCCCTGCTGGTCAAGTGGTCACCGTCCACCTCTTTCTCTGACCTCATCCGATACACCCACTCTTCCTTTTTCCTGCCCCTTGCTTATACATCCCTCCCCTGATGAGGGTTTGTTCAGCTGCCCATAAACATTCTACGTGCTTCCTTTCCCTCCACGGGCGTGTATGAGAGCAAAAACTCTTAAATGTGTGTCTTAACCCTGCCCACTTTCTCTAAGCTAGCTTGCCGCCTGGGAGATCTGGCGGTGAAAGAAAACCAATTTCAAATTCTGTTCTCGAGGTTGCATTGGTGGTGGACCCCTAAGGTATGCCTTGGGAAGCCCCCTCTAAGGTCCAAGGTGGTATTGTGGATTGTTTCTCGTTGTGGGACTGCTGTTGGGATTTGCAGGTCACTTCGTTGCATGGGTGCTCTGTGCTGTGAAGTGGCTGGGGTCAGTGTCTTTCTCTCACCAGATACCCCACCAAAGTGACCCGGTTCCGGTAGGGCTAGAGCTGTGTTTGGGGAGGTACTGCTTTTGTTCTCCCAGCTTTTCTCCTTGCTTCTTTGTCTCTTCTCTCTCGCATGTCTCTTCTCTCTCGCATGTGCCAGCATCTGAAACGGCAAAAGAACACTGGCAAGCATAGACACTCAGATGCAAGTCTGGGGACATGGTTTTGTTTAAGGAAAGATTGGAACACGGAGGGGTGGGGGAGTTAGGAATTGGGACCATCTCTACTGCCACCGTCCACCTCTGAGGTAGGACTTGCTCTGGCATTGAACCCTGGTAGGCCTCACAGCCCCGGTAGAGAGGGTTTCCTGCCACTTTGACAAGTCCCAATTATTGGCCTTCTCACACTTACTGTGGTACTGTAATACATTTGTATTATTTTTATAAGTTACAAGTGAGGGTCTTTTCCTTATTAGTTCTGCCAAGTGTCAGCTGTAATACACAACAGTGCCCACTTCTTCCTTAGTGCAGCCTTGCTGCTTGGTCTATGAAACTTAAGAGAGTAGAGTGGCTTTACTCAACTGTGGTTGTGAATAACCTGGCTAGCCCTCGGGGTAGAGATTTTGAAAACCTCTCCTAACAACTTCGCTCTGGGACCTTCTGCAACACACAGTCCACCTGCAATAAAACTACTTTTATCTGTGACATGGTGAGGGGATTGATGCTGTCAGGGGAGGGAGCAGGCATCCCTGCCAGTCTGGGGTAGAAGGTGAACCAAAGCGTATACCAGAGCCAGTCCTGCCCCAGAAGTGAGGTGAGGTAGTTTGGAGGGCACCAGTCCCTAACCTCCCTGAACGTGCCCTATATGTAATGACAGGTACCCCTTTTGATCAATGAATGTCATGCAATCTCTATTCTGGCCAGAGTTCTCTTTTCATTGCAAGACTTCCAAGAGCATCATGTCTGGCCGCATTGAGCGAGCCCAGATGAACGCTGAAAGAAAACAATACCTGTTTCAAGGCAGTTGTTCCAGTGCCGGCCACTAAAGAGCTGCAATACTCACCGCTTCTTGTATTCAGGAGAGCACTTCAGGAGAGCACTGACGGAGCAACCAACAAAACTCATGGCAGAGACTTTTCAAACTGTCGCTAGCAGAGAGGGTGGAGGTAAAGAGATTTTTTTGTGACTCAGCACAGCAGTGGCCCAAATCCGATGAAAAGCACAGTAGAAGATTGGTCCCCAGAGTAAAGTGGAACACACAACCAATGGATGGAAATGGAAAAGGATGCAAGAAGTAGAAAGATAATGGTATACAACATCAATGAGAGCCATAAAGTGTGTGGGGTGCTCGAGAGGCCTGGAGGAGGAGCAAGAGACCAGGAGGAAGGAAGGAAGGAAGGAAGGAAGGAAGGAAGGAAGGAAGGAAGGAAGGAAGGAAGGAGAGCAGTGCGCTGAAGAGTCTGTGGAGCAGTTGGATACGAGTCTGAGTGGTACGTAGTGGAAAGAGTTATTATTTTGAGAGTACTTGAGAGAGTGAATGGTAATGGAGGGAGAGAGTGTAAGAGGGGTAGTGGGAGAGGAAAGGAGAGAGTAGGGAGAGCAAGTGCAGTGGTGATAGAGCAGAGGGTGGAAGGTAGGGGGGTGTGGTAAGAGGAGGGGAAAGGTGTTAAGAGACAGATGGGAGAAGAGAATGACAACACTGGAGGGACAGAGTAAGAGGGAAAAGAGAAGGAAGAAAGGGAGCAGGAGGAGAGAGCAGAAAGTGGGATAGTAGAAGGAGGGAGACTAGAGGGAGCACGAGGAGAGATGAGAATGTGTAGAAGTAGGAGGGGAGGAAGACCAGAATGGGAAAAGGAAGAAAGGGGAGTAGGGAAATCTAGGGTGAAGAATGAAAGAGCGAGGGGGAGAGTGTCTAGGAGAATACAGCTACCTTTTATCCTTGACTTGCATCATTTGTGGAATATTAGGGTAGGGCACCCATTAGAAAGTTCCAGAGGGAGTAATATAGATAAGGCCTCTGCCTTTAGGCCCTCCCATGGCAGAGAGGCTACTTTAGATACTAGGAGATAGCCATCTCTGGTGTTTAAGTTGAACCTTGGTGTCAAGGAAGCCTGGGCTACGGTGGAAAGAGCTCATGGAAGTATGAGGGAAATGCTGGAAGAAACCTTTAGTCACATTACTCGGCAGTTAAGAATACCCCACAACAAATAATTAAACTTGTTAATAAAACCATTGAACCATTTTTTGGAGTTGTGAGTTTGAGGCCATCTGTGACACAGCACTGAAGATTTTGACTTATCACCCCATACGCTCCGTGATGGCATTCTCTGAAACCTGGATCTCCCCACACGACAAAGCCATTCTGGCTGCCCTTTGTACATGGACTTTGACACCTTTTCTCTGCCCTGGACTTAATAAGAAGTTTATTGTGTGGGCAAAGACACATCACTGCCCATCTTCCCCACTCCTATTGTACCCTCTCTTCCTTTGAACAGGTATCCATCCAACCTCCCACTTGCACTCCAATTATAATAATCCTAATTTACGGGCCACCTGGCACCATTAATCACTTCTTCTCTGTGCTTAGTCTGCTACTTCAATCGATCATGTCCAATATGCCTGTGGTCCTGATGGCTGACCTCAACACCCCCAAAACCACGAAGGCCAACTAGCTACTCCACTCTCTCCGACCACTCCTTGGTCAAAGCTACTTCTTTGTATCTTCGCTGCTCCTTCACTTCCCTAAACAGAGTTCTGGAATGTGCCACAAGCACCATCTACAATAAACCTAGATACACTCCCACCATTACACAACACCACCATGCTGGATGGCTCTACATGCAAAATTGTTCTCTCTACGTTTGTACCCCTCCTCTGTTAAGACCAAACGTAAGGTCCAACTGTTAACCACCAAAGGGTTAGCTTCCACCCCCTAACTACCACTCGCTAACTGGCCACAGTCCATCCCTCTGGAAAATGTCACGAACAAAATGCATGTATATATACAGTTTGCTAGTGGAAGCACAAGGGTCTTAACATACATCATCTTTATGTCCGAACCTTAGTAATTGTCCTTGGGCTAGGTCTCATTTTACCACTCCATCAACTGGTCCTATGCTCTTTCAGACATCCACCACATATATTAAAGGTACCTTACCTAGGGGTCCTCTGTTATCTGTATTAACTGTGATGTGTGTCATTTTTCTTAGAAATGACACCCTGAAATTTCAATAAATGCAATTGATATAAAAACAAAATAAAAATGTTCCTTGGGGTCTATATATCCCCTTTTACTTATTTTCATAAAATAATCAAAATAGAATTTGGAGTTTGATTACTAAGTGGTAACATTTCAGCATTAAGCTGAGACCACATTGCAGGGAATAACAGTAGAAGAATAAACCAGGAAGGCCAGATCACCTATTAAGACCTGGAAGCTCAACAGATGCTAGCAGAGGAAAGAAGAAGTCCTTCTGGTTTTCTTCTGATCTAAGGTTTGCAGACAAGTAGAGTGAATGCATATAGACGTGTGCCAGTTTATGTTAACCAAGTCTACACATCAAGGCATCCTTTCAGAATGTGGGATTGTAGACACCTGCTGATTGCTTGGCTAATTGTTGTAAGCAGGGGTGAGGGGAATAAAATTGACTGGTAATCAATGTTGGGTTTGCCAGAACATGTAGCATGTGAAAGTTCAGGTGTACTTTCCGAGCCTCCACGTCTGTCTGCAGGGGTGATAGAAGGTTTACACTAGTTTCCTTGGAGGAAAGTGAACATTTTGTCTTTGGGAAACGGTAACCAGTACAATAGGAGGGAACAATGGGACAGCTTGGAATAGTTTCCCATATATTACCAATCAGGGCTTGGCAAGTGCAGAGAAACACCCTACCTCTGCACTCTCCATTTCTGGCCCATAGGGGTTTTAGCCGCCAATCATTCCCTCTACCATGCTCTCCACATAGCAGGCAGCCCAAGCATAGGACTAAGGCTGCTTGAAGGTAGGCATTCTGTGAGGCAAGCAGGTCTATTTGCATACTATCAGCAACCAGGATCAGCATTGCCAGAGACCAACTGAAATATATGTTAATAGACCATGAAACCCTTAAAACGTAGTGCTGCTGAAATCAGCCAAAACCTGGAAGGGTGTTCCGTTTAGCACAATAAAGGTATTGCAAAGAACTCACTGTCCTTAGTTTCCCTACAAGAGTGCTCTAAATATATTGAGTTTGAAATGGTTGGCAAACATTTCTACCCTAAAACTAAACTCTGGGGTTTTCAAATAGGCTGGGATTCTCATATTATGGTGACCTATTTAGGGTTTTAAGCATAATTTCTGCTTTGAAAGACATCACGTGTGAAGAAGGATGTTTTGAAAACCACTCTGACATGTGAAAAATGTGTTTCTTGGAGACACAATCTCATAATAGTGAGTTCCTTTACCAACCAAAATGCAACAGTTTGTGCAACATGTAACACATTAATCAATTTCTCAGCTAGGAATGCTTTTAGATCATTACAATATTAAGTCAATCTTTTGATGCCCTGAATGATATGCTCCTTTGGTTGAATCAAACTCAATCTGAGAAACCTACTTTGGCCAAATACCTCACTTGTATTTTTAAAGAGAAATCTTTACTTTACCATACCACAGGATTTTTTGTCTTCGTCTTTCAGCATCTTGGTTTTACAACAATACAATGTTAAAAATGCTGAACTTTGGGGCTGTCAATATTGCTTTATGAATGCAAGCACTTTGAATTCTGTCCCTGGCGCAACAAACCAAAGCCAACTCATTTGTGACCATCACTCAATTCGATACAGACACACAATAAGGGTATTGGAGTCGTGTGAGCTAACCTTCTTTGATAGAAAGAATGGACAATTGTGTACCTTCTTTCAAACCGCAAATAAAGGAAGGGTGGAGTGTGCTCTACTCTATTAGAAGCCACATATCAGACTACAAACATTGGTCATCCACACTCCTTTGTGAGTTATTTTACTCCATGGAAGGATAAACACCTAGATTTGAGTAACTGTAACAGTTGTTTTTTGCAACGGCGGCTGTACATTGCCAGAAAGTTTCTTAGTGTGGTTAATAGTTAGTCAATACCTCATGTTGCATGACTCAACGACAACAGCCCATCGTTTAACCAAATACTTTGCTTTTCACAAGTACAGACAGCCTTCTGTGACGAATCACTGGATGTCGCCACTACTCCCCGAGGTGGAGCCCTTTGCCATGAGGCCAGGGAGGTGAGGCTGCTACCTGATAATCCCTGCGGGGTGGTATAATGTGGGTGGATCTCAAGGGGATGAGAGCGCCATACCCCAACATACTCTAGCCTCTCCTTCTGCTAACCTCTTTGTAGACAGTAGATATATGTACTATTTAAGGCAGACTACTTTAAGATTCTGGAAAGTACTGAGAGGAAGAACAACATCAGGAACATACGTAATTGAAGTACTGGGACAAGTTGACCCTGCGCAGCAATGAAGATGAAACATGTGAAAGAGACTAAGGCCTTAAACAATGGGCCCAGACACTGCTGGCCACATCACATAAAAATTGAAAATGGACTAAGCACTGTGTCTTGGGCAGCCGCGGAGGATGGCAGGTGTGCTGCGCGCCGAACACATGAAATACGAACGTGCGTTGCTGATGCGGAGAGGGGGAACTCAAAGGACGTTAGCAGTCCCCTGCATCTGATGATCGGAGATCTGCAGGAGCAGACCGGTGCCCAGCAGCATTGAGAAGAGGAGGAAGGAAAGCAGAAGGCAGCCGGGAACGATGTTGCACCGCCGGAGGATAGGCAAGACACCGGAGAAGCCGAATGGAACTACCACCATCCCAGGAAGCCCAGGCGTTGTGTCAAAGTCCTCAACTAGGTAAAGAGTGGCACAGGAGATCCGGAGGCGGCACAGTGCGGTTTTCCCAGAGGGCGCATGCAGTTGTTCCTACGCCCCTTTGCAACCATAAAGCTTTGGTGACACGGCAGGGGCAGAATGCTACAAAAGTTCTCCTCCTAATTTCAAGAGTGAAACGAAGCCCGTGGATCACCAGGGAAGGGTCGAGGACCCCAAATACCATAAAGAGAACTTGAGAGGGAAAGTCCCTCAGAGCAGTGGTCGGGACAAACGCACTTAGAGAAACCAGGGTCGAGGACCCAAATCAAGAGAGTGATACGTGTCATCTTCCTTGTGGCGGTACTTGACAGGGAAGTGAACCAAGTGGAAAACAAGTGGTGTCCGAAGAGTATCAGACACTCCAGTTCCCTGCACATCTTGTTGTTGAATAAATCAGCCAATATTTAGGTAGACAAATGGTTAGAAACTTGCAAAATTTATTACATTGCATATGATTCGTTTTTCTGGAAAAACAGTAATAATACACTTGAGAGGTAAGTTCTTTGTTCATGTCTTCTTTTATATACCAAGTAAGTAGCACAACGGGTTTCAGGTTGTAAATTCCCTTAATCAGGTGCAGTTCAGTAGTCCATAACATAATCAAATGTAATAAACAAACTGTCAGTAGAATATGACTAAAAATATATACAAGCTTTGCATAATACTATTTCAAAGCACAAGTTTGTTCAACTAACTCAGATCTTGGGTTTAAATACTGTTCTCAATGATTACTGGAAAGTATTCAAAATCTGGAATGGAGATCATAATTTGATTGTGATATGGTGTCAATAATTGTAGAGGGTAAAAGACAATCAAAAGCCCCAGTGAGCTCCATTAGGAAGCAGCGATGTGAACAGGCATGTAGAAAGACTAAAAGATCAGAGTCCAATGCCCATGTAGTTCACCTTGTGGGTAAGATTAACGTGAATTCATAGTGGCAAGTATGCAAGGCATAGAAGTGCAAATGTGTGTACCTGTAACGTTCAATGCGTCTGTCTTTTAAAGACAAGGGTATTGCTTATGGCATTTCATGATATCCATGGCTAGAGGTGGAAAAAGATAAAGGGGAAAGGTTTCAGGGAAGCAAGTAACAAGGATCTAGGGACGTGCAAAAGGATATGACCGTATAGGGTGAAACAAAGTTACCTCTGAATAGACGCTTGTACTAATATCTATTTGCAAAAAGATAAAACCAGAAGAGCTAATGTAAACGATCAATAAAAGGACAGGTGGGTCGCTAAATATAAATAATCCCAAGCAATGAGCAGGGTCCCTTACCAGAATGCTAGTAACCCTTAGACTGGAACACTAGAGAACGTGGAAGTTCATTGGTAGGTCCAAATGGTATAACGATGCAGGCAAAGTAAAGGCCTGCTACTTGCGGAGGTCCTCAATTTGAAAGGCTGTCAGAAAAAGCAAACGAAAAGACGTTTGAAATATAATGTGCCTTTAAGTATATTTCTACCATGAGAGGGAGAATGAGTAAGAGGAAAAGGTCTAACCTGCATTAGCCTCACAAGTAAAATAGAATGCATCACTGGAAACAGCCCGTCATGGTAAACGACACCAGCGTCTCTGTAGTGTAAGAAATAGCCATGGAAACAGCCACTAAACATAAAGAAAGGACTAAGGAGAGCATGATAGAAAATAACCATGGAAATGGCTAAACGGCATAAAAGAAGGGCAAATACAAGAAAGGCATAAAAAATCTACGTAATCTACTAAAAAGGAGTAGTCAGAGTGCAAGCCATGCTGAAGGGGCTATCACAATATAGTCAATGTTAAAGAAGCACAGTTAGGAGGGAAAATAGAATTGAATGAACACGGATAAGGAAAACGAAGCAAAAGCATAATGGTGAAATTATCACTGCCTAGCGATTAACAAAACTACAGGGAAGTCACTACATCCCATCGAGTCAAATGAGACTACAGACACTACCAATTTAAAGACAAAAGTCTATTAGGAGAAATGATAGAATGATAAATGCACTACAATTATAATTGAAACCACATCAAGCAATCCACGGGTAGGGAAGTGAACAAAGTGGGCCAAATCAAAAAAGGGGAGAAACCATGGTTGATGACCCAAATATAAGGGAGTGATTTGGGTCATCTTCCTTGAGGCAGTACTTGGCAGGGAAGTGAACCAAGTGGGCCCAATCAAAGAAGAAGAGAAGCCAGGGTTGTGGACCCTCCTAAAACTCTGAGCTCATTGTTATAGGTGTGAAACCTAGTGAAGAGAAGACCAGGTGAAGGGAGTCATTACCCCTGGTTGTAAGAGACTATTTTATGATTTCCAGGAGAAGGGAGTCATTCTCCTGGTAACAAGGACCAAGAGGATGGTCCAACAGGCCTAGGGAAGGGAGTCATTCCCAAAGGACATCTGAGACTGGAACAGAGGCATTGTCTTGGGGCCAGAACAGTACTGCTTTATTCTTTAGACACCTTAGATCTTTAGCTGAGGCAGGGAAACCCCCTCTTAGAAATAGAGAAAGATAAGTTTTGTCTTGCTTTATTGTTTAATAAAAGTCTTTAGCTACAAACATGCCGCCTTCTTCTGTCCCCTTACACTTCCATAATAAAAACAAACACTTATCGGGGGTCTACACCAAACGGCTCAATAGATGTTTTGGACTAGGATTACCATGACCTCACACCATTGACTATGTTAGTTAGGCATGATGGGAGTTCTAGTCCACAACATCTGGAGAGGCAAAGGCTGCCGACTCACAGCACAGACCCTTCCAAACTAACCTACCAAGATGCACTGTTATTTGTCTTCTTAAGAAGATATACCTCTTGACACCAACTTTTACCCATGACCATTGTTAGGAAAGGTTGTTCTTTTTGCACCTTTGCCTCCATTGATTCATGTGGACCCCCCAGTATTTTGATTACTTTTCAACCCTGACCTGACTTTTGGAGGTCAGTAAAGCATTCTGTTTTACTTCCCTTGCTTATTTTGCTCATTGTTATGGAGAAACTGACTAGTCTCTAAGACCGTCAGGACTGAGACTTTGTATTTTTACAAATGCACACAACCTCACAGTGAAGTGCAGCTAGGATAGTTTTTACCCTCATAACTTTTGCCCAGATGGTTTTTTGGTTACTTTGACGATGTGCCTAAAATGGCAGCTGTGTGATGTTTTTGCTTTTTTTTTTTTACAGTTTTTGTGATATTATTCTTGTGCACGTTTGCATTTACTGTGAATGGCTACTTAAGGTGGCTAGTACACTACAATGGCCACATCACAAAAGTTTCACTTGTTCTTGGGCCATCTTGTCCTATGGCCTTCTTCCTCCCTTCCTGGGTCAGGAAATGCCTAATACGGTAACCCCTTTCCCAGTGAAAGCTGCTGCTTTCGCAGGCAAGTGGGCTTTGAGTGTGTGAGCCAGAGGTGGGATCTGGGACTGTCTGGTCCCAGTCCTCATACTCTGGAGCCCAAAAGTCTTTGCTGGATGGACGTTACGACCAGTGGTTGTCCAGGATTGCAGATCCTTACCATTGGTGGGCTTGGGTTAGCTTCCAGTCTGAATCCTGGATAAAAGGAGGGATCCTGCAGCTGTTCGACAGATCCTCTCTGAAACCAAGACTTCTACGAAGAAGAGGAGCCCACTGATGACCAGAGGACGACCCTTGAAGCTGACCAGCATTGACACCAGCATTGACTCCAGTGATTGGTCCGGTGAAGCTCTGCTCCTATGCCTGATCTCAGAAGGCCCTTGTTGTTGCTTCAACCCTTGGACCAGTGGGAAAACCACCCGGTGGACTGACCAGCTCCCTTTTGGGCTACTGTGCTCCAGCTGTCGCCATTCCGAGCAGAACCATGGGACTCACAGGATCTTGAGGTTATGCTGTTAGTTGCTTGTCCTCACAATTTTAGCATTCTTACGACAAGGGGAGCTGAGCTGGGACTGCTTCTGCATTCACTACTAGAAGATTGCCTGTCTCCGCTTGACCGTGGTCACCTCTGCGAACATACCTGTTTTTGTGCCCCTTGTCTCTCATAGGATAACAATGGGTGGAGAGCCCTTGTCCCTAAACTCCTTCTGGCCTGGTCTTTTGGTTGTCGAACCTGGGTCAAGGATCCTGTCAGAAGACTTGCCTTTGAAACAGGATAGAGTGGGGGTACTTGCCTTATTTGAAATACTGACATTGCTTTAAGGAACTTTTCAAGCACCAACAGAGTCCACTTCATCAAGTCTGAAATAGCTTCCCTGGAAAAACCCTAGCATAACATGTGACTTTTGGGCAGAAAGCCCCATATATTTTAGGGCTGGACTTCATACGACAGAGGGAACTGGGTTGTGATTATTCTTTTTAATCTATCTGTTTGTCTTGCATTTAATTACTTGCCCTTTGAGTACTAGTAAGTGATATTATCTCTCAAGGTGAATGGGTATTATAGTGTGGCGCCCACCGCACAGCGTAGTTAAGTTGAGTATAAAGTACCATAGGGAACCCGAAAAATGAGCTTTTGACATGTACTACGGATTTGGCAGAAATTTTGCAGACAAAATTGTACACCCCCCCCCCCACCCGACTGGGAAAGATCTATTAAAAAAATTAAGAAGTTATAAACGCACACATGTTTTCTTGTAGCCTCAGTTATTCCGTGGTATAACCACGGCTAAAAAAGAAAGCGAGATCAGGAATGAATGAAAGTGCATCACACTGAACAATGAGGGTTGGGAGGGGCATGGCAGAGAGCTAGGGATGGCAAAATTAGTTTAGGGGGATGGGGGGGGGGAAATGCCAGGTGGAGAAGGGCACCTGGTGAGTGAGTGGGAGGGCAGGGAAAATAAATGACATCTTTTTTCCCCCAATAACTGCAGTTATCAGGCGACTACAAGTTATCGCGTGTATCTGCAGCACATTCATAGTATACCGCGGTTCTAGGGAGAAAAACAAACAGAAAACAAAGAAAAACAATATTTGGGCAGCTACAGTGAGGTGGACGGTGGAAAGTGGAAATAGCTGAAGACCATGGCTAGTGGCCTGGTAGTCTTAAAATATAAAGTGGGCACGGCCAGAAGCCATGCTCACTAGCCAGGGCTAGTGGGCCAGAAAGTGTTGGAAATTGCCCATGGCTGAATGGCGTGGCCACCTACTGGGTGCAAAAGAAACATATTGAGGGAACATATGGAACAAGTTACTTACCTGTAACTGTTGTTCTCCAGCATGGGTCTGGCATGGATTCACATGCTCATGAATATTCCCCGTCGTCAGGCTGGGAATCCTTGGTAAAGAAAAAACCAGTATCAGTTTCGTTTCTGATCTGTCTTTCGTAGTAATAACCAATCACTGGTCTCTGCGTCATACTGACCACAGCCAATGACTGCCCTCTACCTAAGCACCGCCTCTGGCAGCCATCTTCAGATTTGGAAGCACGTAAAAGTGGCAGTATGACCAAGTGAAGAGCCGCAGAGGGGTAGGCGGGAGGGTTCGCATGTGAATCCATGCCAGACCCATGCTGGAGAACAACAGTTACAGGTAAGTAACTTGTTCCTTCTCCAGCATGGGGTCTGGCATGGATTCACATGCTCATGAATAAAGAATACATAGCAGTACACACATGCACAACCACGGGAGGTGGCAAAGGCTCAACATTAAGCATTACATCAAACTCAACATTAAGCATCTTACCTCCTCACC
Source organism: Ambystoma mexicanum (assembly GCF_040938575.1). NCBI lineage: Eukaryota > Metazoa > Chordata > Amphibia > Caudata > Ambystomatidae > Ambystoma > Ambystoma mexicanum. The sequence goes on along the minus strand of NC_090941.1, from coordinate 582,840,206 downwards.
AGGCTCACCTCAGGCGAACAGGTTGCGCAGCACTGCTTGGCCGACCCTGGACTCCTCCCTGGAATCCCGGTCGACGCAGTAGAATTTCGTGAAGGTGTGCGTCGACCTCCACGTAGCAGCCCTGCATATGTCCAGCAGGGGCACACCAGAAAGGAACGCCGTGGTAGCTGCGATCGCTCTGGTGGAATGGGCTCTCGGACGGCCAGGCAGCGGTCGGTTTGCCAACCGATGACAGTACATGATACAGCCGGAGAGCCATCTGGAAATGGAAGCCTTCGAGAGAGCCTTCCCCTGATTGACAGGTCCAAAGTTCACAAAGAGTTGTGACGTCTTCCGAAAACACTTCGTGCGGTCCACGTAGAACTTCAGCGCTCTAGCCACATCCAGCGAGTGCAAAGTCCTCTCAGCCGGCGACGAAGGCGACGGGAAGAACACAGGCAACACCAAGGGTTCGTTGAGATGGAAGTCCGACGGTACCTTGGGCATGAAGGAGGGGTGCGTCCTGAGCACTACCCTCGTGTCGTGGAAAGTCAAGTACGGGGCCTTGCAGGAAAGGGCCTGGATCTCTCCCACTCGTCGTGCGGAGGTGATGGCCACAAGAAAAGCTGTTTTCCACGATAGAAACTTCAACGGGGCCGAGTGCAGAGGCTCGAACGGAGGTCCCATGAGCTTGGTCAGCACCACGTTGAGCTCCCACGCCGGGGCCGGAGCCTTCACCGGCGGGAACGATCTGAACAGTCCCTTCATGAACTCTTTCACCAGACGATGAGACCACAAGGACGTCCGCCCCGTGGTTCTGGTGTATCGGGAGATCGCAGCAAGATGAATCTTGATGGACGCGTGTGCCAGACCAGCTTTGGCCAGCGTCAGCAGGTACGGCAGTACTTGGGGAGCCGTAATCCGTAGAGGGTTAATCTTCTGTGCGTGGCACCAGACAGAGAACCTCTTCCATTTGTGTCCGTAGCATTTAAGAGTCGAGGACGCCCTGGCCTTTGCAAGAACCTCTCTGCAATCGGCCGGTATGTCGTATCCTCCAAACTCTAGCGCTGCAGGAGCCAGGCCTGCAAGTTCAGCGACTTCGGGTCGTGGTGGAGGATGGCGCCTCCTTCCCTGGAGAGTAGATCCGCGTCCGCCGGCAGCTTGATCGGCGGGGACGCTGACAAGTCCAGCAAGTCCGGGAACCATATCTGCCTCGGCAACGCAGGTGCGATGAGGATCATCCTGCACCGTGACCTCTTGAGCTGGTTGACGAGCCGGATTAGCAGAGGCAAGGGAGGGAACGCGTAGAGGAACAGGCCCTCCCAGGGGAACGAGAAAGCATCGCCCATGCTCCTCGTCTGGGGAAACCTGCTGGCGAACCTCCGGCACTTGGTGTTCGTCGCCGTCGCAAACAGGTCGATCTGGGGTGTGCCCCACCGTCGGAAGAGGCGATCCACCAGATCCTGCCGTAGTTCCCACTCGTGGCACGAGCGCAGCTCCCTGCTGAGTGAGTCGGCGATGGTGTTTTTTATCCCTGCCAGATGAAACGGCACCAGAAAAATCCCTTGGGCGACGGCCCAATGCCACAGGTCCTGCGCCTCCTTGGACAGCGCTGGGGACCTGGTTCCGCCCTATTTCCTGATGTAAAACATGGTGGTGGTGTTGTCGGTGAAGATCCTCACCACCTTGCCCTTGAGGGACGGAAGGAAGGACCTGAGGGCCCAAAACACTGCACGGAGCTCCAGGACGTTGATATGCAGGGACTTCTCCGTCGGGAGCCAGAGTCCCCTTGCGTGCAGATTTTCGGTGTGCGCTCCCCACCCTTCCAGGGAGGCATCCGTGGTCACAGTCTCCTGGTGGGCTGGGGTCTGGAAGTCCATGCCCGCCGTCAGATGCGCGCAGGTGCCCCACCACCGTATCGCTCGTCGGAAACTCTCGTCGAGCTTGATCCTTTCCTCGAAGCTGCCCGTCGTCTGGATCCAGCGCGCATCCAGGAATTCTTGCAACGGGCGCATCCGGAGCCTGCACATGGGAATGAGGTAGATGCAGGAAGACATCATCCCGAGGAGGGACTTGATGGACCTCACTTTGGCCGCGTCGGCCACCAACATCCGTTGCACCTTGCCCAAGATGGTCCTGGTCCTCTCCTCCGACGGGGAGGCCAGAAGGGACACTGTGTCGAGCCTCGCTCCCAGAAACAGTGCGACTTGCGCGGGCACCAGGTGGGATTTGGCGTAGTTCACGGAGAATCCCAGGTCCGTGAGGAGTTGGACGGTCCTTGCCGTGTGGACCACGGCGAGCTCCCTCGTCTTGGCGCGGATGAGCCAGTCGTCCAGGTAGGGGTAGACGTGAATCCCCTCGCGGTGCAGCTGCGCCGCCACCGGTGCGAGGCACTTGGTGAATACCCTGGGTGCCGACCGTAGTCCGAAGGGAAGGGCTTTGAACTGGTAATGACGCCCCTGGACCACGTACCTGAGGAATTTTCGGTGCCCCTTTAGGATGGGAATGTGGAAGTAGGCATCCTCCAAATCCAACGACGATAGGAAGTCTCCTTCCTACAGCTGACCCAGGACGTGCTGGAGGGTGACCATCCGGAACTTCTGCGCCTTGATGAACTTGTTCAGACGTCGCAGGTCTAGGATGGGGCGCCATCCTCCCGTCTTCTTCTTCACGAGGAAGTATCTTGAGTAGACTCCGGAGCCCCGAAGCCTCTTTGGGACGAGTTCGATGGCGCCCTTTCTGAGCATCGCCTTTACCTCCAGGAGAAGTTGAGGGACGTGAAGTTCTTTCCTGGCCACGGGGGGGGACGCGCGGGCACCTTCTTTGAAACTCGAGCGCGTGGCCCCGGGCCAGGGCGTCCAGCACCCAACGGTCGGTGGAGATGGACTCCCACACGCTGACGAAGCCCGCCAGCCGGCCTCCCACCGGGGTGCTTCGGTGGGGGCCCGACCCCACGGCCGGTTCAATCCTGCTTGGACGCGGCCTTGCCGCCTTGACCTCCTTGGCGATGACGGCGGGGTCCGCTAGACTTGCCTCGTCCTCTGTAGGCCTCTTGCGACGACGAGCGGGCCGCTTGACGGTAGGAAGCGAAACCGCCGCCGGAACCTTTGGAGGCGCCCTTGCCTCCGCCGCTCCGAAAGGGCGTCCGTCGTTGCTGCAGAACTCCAAGGGCCCGGGCCGTCTCAGTATCCGCCTTGATGGCCTGAAGGGAATCGTCCACTGTCTTCCCAAACAGGTTGTTCCCGTCGAAGGGCATGTCCAGGACTCTGGTCTGGACGTCCTGCCGGAAGTCCGTAGCTTTGAGCCATCCACGACGTCGAAGGCAAACGCCGTTGCCCAGCTGGCGGAACCCAGTGTCGGCGATGTCCGTCGTCACGGTGATGGCGTGGTCCGAGGCCACCTCACCTTCCTGCAGGATCTCCAGGGCCTCCGCCCTCTTGTCGTCCGGCAGAAAATCCAGCAGGGGAGCTATCTTGTACCACAGCTTACTGTCGTAGCGAGCCACGATAGCCAAGGCGTTGGCCGCTTTAATCGTCGTCGCTGCCGACGAGATGACTCTACGTCCCATAGCATCCAATTTCTTTCCCTCGCCGTCCGGCGGGGAAGTCGATGTGGAGGCCGCACCCCCCCCCGCTTTCTTCCTGGCTGCCGCGGAGACGACGGAATCCGGGGTAGGCTGCGCCCGGAGGCATAGGGGGGCCGTGTCCGGGACCCGGTACTTTTTCTCGTACCGGTCTCTTCTAGCTGGCGTCGTGGAAGGGTTCTTGAGGAGGGAAAGGCCCTCATCCCAAATGTCGTCCAACAGAGGCACTGCGAGGACCGTCTTCCTCTTGGCCTCGCGCCGCTGATAAAGGAAGCCTTCCTTTTTCTTCTCCTCAGGGCAGAGTTGGAAAAGCTCGGAAGCCCTGGAGATCATGGAGTGGAAAGATCCGATCTCGTCGGGCGGAGAAGCCCTGGTGGGAGGCGACGACGGAATATCCTCGTCGTATGCCTCGTCGTCCGTACCCGTCGCTGCCGTGTCAGTCCCCGTATCATCCCCTCGGGTGGACGGGGAGGAGGGCTGGACGGGGCGCGACGGTTGAAAAGGAGGTGGTGGATGGATCCTTCTTTTCTTGGTAGGGGGAACACCAGAAGGTCCCGGTTCTGGATCCCCCGACGGGAGAGGTTCCTCCGTCGGTAACGGTAGCCTCGTCCTTATCTCGGAGCATAAGGACTGTATGGCCAACAAAATGGCCGCCGAGTTGTCTTGCGGCGCTGGCAGAGGGGAATCCGACGGGCGAGCAGGGGCCCCGTCGGTATCCTCGACGATGTCGTGGTCGTCACCTGCGTCGGGGTCCATTCCGACGGGCTGGCCTTCTTCCACGCCTAGGCCGTGGCTTAAGACCTCGATCAGCTCCTCTTCTGAGGTTGAGGCCGAATCTACGACGACGCCCTGCCCCCCCTTCTTCTTCCCCACGGAGGGTTTCACGGGGGTCCTATCGATGGGCACAAAAGAAGACTCCCTCCGAGGAGGCAGGGAGATTCTGGGCCCTGAGGTCGCCACCACTGGTGCAGCCTCCACAGGCTGGGCCAGGGCCGCCGCGACCGTTTCGATAGAGGGCTCGGATGGATCAAGGCCTTCACCACCTTAGGTGCGCTCACCGCCTTATCCTTGAGGGAGGGGGCACTGCCACGCTCCTCCTCTGCCTTAGAGCTCGACCGGGGCCTCTCCAGGAGCTTCGCCGGGTGCTCGGCCTTCCTCTTACCCGACCCAGAGCGTTGGCTCGTGGTTGATGGTGCCGGGGAGGGTGCGCCCTGCCTGGCGCCGTAGAGCCCGACCGTTCGGCGCTCCCGGTGCCAGCGGACTCGCGGTGCTTGGCCTTATGTTGGGCCCCCGTCGCCGGGGCGCCCTCAAAGGTCTTAGAAGACCGCTCGGATTTCTTCTTCTTCTCGCCAGACGGGCTCTTACCCTCCAGCCAGTTGGCGAGACGTTGATGGCGGTCCTTCATGGTCCGTTCCGACATGTTGCCGCAAAACGCACAGTCCTTCTCCACGTGCGTCTTGTCCTCATGAAGGCAGTAAAGGCAGAAAGAGTGTTCGTCCTCCTTAAAGACGTTCTGCAGCTGGCATCCAGGGCAGACCCTGAACAGCTTTCCGGGCGTCGAGCTTCCCTTCTCCTGGGCCATCTCCGAGACCGGGCCTGAGAAGCTTCTGGAGTCCTCCGAAGTGTAGCTCGACGAATCTTCACCCTTGAGGGGCGCAGACGAATCCGACACGGGTCCCTGTTGATCGGATGTAGGATCGGTGGAGCTTGAGGCTCTTTTGACTGAAAGAATCGAAGTTTTTGTGAAAAAAGCGCGAAAAATAGCACTAACGCTCGAGAGCAATAGCACGAGGATCCCAACACATGAACGTGCGGTAAAAATCTGAAGATGGCTGCCAGAGGCGGTGCTTAGGAAGAGGGCAGTCATTGGCTGTGGTCAGTATGACGCAGAGACCAGTGATTGGTTATTACTACGAAAGACAGATCAGAAACGAAACTGATACTGGTTTTTTCTTTACCGAGGATTCCCAGCCTGACGACGGGGAATATTCATGAGCATGTGAATCCATGCCAGACCCCATGCTGGAGAAAAAGTGGACACGGCCGAAGGCCATGGCTAGTGGCTTGGTAGTGTTGTTAAATATCAGTGGGCACGGTTGAAGGCTGTGCTCACTGACCAGGGCCAAAGGCCCTGGCTTGTGGGGCCAAAAGAGAGGGGGAACATGTTCAGTGGCCATGGCTAGTGGCAGAGTAGCGTTTTAAAATATAGAGAGTGGGCAAGGCCGATGGCACTGGCTAGTGGGCCTGAAAGACATGGAAAGTGGCCATGGGTGTAAAATAAACATCTTGAGAGAACAGGTACATTGGTGAAGACAGAGGTCCTAGTATGGCCCTAATGGTCCCCACACAACTCTCAGCCCGAAGACAGAGACACGGCAGATGCACCTCACTCTTCGGCCTTTCAGCCCCATCATCAATGTATCGCAAGTGTGAGAAACGTTACTCTCTCAGTACCCAATCGATGATATGGAGGAGATGGAGATGTCATCAATCCCAAAAATTGACTGGCTGCAAATCAAGAAATCAATGACGTCATCACTGACATCACCACAGAGCCGCACGTAGACATGAAGTACATAGCCACCCATTCACAAAGTTACACGAACATGCATTAGCTTGTTGCATATAGACACGAAAAACATGATTATGACTCACGCAGGTAGGGGGACAGACACACATACATACATATCTCTATATATTCATATCTTTAACCAAAGTTGAAATGCAAGGCGCATTATACATATATCCTGCTTGTGCATGCTTGATTGCCACTAACCCGGAAAGCCAGGAGGATAAATATGGAAGCCATAAGCATATCAAACTAAAATGAGGAAGCAGAGACTGATCTCGAAATACATGGCAGGGCCGGCATCTCGTTGCAGCCAGGAGCAAGCAGAACGATGCGCCCAGCCAAGGACGAGTGGAGACAGGAAAGTTCCTGGTTACCAAGACGATAAGCCAGCTGCAAGAAATATGGGCAAAAATCCTCATAATTACAGGCAAGAGAGCTCCATTTTGTGGTCTCAACACACGTGACTCAGCAGAGCAAGACAATGGCCATCCAATAAAGGTAGGCAGAGAGAAGCTGTTTCCATCGAATCAGAGATGGAAGGATACAAGTGTTGCTTACGAATTAACCACTGAATGCACTCTCCTAGGCTTAATCAGAGGTGACAACATTAGGGAACACACAGCACCTCCATGTTCATTGCCTTGAAAAGGTACACTCAGCCTGGTAACCGTCCAGGGTCCCAGGGCTGAGAGGACACATTCTGCCCAAACCTTTCAGCTGAAGGTATAATATGTTGCAGGAGCCAATGCTGACACTGCAACATTGTAGATTGATACACGTAGAGGTGGTGCCACGGGGAGCCACCAGATATGGCTACCCAATAGTAGAATTAGCCCTTATAGGATACATATATAGTTCTTCTAAACTGACCATGTGAATGCCCGATAGGTTTCGGGGCAAGAACTTGCTTTTGTGATGTCATACCTGGATTAAACTGGGTGACACATTCAGAAGACGAGACCCCTTGAGAATTCATGATTTTCTAGTGTGATTCCTGTCGTTTTGTTAGATAATAAAGACGGTAAACTTTACCCCATGGCTGAGTCTTCCGTTCTTGCGGTGGGGAGTTTTTGATGGGCCCAGAGTGTCTCTCTCTGCTGGTAATTGGGGTGACTGCTCTAAGGCCCCTGCCGCTCCTTGTCAACTGGTAGCAGAGGGATGGTCCCCAAGACCTTTTGTCAGTAAGCCGCCTCAACCCGCCACATGCTCGAGGGGCTGCACGGCGCCCTGCGGTAACTGACGCCTACATTTACGTGTGGGCAAAAAGAGAGGTGGTCGACAGGAGCCGCCTTTGTAGAAATTCCTGCCCGCTTCCTGTGGGATGCTTAGCAGACCGGACGGCAGAGAGGCAGGTTGTGGGAGAGTCGGTGTCCGAGGGGCTTCAGCGAACCACAGAGTATAAGTGTAGACTCCGCTATATGGCAAATGTGGGGGGGAGGAAATGTTCTGCTTGATGTTTTATGTTGCAGTTTTGTTTTGTTTAAGGATTACCCGTTATTTAGGCGTTCAGTTTGACTGGTCAGCTTAGCTTGTGGGTGAAAAAAACGTTAAAAAAAAGTTTAAAAAAGGAATAACGGTTTCCCTGTGAGTTAGGCAATTTAGCTTGGTTCATGGATGATTACGTATGGTTTACCTGTGTATAGATGTTAGCAGTAAAAGCTAGCTTATATCACAGAAGGTGGTTTCCTAGTCTCTTGGAGATGTATTCTTATATGGCGACGCTATAGAAGAGGGACCACGTGATTTAATGGTTTACCCGGTTAGTGAGACAGGAAGACGGCCGTGTGTGTTACCTCATGTTTGTTATTAGGTTTTTGTGATTCATATCGATTTATAACTACAAGCAGGTGAGTGCATCGTTGCTCGTGGCTCCATTTTGCAAATTCTAACTTGAAAAAGCATTTTTGTAGCCCCCAGACCCCTTGTGTGCCCGCAAATCCCCATAGAAAGCCCTTCCTGCTTTCCCCTCTACATCCCGCCTCCCTGCCCGCCCACCGTCCATGATTGGCTCTCCACCAAGGTCATAAGGGACTTCTCCAGGGCAGCCCTCTGCCCGTAAAGCCCCTGCGGCTAAGGGCCCCAAGGCAAAAGGTGGCTCCTACAGAGGCGGCTTAAGATCGTGTCGGCAGGTGTCAGCAGGGGAAGCCAGTGGCCAGCCGTCAACCAGCAACAACTAGGACAGTACGGTAGGAGTGGCAGCGGTGAGGAGTAGAGCAATTACTCGAACCCGGAAGACTAGCCGCTTAACAAACTTATCTAAAACACTGTGATTATACTCTGCTGCCTCCCTCTCCCCCACACTGTCAAATCCAGCCATATTTAGTATTGCACTCAACTGTTCAACTGTGTCTCAAATCTAGCTGTGTTTAGTACTGCACCAAATTGTTCTGTTGGGTGTGGGTCTCTCTCCTACTGTGCAGGGCTCTCAAATCTGGCTGTGTTCAATACTGCACCCAGTTGTTCTGTTGGGCGTGGACCTTTCTCCCACCATGCGGACTCTCAAATATAGCCGTGTTTAGTGTTGCAGTCAGTTGTTCAACTGTGTCTCAAACTAGCTGTGTTTAGTACTGCACTCAATTGTCCTTTTGGGCGTGGCCCTCTCTCCCACTGTGCTCCCACTCTAAAACCTAGCTGTGTTTTTAGGATTGTATTGAACTATTCAATTGTCCTTCAGATCAAGCTGAGTTAAGTACTGTACTCAATTGTTCAGTTGAGTCTCAACTGTGGCCGTGTTTGGTTCTGTACCCAACTGTTCTGCTAAGCGTACGCCTGTACCCTACTCAACTAGGCGTAGGCCTCTTTCCCTCTCTACAAGACTATCAAATCTAGCTGTGTTTTAGGATGGTGCTGAATTATTCAATTCTTTCTCAAATCCAGCTGTGTTTGGTATTGTACTTAATAGTTCTGTTGGGCTTGGGCCTCTGTCCCACTGTGCAGGACTCTCAAATCTAGCTGTGCTTTAGGATTGTACTGAATTGTTCAATTGTCTCTCAAATCTAGCTGTGTTTAGTACTGTACTCGATTGTTCAATTAAGTCTCAACTGTAGCTGTGTTTTGTATTGTACCCAATTGTTCTGTTGGGTGTCGGACTCTCTCGCTGTGCAGGACTCTCGGATCTGGCTGTGCTTAGTCTTGCACTGAAATTGTTAGGATCAACTTGATTCACAACCAAAGGGGTCCAAACTGTGATAGTGCATTAACTGCGGGCCCACTCCACATCTGCTAGTATTGCAATTGCTAGCTCGCTCTACACTACCTTAGTCTGTAGCCACTAACCTGTGCCAAATTTCATTACACTGGATAATTTGCTAGGAATGACTTGAGTTACATCAGGAGGGGGGCACACAGCAATGCTGCTGTGACTGCTGGACTTCTCCACACTATATCTGCTTATCTTCCCTATACTGTAATGGTATTGTAACTGCTGGCCTGCTACATACTACTATGGCACTGTAGCTGCTAGTGTGCATTGCACACTAGGGTATCCGGATAACAAAGCTAGAGATTAACCTGAATCACATCGGGAAAGATCCACTGTATGACAGCGCTTTGATCTCTAAAAGTATGTCAATCTCTAGGATTTCGATCATACGTACCTTAAACTAGACATCCGTACCCTATCCCACTACCTGAAGCCAGACCTCTCCCGTTGCCCAGTCACCTCCGATCTGGGCGCTGTATTATTACTCCATAATTTGAAGTGTTAAGCAGTGCATGCCACAATTGATCATCTACGCCTCTGAAACCAAGCCCCAACATACTGCCTATACCCTGAGATCTATTGTTACTTAGAAAGATCCCTAAATCTCACACCATACCTCGTGACAACCGCTGAGCCTCGATACCTCAACAATACTGAAATCCCGAGACAAACAAAGAATCCCCCAAAACACCCGGGAAAAAGACGGGAGCACCCAATAAGATAGTGGGATGACTCCAACCCCCTTATCCCATACATCACAAGAACAGAGGGGTACCATTGATATCCACAACATAGCAGACAAGACGACAAACTCTTGGTAACCAACAACCCAACCATAAACCTAACAGACAAATTCAATGAAGAAGAAGCTATTGCTCATCTTCAACCAATTGTCATCACTAGAGAAGCACCACGACAGAACAGCCATGCTATCAACCTAGTGGACCGCTTCAATGAAGAAGCAGCCATCGCTGTTCTTCATCCAATCAACATCAATACAGAAACACCACGAATGAACTACAAACCAAAACAAGGAACAACCAATAAACAAAACCACACCAAGAAAATCCACTGTAATTGAATAAACGCAAGGTCAATGTCCAAACACTCTACTGAAATATACAACCTCCTATCTGACGGAGGTATCAACATCCTATTTGTAACTGAAACATGGCTAGATGACAACTACAAGATAACCCTCAACTGTCTGCCTGGAAACTACAAATGCATCCAAGCAAACAGTAAAACTAAAAGGGGGGGGGGGACTGGCAATCATCCATGAGGAACACCTGGCTATCAAACTGGAAGAACCATTAAACATCGATAAATGTGAATCCTTAATACTACGCCTATCAGTAAACAAAACAAACCTGAAATTCATACTGCTATATAGACCACCAACCTACGATACAACCTTCGTAGACACCTTCAAGGAAGCAATCCCCATCCTAGCCATCAAGCACACACATCTGATCATCCTCAGATTTTTCAACATCTGGTTCGATGAAGAAACCTCAACCACACAAAAATCTTTAACCGCTTAACTAACAGCAATGAATCTACAACAACTAATCAAAGGAGCAAAACACTCGGCAGGGCATACACTTCATGCAAACTTCGCCAAAAAGAACTCATTACCACGGCACCCCCAATTCAAATACTCATCATACCTTTCATAGTCACAATGGCCGCCTCAATTAACAAGCAACAAGACCAACCACTGATCACCATGAAAAGAAACTGGAGAACCATCAAAAATTCCAACCTGATTGAACTCCTGGAACTCAGCAAACCACAAGCAACAATTATGGAAGAAGCTGACCTGGACAAAAAAGTAACCTCACTCCACACCTGGATCGTAACAATCCTAGATGATATAGCCAAATAAAAACCTTTTACTCCATCACATAAAAGAACAATGTCAAAATGGTACACCCCACTACTCAGCACCATGAAAAGGAAAAACTGAAAATTAGCATTAGAATGGAGGATCAACAACACCGCAAATAAACTGAAATTTCTGCAACAGATCCGCTCATACAAAAAAGAAATACAAAAAGCAAAGAGGAAACACTATGATAACCGAATCTTCAAAGCATAAAACACCCAAAAAGAACTCTTTAAAATCATAAACTAAATAAAAAACCCACCGGGATGCAACAAACACGCCAATTCCATTGATGAAAATATGCAAGGACCTAGGAGACCACTCCAAAAACAAAATCATTACCATCCAACAAACCATACAAAGCAGATCACGTGATCACACCACATACCCCACCTATCCTCACGATAACATCCAAACAAACTACGAAGCTTCCACGAAATATCTGTGGAGACTTTCGTCAAACTGGTAAGTCAAAGCAACAAATCAGGCTCTCCGAAGACCCTGCCCCCATGACATATACAAATCAATTCTCAAACAAGGAACTCCAATGGAATACCATAGGAATCTCCTCAACCTTTCGATCTCAACAGGTAAAGTACCACACTCCTTCAAATGAGCGTACATCAGGCCGCTACTCAAAGATACAGCAGGAAACGTAGAGGACCTATCGAACTACGGACTCATCTCCAACATCCCCTACATAGCCAAACTGCTAGAATCTTACACATACAAAACTACCCAGGAATTCATAGAAGAGCACTGCCTA